>NC_141618.1:54483060-54785560 GCF_047967505.1 Dipteris shenzhenensis | reverse complement strand
GTACCGTCACGTGACACCTAGGTACCTCCGACAGACTCCTAAAAGCTAGGGGAAATTTCACCCTGCACATTTAATACTTGTACCAAAACATGGCACACATTAAATGTTAGCTTTTCTTTTGCATACAAATAAAATAATCATTTCTTTGACTAATCTTAGTCACGTGTGGGTGTCCCCACTAACCACATGTGTGCACACAACATATAACATATACTGGTGGGTCAATCCAACCCTCATTGATCAAGGTCAAAGTCCTTTGACCAAGATCAATGTCTCTTGACTGAAGTTAATACCAGATTCTCATTGATCGAAGTACAACCCTTGGGCTGGTTCCCATATTCTTCCGCGTTTTTGGAGTGGCTACTGCCAATCCCTTGGGCTACTGCCAGTAGTCCTATTTAATATCTTCCGGTTCTTTGGAATTAATCCACTAGGTTTCTCCCCTTAACTCGAAATCCTCCAAGTCTCTGTAGACTAAGTCAATTCTTTGACCAGGTCTGCACAAATCAGCCCTACTTTGACCATTTAATAAGGTGTTGATTGAAAGTCAAACTTGGTCAACTTTATTAATCCAATAATTAATTACAAGCTGGTGACATTCCTTCGGCTTCTAATCAGTTGACCAACATGTGTTGGTGATGGGCAATGGAAGAAACTGAAATAAGATTCTTCTTCAAGTCTAGGACATACCAAACATCACAAATGTATTGTTTCTTCCCTAAACCATCCAACAAAATGGGACTTGTGATTGTCGGCCTTGCATAGGTGAGATCTCCTCAAACCACTCTCTGTGATGTGTCATGTGCCTAGATGCACCCAAGTGTCAATGGTAGCCAAAAATACATAAGATCTCTCTGGCATTGGCTCAATAAGAGCATGGGCATGTGCATAATCAAGTGCACAGCAATCATTTCTGCAATCCACCCTTGTGTCAATGATCTCATGATGCACAACATGAAAGGAAAAGTCCTTATCATCCTGTGCATAATGAGCAGAAGACGAAGCATTTGAATTCTCAACTGGGGCTACAAAATTACTATTTTCTCCATGCCGTTTCTTCTCATTTGCATGCCTTCTAGGACTTTCTACTACATAGTGACCAAGCACCTGGCAATAATCGCATTTGCCCTACTTTTTCCTTGACATGCACCCTCACTCTTGGGCTGATATGCATCTGAAAATTCCCTCCTTTGGGCTGAAATTCGCCCTTCCCTCCAAATAGTGCTTGTTTACCTTAGTGGGATGAATGGGAAAAGTTGGAGGTTTCTCCTCTTCCTGTAAGAGCAGCCCTACCCACTCAGCAAAAGAGATAGGGGCAGCCCTAAGCATAATGGTCAAAGATGTCACAAATATACCATAAGAGGGAGCCAAGCTATTGAGAGTGGTGGAGACTAATTTCTTGTCCCCCATTTCCTCATCAACACCTGCTAACTGATTTCTAAGATCAATGATTTTTGCAATCAACTCTATAATTCTTTGACCTTCCTGCATCTTCAACTTCTTGAGTTGATTGGTCAACACAATAATTTTAGCCTCATTTTTTAGATGATACATGCTCTCCAACTTATCCATGCCACCTTGGCACTTGTGCATGATTTAATGGTTGACATAATGTGCAAGCCCTAGGCATTCCTTTCGTCAAATTTCTTCTGCTCCTCCAAAAGAGCCGCAAAAGGAGGAAAAGGAGAGACATGTGCCTATGCACGTGTGGTAGTGGATGAGCTAGTGCTCGAAGATGCTGTAGGAGGCCTAGTCTCAGCTCCACTAACAATATCCCACAAACCTTTGCCAACCAAAATGTTTCTAAGCATGAATGACCATAATGCATAGTTTGGTCCATCCAATTTATCTCCCTTGGTTAGTCACCAAATGCTAGGTGACCTCAAGAACTATAGTAAATCAACAATCTTTGCAAGACAAATTGAGAGCCAAAAGCCGGGCGACCTCAAGGATTGTGAAAACACAGCAACCTTCGTGACAAACTAACTAGAAATAGGATCATGAGTAACACGAGAATGCCAAGGAACTTGCAGGATGACAAGAAGCAAGGTAGAATCTGGGTTCTAGTGACAAGAGCTCTCATACCACATGAAGAAACAACATGGAGACAAGAAGTGAATACAAGTAGATGAATGTGCTCACACAGATCTCCTTGGCTCAGTAAGTGATATTCATCATTGTTATCAATGATTGTACTTGACAAAATCCTTGATGTTTGATAGAATGAGATACATAGTACTTGGTATATATATAGTACCCAAGTAGAACATGAATCTACCCTACAACACCATATGTTCTTAGATGTCTACCTTTTCACCATCTAGAATTAGTGGGATCAGCATACAAGGAATTCTACAACTACATGAGGGAGATTGATTGTATTCCTAAGGATGAACTGACCTTTGTTTTTTAATGTTATGTCACATGGGATGTTGTGGCACTATAGACCACCCCACGGCTATTTACGCATACTGTTGAGGAAAAGAATAGAGTTCTCACTCTCCCACCTCTTGCAAAACTATTATGAGTGGAATAAGTTACTTCTTACTTCAGAAAAATGCACAGTCCAGCTAGGATTGATGTGGAATCTAGTGGATACAAATATTGGGGAATGTACAGATAAGGCTTGCTAGAAGGGGAAGCAAGAGAGTAGCTCTAGGGCCATGCAACAACCCCAGCCATGGAATAAATTCTTCTTCTATTTTTGAAAAATGCAGAGTCTAGTGGGAACTAATGCATAAGCTAGTGGATACAAACATTTGGGAATGTATGGATAAAGGATTCTAGAAGGGAAAGTAAGAGAGTCATGCAATGACCTAGCCATGGGGCCAGCCAAGGAGACTGGCTACAATGGTCCAATGAGAAGATTGTAGACATGCTACAATCAGCATTGTCAACAACAAATTGGTCTAACCAGAATTGTGATCCAAAAGTAGTATAGCAGAGCCAAACAACTTGAGGCTGGGTGTCTATTAGAGGAAGTATGACTATGTTTGGCAGGCTGACTAGTAGTAGGTCTATATGTGGGTCAAAAAGGCAATTGCACTCTACTAGCAGACTTGGCTTGTATAAAGGGGATCTCCACTTGGTTCTATATTGCTAATTAACCCAATAAGGAGGTCTCCTCCTAGAGAAGTCCAACACTGAAACCTTTGAAGCACACATTTTATTTCTTGTTTGTACCATGTCTGCTCATTTAGATGCAATAATTTTTATTTCTATTTGACCAAACCTCCTCCTTTTTAAGTCATATTATGATTGCTTTTCTATTACAGTTGGTTTATAGTGTATGTTGTTGTATTGATATCTATTGCAAGTTTTTCTAGCTTTTTCTCTCATCTTATTATTAGAAACAAAGCACACCTGACAAACTCCTGTCAAGGTTGGTGGACCATATGCAACACGGTCATTTGAAAGTGGGTTGAAGGTTACAAAAATATTCTCCCACGTCCACACCTTGTCTTCCATTGCATTTGGTAGAATGTCAACTGCTTTCATAGTTACCATCAAAATGAAACATGAGGAACATTTGAAGTTGCATTGAATTTTTTTCAAGATTTTGACATTGGATGGCTAGGAACCTAAAATGTTTGGAAACTGAATTACCATGTTATACCATGTACATTAGACAATTACAATGCTGTCAAGTAGGCATTAGAAATGACATTCTTGTAAAGACTTCAAGATTTAAAGCCTCTACACCACAATATTTAGTTTTCATCCCATCTTTCTCCAATATATAGGCTTCTAGTTAAAAATTACAAGTAAAGGTTAATTATCACAATGTTTAACAAAAAAAGCTGTCATCGGAAGGTCCAATGTGGATCTAGCAGTTGGATGCATAGTAAAAGCAATGTAGGATGATCCAGAATAAAAATGTCCGTGGGCTTCAACAAATGCCAGAAAAGGAAACAAAGCCCAAGTGAGGAAATCATTGCTCTAGTGATATTGTTCTGGCACAAGAACATGAGAGTTTCTCCAAACAAGAAGGGCATTCACAAAAGATGTATGGGACACAAACAATATGACGAGCACATTGTGCACTTGCTAAACTCAATGCACATTAGCGGATGTCCTAACCAGTGCCAGTGGCTATCTTTACTTAAGTCCTAGTTGTTTGAGTTCTAAATTGACTGTCCTAAACCAGCCCAATGGTACGAACATAATGCAGCATACCACTGAGCTGGTTCAGTGTAACATCAATTATTGGTTGAAACAGAAGTAAACAACATGCCACCAAGTTGGTTCAGGTCAAATACCAATTATGTGCTTATCCTAAATCAGAGTGGTGGGATAGAAATAAAGAGCGATATCATTGAGTTGGTGATGTTGATGTTCTTAATTTGCGTAATTGATTTGTTTGATTATTTCAATGTGTGTAATTAATTTGCTTTGATGTTCTTAATGTGATCGTAATGTTTTGATGTTCTTTAGGTCAAAGAACAATACAATTTGCAATATATCTTTTTATTATCGTGTAATTGATCTTGTTCTTATTGTATACTTGTTCTTCTTCTAGACTAGCCCAACCAATTGTTTTAGTTGTAGTTGTTTAAATTTCAAAGTGATTTCACTAAACCAGCCCAACCGGCTCAGTGGTACAGGCACCATGCAACATACCATCGAGCTCGTTTTGGTATAAACCAGTTATGTGGTTGGAACATAAATAAACAACAATACGCCACCTAGTTGGTGTTCAAGTCAAACACCTTATGTGATTGTCAATTGGGTTAGAAATAAAGAGCTAGTGATATTTAGAACTAGCCACTGTGCTGATTTACGGCTTATGGTTAGCAAATGATGACCGTGCTAGTGATTACTTATCCAACTCTACCACCGCATTGGTAAAAACCCCAAATCCAACCACCGTGTTGGTGATCACTTATCTAATACTTAGATCATACTGATTAACGGCTTATGGATAACAAATGATAGCTCATCGCACTGGTGATTATTTATCCAATACTACCATTGTGCTAGTAGAAACTCTAAACCCAACCATTGTGCTGGTGATCAATTATCCAAACTAAAACTGTGCTTGTCATCATGCATAACCTACCATTGCACTAGCTATCCTAAAATAAGAAACAAATTGACTAATCCTAGTACTACCATCGTGCTGATTGCGGATTGAAACAAGGAACAATTGGGCAATGCAAAAACATGAGCAATAATGATTTATTTCAAAACATGAATAGAGTATACATCTCATTTTTTATTTGAGCTTCCTTCACCACATTTCCTACTAACATGCTTGGGCTTGGGCTTCTTCCATTCTTGCTCGAGGTTGGCTCTTTTTAGTGGGCTCCTCAGGGTTTGTGCTTCTTGGGCTTCTTCCATTCTGGCTCTATTGGGTGAGGTTAGGGCTTCTTGGGCTTCTTCCCTTTTGGCTTGATTGAGCCAGGTTGGTTCTTAACTTCGGGTTCCTTGAGCTTGTGCTTCTTCTCTTTTCCTTTGATCTAGTTAAGTTCCTTTTCACATATAGCAGCAAGTTGAAATTCCATTGGTAGCATCTACTTTCTCAGTGTGGATATTTGAAGCAGGAAGGCACAATTAATCAATCCAAGAAGGCAACATTTGCGTCAAACAAACTCTGCATCTCAATTTTGCATCCACAAACACTCCAAAGCACAACACATGCAAAGGGTGTTGGCACTTGGGCCATTTGATCATGCATTGCTCTAGGATGGGCCCTGTGCATGGAGGAGAATCTTGCTTCTCCACAAGAGTGAAGTCATCCGACTTAAGTATTGCAGCTATGAGTATCACAGTTTGGTGTTTTGCATGAGCAATCAGTTGTTTGATCCCTTTCTCTTTGATCTCAAGGGTGCAGATGTTCTCCTGTTGCTCCTCCACTTTCTATTGACTTTAAGCACAAGCTCTATCCAATTCTATTAGATCCTATCAAACCTCCTCAAATTCATTAGCAGCCTCAACATAGGCCTGTTCCAAGACATCATTTCTTTCATTTGTTTCACTCAAGGCCCGATTAAGCTCATCAAAACTTTGAAGTGAAAAGGCAAGTTCACAGGTAGCATGAGCATAGTTGGATTGCACGACAATATACATGTCTTGCCAATGTTGCACAATCTCCTTATCTTCTTGACTTTGGCTGCACTTTGCATCTCCTTTCATCTTTCTCAACGTTCAGTGCGTTTTGCATGCTACACATCTATTTTCAGAAGGGTCTCCTTTTTGGTTGTATGAGCTTCAAGTTTTTGCCACATCCTTTCTAGTAGATGTGCCTCTGCATTGTTTCCAAAGCTCTTGTAGTTCTTAATGTTGTTAATCCAGCTCCTTGATCTTCTTCTCTACTTCTTCTCTTTTGTGTCTCTCCATCTCCACCATTCTTTTAGCAACCTTAGCTTGCTCTCGAGCTTGCATGGCCATTTCTTTTGTCTCCTCTACTAAGGCTTCTACACCCTTCTTGAGCATTCTCTCATTTGCGCTCTGTTTGTTGCATCTTTGGCTTTACCCGTCAGATTGTTGATCTCCTTCTAGGTTTGCTCAACAAATTATTTGAGTTGATTCCCTATTATGTTGCATTAAAGCTTTCATTGCTTCAGGCAACATTTTGGATTTGCCATCATAGAAATTCTTCAAATTAGTTAGCACACTCTAAGAGATCACTTTTGAGAAACAAATTTTAGTACCATTCATTTTCTCTATCGCAGCTTAAATATGCCATAACTTCATTGTTCCCCTTGTTAGGAAAGTATTACCTTATGTCTTTCAACACTTTTTGAAGTTCTAGTGGCAAGGTTGACACCTTGACTCTACCATTTGCACTAATCTCAGCATCGGGAAAACGACTTAATATATCATTTCTCATCCACGCCTTCTTCAAGAATTGTGCTTGCTTGTGCCCTTTAGGAACATGTAGCGCCATTTCAACTATTTCTTCATCTATGTATATCTTTTTACCTTTGTTGATGATGAATCCCTCCTTCACTTCCACACACTCTATCGACATACTAAATTTTTCTAGAGAGACCTTTGAGCATGTGCTCATGGACGTCACGATATCAAGAATGGGAGGGGGGGGGAATCGTGTTAGGACGCCTCAGGTTGTGCATGTGGGTCATCAAGGAGTTTGAGTATGACCATTGTCAAGGGTCCAGGTGGGCCTCAACATCACCCCAACATAGCAATTCCCTTCAATCTTGATTCCATCTGCAAGAAGCTTGCATTCTAGTGCAGTGCCAATCTTTCCTTGGCAGGACATGCCCTGGTAGCAAACCAGGTCCTTTTGGCTATGGCCTAGTACGTGGCCTCCTATTGGCATTTTTTGTGAGCTTGCTTGGTGTAGTCGAAGGCTAGTCTATAATGTTCTTTGGGTAAGTAATGACGACACAATTGATACCAGGGCTTGAGTTGCTTGGTAGACTATTATCAGTCTCAGGCTGCAGGAGGTCTGGGTGTCATTGATCCAGAGTTATAGAGCCAGGCCCTGCTAGGCAAGCTAGTGGTTCACGGTCTCACCCCAAAAGGCTCAATACTTACACATGAGCAGAGGAGGAGAGTTGTTGACTTTCCTACGTTGGATCTTCACGTTGGAACCCATGCTACAGTCCCATTCATCTCTTCTATAAAGCATTTTGTCAGCTTGGTGCCAGTTGTGGCATAACCTCATGCGGGTACCACCCAATAGCCAAGAGGAGATCGACGTTATGGGAGGGCAAGGCCCTTGCAATGCTAGATTGGGATCCAAGGGAGTGGAGATGGCCTCCTTCAGAGTCGCATGGGCCGATCCCCTTCTTTGCCTAAAGTGCTAGGATTGGCAAGAGGGCGCTAGGGAGACAACAGGCGAGAGTGCCTACTTGAGCTCAAAGCTGGTATGAACATGTCATTTCACTCATCTTCCTACGCTCTTTCTGGTGCTCCCTTTGGGCCAGTTGGCAACCCCACTGCATCTCTTTCTTTTTGTGTCTTTTTGCACATGGTGGGCTTTCATGGGATTGTATTGTTGTAGATATTGTGTTGTGAATCTTTTTTGACGTATATACAAGGGATAACGTGAAAAAACAATAGAGGTACAACTAAACTAGAAATCAAATCTATGGAGTAAAGAACACAAAGACAAACATGAAGGAGCAGCATAGACTCAAGTTCAATTAGGTTACAAGATTGAGACTTGTACTCATGAATAGACATAGAAGTAAAGTACAAGTGATACAATGTCACCCAACATTATGGGATACTCCAAAGTGCCACTTGGCAGCCCCATACACACTACTACAATACTAGCACTCTAGGTGCATAATAAAGAGGCAATTCCTTGATATTCCCAATATATCCCCCCGAAAGGAAATGCCTCATATTGCAAGGATAAATCATAGGCTCATGGTCTCTCATGCTAGGTTTTCTAGACAAGGATAAATCCAAGGCTCTAGTCTCTCATGTCAATAGGATAAATGATGGTCACAATCATGGGAGTATATTGAACAAAGACTAAGACAATATTAGGGAAAGGCAGGTGCACATTTCCAGCAAGAAGTGGGGGCAGTTGATCAGCAAATGGCGCACAGTTTCAGCACGATTTGGGGCAGAAGTTGGCGAGTATCAGGGGCAGAACATGGCACACATTTGCAGCAGAGAATGACATGAGTTTGCAGCAGAAATATGGCACATATATTCAGCAGAGGAGGGCATGAGCTTGTGCAGGAATATGGCGCAGCTTTTGGGCAGAGAATGGAGCTGAGAATGGCAATTAGAAGAGGGCAGAAAATGGCGTAGACATGGGGCAGATTGTGAGCAAGAACATGGGGCAGATCTGAGAAGAGATGGCAAGCAGAAATGGGACAAATGTGGCGACCATCACAGGAGCAAAATGGCAAGGCAAGAAGGAGGAAGACGAGGGCAACATGGCAAGCTAGGGAGCAAGGGAACTAGGGGGATTGTGACTAACTAGCTCTGATACCACATGAAGGAACAACATAGCTACTGCTAAACTAGAAAGTAAAGCTATGGAGGAAAGAACACAAAGACAAACATGATGAAAGAGCTAACTCAAAGATTGAGACTTGTACTCATGAAAAGACTTGAGAGCTTGCTGGATGATTTATTCATGATAGAGACCTCAATTATATAGGTCCCCCCCTTATGAGATCCACTGTTAGTGCATGGCATATCTTTAGGTCTTCTTTGAGGAGGATTCCTCCCTCCCTCCCTGATAATACTGATAGGCAGCCCGTCATTTCGAATGATGTAGTACTAGATGACACATGCTGACCGCTTGGGTGCTTCTGGTGTTTACATGCAATGGTCAAAATGAGATAGGGGTCCTACTTCATGCATTAGATATGGGAAAGCTTTCAAAATCATTGCCAGATCACACCTTATGTGGTTCCTAGAGGCTATGGATTTTTGAAGGACTCCCCGCCAAATACTTACAGTGGGAATGGGTGTTAACAAGTAATTAGTTTAGAAGTGTTCCTCTTCCCACCTTTGAAGTCAGCAATGCCAGGAAGTTCCGGATTCGAGCTAGAGTTTGGAAGCCCTCCACATCACCATTGGGAGTATTTCCATGTTTCAAAGGATATTCAGAGATGCTTTTGGAGGAGGATTCCGAGCACTTGTTGGACCCATGGAGGGATTGCAGTGAATCGGTGGAAGGAGACTTTTCGTGTAGATCCACATTGCCCTCTGTGTGTACATGCCATTGAGTCTATGTAGCACTGCTTATGGGATTGCAGACATGCTCAGCTCATTTGGTTCGGGATTGCTATGCTTATTGGTAGACTTGTTATCTCCACCACTTCCATTACTTGGGGTTTGGTTGCTTGGTTCTCCTTGACAAGGCCTTACATTTTTTATGAGAAGGATATCTCCCCTAGGGCGATCAGGATATCTCATCGTGTCATTGATTTTTGTGCTATGGATAGGGTGCCAGCCATTTTGTTTCAGTGGCCTCATTCTGCCATTCATAACAGATGAGATCATTGCTAGTATAATAGCTTGGCATATCTGCAAATCCATATGTATAGAGGCTTTCCAGAGCACTTGGGTTCATCCCTCTTAAGTCCTTTGTAGTATTTGGGCAGATATTGTTCATAATTTGATGGATACTTGGACGAAAACTCAGGGGTAGTCCAGAACTGTAGCTAAAAAAAGGATGACTTTTCTTCCAGAGTGGAGAAATAGCCCTTTTATGTCTGAGACTACTTTTGGTATTAGTTCGCATTTTCAGCCTGTTCCTTGGATTTTTCATGCTACGCGTGGTGTATTGAATAGAATTGCAACTCCATTGGATCCACGAACCCCTCTTTTGTCTCTGGTCTCCTCTTTGAAGGCTGATTCCTTCTTTATAATCATTTTTTCATACGTGATAGAAGTCCTACTTTTTTAAAAGATAGAGAGAAATGTATTGGATGGTGTAATTGGACCTTTTTTTTAAAAATTGGTTGATGATGATTTTAAAAAGTGCACATGTACAAATCTACAATAAAGAATTTGAATAAAGTAGCCATGTACTATTTGGAAAATGAAAGTTGAAGGGCCTGACCATAGAACGTGGTGTCAAAATTGTATGTTGACTTTCCTTGATACAATATCAATTGAACTTCAAGTCGAATTCGTTGTGGGGTGTCAATGTAGGGAGTATCACATAGTAGTGTTTCTTGAGTTTCATTAAAGCTTCCTGAAACCTTTCCGAAGTCCCCAAATACGCAAGAAAATGAGAAGATACGCATCAAGTTTTCTCCAAACATAGTGATAGTTGTGTAATGTTGTGTTGGTAGAAAAGTTGGTAAAATATGGCTAATCACTACTGCCTCAGTCGTACCTGCAATGCACCGTCAAAGGGATCAAAATTTGGGATAGCACCATTTCTTATGGAAGCATGGGGATGATTTTGCAGCTGTTAATACTTGATAGAAATAAGCTTACTTCACACCAAAACCCATGGCCACTGTTTTATATTCTGTCTCCCAAATACACATTATTTTTTCTATTTCTAGAATTTATGATAATATCTAAATAAATACATAGAATGGTTAAGAAGGTTTTTTTAACAAAACAGCTCTATGAGCAAGAGATATGACATTAATTTCATTTAATGGTTGAACCGAGACCCCGTCTCTTGAAGAGTAAGAGATGACCAAAGGAAGGGGTTGACGAAAGGGAAACTCTGAAGTGATCTTGACCCTAATGCCACCAGAGCTCGCAAGTGTCTGGGCATAAGACCATCTCTCTCCCTCTGCTACAAGCAAAAGGGAACCTACAACATTGGCCATGTGCTCAACTGCCTTGTGACATGCATTAATCTCATCGTGAAGGCCTAGGAAGAGCATCCAAAACAAGACCATTGAGTAGAGGCAAGGAAGCATTTTCACCAAGGCCACAAATGTATAACTTTGCTCTGACAATGAAGAGGTGAGCCCATGAGTACCCTCTGCACCTGCTCTATGGTCTGCAAACTAGAAGAAAAGTAGCCTTGCCCATTAGCTTGAAAGTTGTGATCGCGACTTCTAATGAGGCCATACTTCTGAAAACCCAATCTTAAAGCTGCTAGTCTCTTACTGGAAAAAACCCAATGATAGAAGTGAACCTGAAACTCTCCTTTGGAGCATCGATAAAGTGTATAATGTCTAGAGGGAAAACACAACATGCTCATGCCATGAGACAGGAGTGGTGTTAACATCCTCCATTGTCTCAGCTTATGCTAATATGAGGGAGAGAAACCACTCCTGAATAAAGGAAATGAAGAAGCCTTCGAACCATAGAGTGAGATTCTGACAACCACCTTTATTTTACTATTCCTCGAATGCGTCTCACACACTCATTCCTTATGGATTTGACTGACCTTTAGTGGCTAAGGATTAGGGTTGTTGGATGCCTGTGGTAGCTTTGGTCACTAGATCCTTCACGGTAGTCTTCATGGAGGAGCCTAGATGGTTTTTTGGGGGAGACCTCTGACACAACTTGATTGGGACCCAGGTGAGTGGCCTTGGCCAACTAGTAGTTTAGATCTTTTGTACCTTCTTTTATTATTCTACAAGGATTGGTTACAAGATTCAGCAAAAAGGTCATCATCACTTTCCCTCAGCTATTCAAAATTGGCAGGCACAGGGGATTACTGAGAGCAACTTGTGTTGGGTTACTTTTGGAGGATCATTAGAGCCAGGAAAGTTTCATACTTTCTTTGGCTTTCTTTTCACAAGGGCATTCTAGTGGATTCTTGGCTGCATCCATTGGGCACACCCTCACTTTGCATGAGATGCCGGCTTGCAAAAGAATTTGTATGTGGAGCTATCACTTTGCTAGAGTGGTTTGAATTGGGATTTTGAGATTATTCTCTTATACCACATGCGAGTCCTTCACAATGACTTGGGGACAAGCCCTTTGGGAGAGAGTGTCTGATGCATTTATGTTATACAAGTTTGAGGCTAGTGATCACGGTTTTTTTAGGTGGTGGATACTCTACCTACTTCATCGATAGGTTCAACTTGGGAGGTAATTTTGGTATTAGATTGTGGCAGATCTAGTGTTTGAGATGTGCACATGTTCTTGGAGGTCGCCCTTGTACTGAGGCTGATATATTGGCTTTTGTATGTGCGAGAATTCTCTTCTCTATTAGGAGTCAATGGCATAGATGTAATGGGTCCTTTGTAGCAGCTCATGAGAAATTGATTTCTTTCATGAGGATTGAGTTATGGAATCAGTTCATGTCCCAAGAAATCATATGTAAACTCATAATGAAGGTGCATGAGATGCCACCTTGCAGCGGAATCCAACAAGCACTACTTGTTGCCAAGCAAGGATCTATCCATTTGACGCAACCAAGAACCCATTGGGATGCCCGGTGAATAGTAAGCCAAAGAAAGCAAGAAACTTCCTTGGCTCTACTTATCCTCCAAAAGTCAGTCCAATAACTTGACACAAGCTCGTTGTGCCCGCCAATGAAGAACAATTGGAGGTGAGTGATGACAACCTCTCTCATGAATCCTATAACCAACCTTTGTAGAATATTGAAAGAAGGGCACATAAAGATTTGAAGAAGGAGCTGAACCGATACCTGTTTGTGGGCTTTGGATTGGGATTTTCAGATTATTCTCTTATACTACTTTTGAGTCCTTCACGATGACATGGGGAGCAACTATGTCGAGGCAAAGGGTCGAGGGAAAACCTTACAAGACACTCCTCATAGGCACAAACCTCAAAATAGTACAATGAGGCAATGTTTGTGTGAAAAAACTAGAATCTAAACCACTTCCTTCTAGATACCTCAAAGTGGAGTAAGCATCTTGATGAAAATTTTCATGCTATTTTCTTGTTTTGTGATCCATGTGCAAAGAGTGAGAAATCAAAGTGTTTATTACGAATCATATTTAGTATTGGAGTGCCATTCGAGCCTATGGTATTTAGCAACATTCACTCCTAACTTGGGGCGCAACCCACAACAATCTTGATTCTCTCAAATTAGACCAAAGGGACATCGCTACTCACTTAATTGATACGGCTTCAATTGTGGGATGATATGGCATGTTGGCATGACGACTAGCTAATGACATGAAAAAATAAAAATTGCATGTATGAATAGCTATAACTAAGCTTCATTGCTTTCTATATGGCTCTCATCTCTTTCTTATAAGTTTTCCCCTATTTTTCCCTAAAGCACAAACCAAAAATTTGATAGAAAATTATCTTCCTTCTAAGGAGGTTCTAGACCAGCTTTGGGCCCTCTCATGTATTGCACAATGTATTTTCGCTTTGAGTTTGATTCCCACAGTGCTTTGTTCATACTTAAGAGAAATCCTTTTCTTGGATTTTCTTTTGCTTCATAGAAAAGTGTATCTCCTTACATGCATTGTGAAAAATACTTAATTGAACAGTATGTGTTTGGGTGCCACATGCTAATCTAGCTAGGGTTAAGATGAGAAGGGATATAAGGCTTTGGTTGTGATGCTTATATCTAGGTGTAGTGGGTGTCATCCACATGCACATTATCTCAATTTGAAAACCGTTAACTACATTGTTCATTCACTTGATCTTTCATTTCTTCCCTTCATGAAAAGAGAGAAATCTAGAGCTCTATACGAAAATGATTATTTAGTGTGTTTCCCACACGTTTTTCCTTCTCATGCACACATGCCCACCCTCCTAAATACAAACCACGTGATAAGGCTTGCATCCAAGATTTCATGTTAGTTTTTCCTTCTCATGCACACATGCCCACCCTCCTAAATACAGACCACATGATAAGGCTTGCATCCAAGATTTCATGTTAGTTTTATGGGGTCGCTTAGAAAGAAAGAAAGAAAGATATATTAACGTCTACAAAAGGCCAATGTGGCCTATGAGACAAAATCAAGTACATCCCTAACTGTAGTCGTCTCATCGTAGAGATGAAAGAAAAGCACCCTATTCTAGCTCTAGAGCTAGAAACTAAATAAAAGAAAAGATACAATTGGGATAGACATGTAAGCATAGCAGCTCACTACTATGTCTGTCTCTCTCATGGTCCTCCCATGATATCTGCCAGGATTGTATCCAACGCTGCACTGTTGATATGTCTGGGGGTGAGCCTCCGATGATGCACGATGATGGCTCTAATCTGCTGATGGTGTCGGCCTCTCGGGCGCGGTCCAGATGGCCGGGGTCGTCGGGTTCGACAAAGTGCTACTGCTCTATCCAATGTAACTCCACGGTGTTGGGTTTGTGATGTCTGATGGGGTGGCACTGGCTCTGTCCAGCTGGGAGTATCTAGGTGAGCTGGGGTGCTGAAGAAATCAGACAAGGTTCTTTGTGTGGGTCCCTCCGAGCAAGTAGTTGTCCTCGCACGGAGCAATGCTGTGCGACGTCTGTGTAACTCCATGATGAGAAGCCCCAAGCATCTCTGGTCCTCGTACTCCATGATGCGACGAAGAGGTCCGAAACCCTCACGGAAAAGACAGTGGTATCTCCCTCGTATATCATAGTATACTGTGCACCTACAAATGTAGTGTTCCTCCGTTTCAGGTTCTCTACTGCAAAGCTGGCATATTCTGTCCTCCTCTGCGATATCTGTCCATCTGCCAGTCTTAGTCCTTAGTCTATGAGAGGCGGTACGGATCTGTCCAATCGCTGCGCGCATGCTGTGAGTGAGGTGTATGTCCATATACTGTGGCCGGGTGACGAAGCCATCCTGGGTAAGATGTAAGAAGTGACTCCTGTAAAACTCCATCCTCGATCCCAGTGGTAAGGACGGTCTGATCCATGTCCTCTCTGTATCGATTCTCAAAATGTCTGCCCTGATGACTCGGTGACTGATCAGTGAGCGGGGTCAGTCGCCTGTGGTATAAGCTGCAACCCCAGATTTCTACTCCATATAGTAGTGTAGGTGTGACTAATGTATCAAATAACCACAATTTGGTGCGTGGTTCTTGAAACTGTATGTGTGCACATTGATTCTCAAGTGAGCCCAATGCTGCATATCCCCGTGCCAACCGAGCATCTGCTGCCCTTCTCAAAGAAAAGCATGGGCCAGAGAAGGTAACTCCTAAGTATACATACTCTCTCACATGTTCCACCACATCCCCTCCAAAGCTAAATTGCTGTATGGATCTAGTCACCCATGCTGCTGAAGTGTTAAAAACCATGACCTTGGTCTTCCCAAGGTTCACCGTGAGGTCCCAATCTCTGCAAAAGGTGGCCAAAGCATCCAAGTGTCTCTGCAATCCTTCCGGTGAGTCAGAGATGAGCACAATATCATCTGCATATAGCAATATAGGTATTAGCACTCCGGCTAAACTGGCTCCAGCCCCTCCTCCTCGATCAATGTAGTCACACACCTCATCTATGTACAGGCCGAAAAGTGTAGGTGATAGCGGACATCCTTGCTTCACCCTGATCGTGCTGTCGATCCTATCTGACATCCCCCCCGGTGCTCGCACACGGCCTGTCACTGTCTCATATAAAGCATATACTCCCCATCTCATATCCTCTGGCATCCCAATGTCCCGTAATCTTTGCATAAAGCGGGCTCGAGGAATTGTATCAAAGGCCTTGCGGAAATCCACGAAGCAACAATAAATCCTCTTATGTCGTGCCCGTCCCTCCTCTATAATAGTTCTCAGTGTGAGGATATGGTCCAATGTGGTATAGCCTCGCCTAAAACCAGCTTGTCCCTGCGATCTCTTGCCATGCATTGCGGCCCATGTGCTGATCCTGTGCTCCAATATAGACCCATATATCTTGGCCAATGTGTGGCCAATCATGATAGTCCGATAGTTACTGGGGATCTGTGGGTCTCCTTTCTTGAAGAGTGGAACTATGGTGTTATCCGACCAGCTTTTGGGAAAACCCTCACATACTGCCCTATTGAACATAGATGCTAATGTGGGTGTCAACACATCACATGCATGCGAGAAATGCTCTCCCAGCCGTCCCGGTCTTGCGCCTTTCCATTCTGTAGCCTGTATATGGCATCCCTAACCATCCTCCATGTAAAGAAAGAGCATTGTGCTGGTCTATGTGCATTGGGGGGTCCAATAGGTGACTGTCCTGGTACATTATATAGGTGTCTCCCATATTCTAACCAAGCATCTGGTGATGTGATCTGTATAGGGGGTTGCCTTTCATGCATCATCTGCCATGCCCTTTTGCTGTCTCGCCCCAAAAACATCTGATAATATACCTCTTCCAGTTTTGCCAGGTATGCACGCTTCTTTTTCCGTACCATGCGCCTCTTTAATGGCATTGCTTGGCTACGAGTTCGGACTCCCGTGGCCACCTCCTTCTCCAGTTGAGTGTGGACTGTTTTACATTCCTGATCATACCATCCATTATGTGGCACCGTGGAGCATGAGGGTCTAGATGATGGCAATGTGCATGGGAACGCAAAAGTCGCTGATGCATGTAAAATATCTGCTAGTCCCTTTGTGCACTCCTCCAATGGGGCGCTCAAATCCAAAGTGCTCAAGGCATCTCGCACTTTCTCGCTGTATATGTGTGATGTATCCTCTGTGAAGTGGTAACGAGGATGTCTGGGGAAGCATGGTGTTGCATCCCTCATCTGCCCACAAAATATCGTGAGAGTTAAAATAGCATGATCTGTAGCTAACCCAAAGGGTCTCCCAGAGATCATAAAATTGTGTACGTCTGGTATCAATGTCGTTGATCCAATGATATAGTCTACTGTGCTTGCTCCCTTATTATGGTTCCAGCATGTCAAAGCGTTTGATCCTGGCCATCTTGAAAGTCCATTAAAAATAGCTAACTCGTGTGCACTGCCCAATGCCAGTAAATGTGTCCCATATGCATTCATTTCTTTGTCTTGGGCTGCCCTACATAGTCCCACCTCATCATGGTCGATCTGTCTGAACATGGCATCGTCATGCATGTAAAACACACTTTGTCTATTTCCTATCCGTGCATTAAAGTCTCCCATAAGTAATATCTCACCTATGCTGGCATATTTCATGATGTCCTCATATAGCATGTCAAAGGGTCCTCCGTCACGTGAGGCGTAGCCTGAATTTGAGGGTGGAAAGTAGCATATTGCGACATATAGATCCCGTGGTCTCCCTGTATGCAAACGAATCCACATGTATCTTGCATCCTCATCTTTATGTATCACTTGTACAACATCTCTAAGACCCTCACGGTAGAGCATGGCCACCCCTCCAGATCCTCTAGTACCTCCTGGCTTCCTTGCTTGTGGGCGGCATACACTCTCCTACCTATAGCCCCGTACCTCTGGTAACCTCATCCCCTTGCATTGGTGTGTTTCCGTGTACATGGCAATATCTACATTCCGGAAGCTTTGTTCAAAGTATCCTGCATCTAATCGGAGTGCCCCATTGCAATTCCATACTGTCATTTTCAAAGTCTTAGAGGCCATACACCGTCATTTCTCTCGACGCTCTGTGATGATCACTCTCCCGTCCCTATAGACTGCATATTTCCCTTCCTTTCGTGCTTCCATAACTTTGGGCATGCATGCTCTCCTATGCTCAAGTTGGGCCGGCGTAAGATCCTCATCAAAATATATTTTCTCTCCTTTTAGGACCCCTCTGTTTGCAAGAAATTCCCTCTTTTTCTCCAAATCTGCAAATTTCAGCAGGAGGATGCGTCCTCCTTTATCCTGATGGCTTCCTACCCGCCATGCATCCACAATGGGTACCTTATCTGCCTTTATTTTTACGCTTAGATTCTTTGCATCCTCTTGTGGGGTGCCTTTTTCGGCCCATCCCACCACACGCACCCTGAGAGCTCGGGCTTTCCTTCTCGCTTCCTCTTCCAAAGTGGCATTCATTATGTCAACTTTGTTGCCGGCTGACCCTTTGTTTTTCTTGGTTACATCAATCAATTCTGCATTTTCTTTCGTGACATTTTCCACCTTTTCCATTTGTTTCTTGGTTCCTTCTACCACAGTAGCCCATGTATGCATGTTTTTTTTCAAGCTTTCCACTTCCTTTGCTAGTTCTGGCGTGGCTGTAGGTGTCTTTTGTGACTCAATCTTGTTTTTGCATGTGACTATTTCCTTCTTACCTGCATCTATTTCCTTCCTGCAAGTGTCCAATCTTGTTTTGAGGTCTGTTATCTCTTTGTCCTTTTTTGCTCTCATTGCAGTCCTGTCTTTTTGCATCTCCTCTTGTATTTCTTTTCTAATCTCAGCTCGCATTAGCACTTTTTCCACCTGCAGTTCAGCTCTCACTTGGGCTTGCATATCACCTTTCATCTTTGTGTACATGGTTGCGTACCTGTCAGCCAGATGTTTCTCCATCATTGCGTTTGTTTTTTCTTGCACTTCTTGTACAATTTCTTCCCGTAGTAGGCGTATCTCAGCCCTCACCAGTTTGTGCATTTCATAAAATATTGCTTCATCAATCACCTTGGGGATTTTCCCCAATCTCTTTGACCCTGGAGAAGGCGTCCATTCTCTTCCTTTCCGGATATAAAACTTGGGGATCTTTTGTGCCTTTTCAGGTGTGTGAAATGCAGCCTCATTGGGAATCTCTGCTGTGGCCTCACCTTCATTTAGAGCATCCATGTCTGAAATTTAGTTAATGCTTTTTGGCCTGGCTTTTCTTGAAAGTGCACCTTCAGTGGTGCAATCAGGAAGACCACAGTTTCTATGGTGCAATCTGGAAGACCCACAAAGAATCCACGAGACAGCTGCAACTGTTCACACAAAACCTGAGTGAATCGTTCCCAAAAAGAACACACGAGCCAAGCTGAAGCTGATTGCTCAAAACCCTGCAGGTATAAGCAGCTCTCACGGCCGATCTCTTCCATCAGTACTGCGGGAGACGGAGATGCTTGCTGCGATCATTCGTGGGCAGTTGTGATGATCGCGTCGTGCGTTGAAATCCGGCGTGCTCGCAGCTATAATCTGTTGCCTGCAGTGAGATTGGTGCACAAACCAAAGCAGGTTGGATAGCGAGGTGGAGTCTTCTATTGGAGAATGGTTCTTGATTGCAAAGGCCACGTTCAGTTGTGCTTTCTTCAGGGTTTGAGCATCTGAGAACGTAGCGAGGTAGAGACGATGAGGGAGGGGTGGAATAGGAACAGGGAAGGCAGCGGGTGCACAAGGCAGGCTGGAGCGAGAAGCAGCGAAGTCCCAACCGCAACAATTCGTGATCTCCACGTAACCAACAAATACAATCACCGACAATAAATACCTTCCTCACATAGGCAATCAATTCACTTTATGATTGATCTGCCATCAACATGTGCACAACAATAGGCCCCTTCAAAAGCTTGTTCCAACCGCTCTTAGAGGAAGTGTACCTTGTTAAACTAGAGGTATTTTTTATTCAGAGAAAAACAGTTTTATTGTGTATACACAAGGGCGAGGGGGGTTTTTAAGAACTAAAGACGTATACGTAGGGGTAATTTTATCATTTGGAAGGGGTGTATGTAGGGGGTTTTTCTCTTTGGCCTTGCTCACACATGTTTGGAAGATTTTTATGTAGTGAAGCCCTTGGGATGGTAGTATGCATTAGTTGAACAAGGCTTACGAATGAGGCATAGTTGTGTCTGTGTAAGCTCCACTACTTTCGTCAATGAAGATGTAGGATTATCCCTAGTAATTTCACCGTTCATGTGCCAGCCAAATTTGGATGCTTCCTCATCATGGTTGCAAAAGGCTAATGATCTACTATAAAACTGTATAAGAACTGTACTAAGTATTATTATGAGCTTTAAGCTCTGTTCGACGTTTTTCTTTTAGGTGAAATGATTGATTGAAGTATGCACCCCTCTCTTCACAAAAAGCACAGGTTTCACCAGGCGAGTCTACAAGCATAAATGAGACATCAAAAAGGCTTATGAAAAGGACTTAAAAGCATGATCAAGAGATTATACACAAGGATACAATACCCATATGGAAGAAGTGATGAAGATGTACCTGGCATGACTTTGAGCTTGTAAGCACTGCCATTTATAGAGGACCCATAAGCACTCACTTCAATACTGTAAGCTCCAGCTGCAGTGAGGTTGAATGCCGCAACGTAAATCCCCATTGATGAGTCATTCAGTGTTGCAGTGACACTTGGTGATGAGGAAATTCCTACAGGTAATGGCGTTACAGTAAAATTTACAGCTTGTATCGTGTAGGATACAGGGTCTCCTTGTGCATCTCGTGCAGTCACAGATATTTGCACCCTCTCTCCAGCATGGATTGCAACAGAAGGCTTTATGACTGCAGTGCAGAATGTCGCATGCACCCAACCTATTCTGCCCGCACAAAATGCTCAATTTACTTAAGTTGGACCCTTGGTTGGATGTGGGAAACCAATTTGATTTTAGCTAGTGTATTGTTGGAAGATTGTTGTAGGCTTAGCACATCCTAAGCACATCACAAACTAGCCATCCATTGATACACTAGAATGCACAAAATTAGTAAGCATAACTGGCTAACACTTTAGAGTTAAGCTAGTTTGATTTTTCCTACTACCTAAAGATACTTAAAGGAATGACATGCAGCACGAAGGAGTAGCCCAGTACTTCAGAAGCAATATCTAGCACAAAAAAAAAAAGAACAACTACCTGTCCTGACAACTAACATCAGTAAGCATTATAGCACTACGTGGAAGCACTACTGATATGACAAATCAAATATATATCACAAGTCACGTACATTGGAAAGCACTACTGATATGACAAATCAAACATATATCACAAGTCACAACTAACACAAATTTGAAAGCACTTATCTGAACTTCAAAAAGAAACATACTGTAGAAACCACTAGGTGAGCTCACAGCTAACGTATTTAAGAAATTATGTTTCTGAATTGCACGAATAAATTTGTCTCATAGGCCACATTGGCCTTTTGTAGACGTTAATATATCTTTCTTTCTTCTTTCTTCTTCTTTCTCAGAGCTTTAGCTTTGCTTGTTGTTCTCCCTCTCTAGTCTCCATCTACAACTACTTCTCTCTTCTCTCAGCAAATGCAAGGCATCATTCCCTCTCTGGTCTCCATCTACATCATCATCATTCAGGCCAAACAATCATCTACAGCAACACACAGCTCACCATCATTTTACACACTTTTGATTGCATTTCTCAGAGCTTGGCGTGTTGTTCTCCCACAAATGCAAGGCACCATTCAACACACTTTCGATAGCATCTCTTGGAGCTTTTCTTGTTCTTATCCCTCTTGGGTCTACATCTACAATTGCTTCTTTTTTTCTGTCATCAAATGCAACGACTGTATTACAGCTTTGCTTTCAGCATCCCTCTGGGGATACACAACTCGTTGCCTCCTCTTTCTCACTTCCCTCCAGATTCTAGAAGACTGCATTCTTTGCTTTGATTGTTCCCCTGTCTACTAAAGAATTTACCTTTACCCTCTCCCCCCATTCCCCTCCAGTACAGTCTCGATGCCCTTGATACTTCCATCTCTCCCATTGAGCATGAGGTTAACCAGATTATATGGGAGGACCTGCTGCAGTTGTACACCTTTAGGGCGTGGCTTGCACCACCCAAGCTTCCTGTGA
This sequence comes from Dipteris shenzhenensis, assembly GCF_047967505.1. Classification (NCBI taxonomy): domain Eukaryota; kingdom Viridiplantae; phylum Streptophyta; class Polypodiopsida; order Gleicheniales; family Dipteridaceae; genus Dipteris; species Dipteris shenzhenensis. The sequence goes on along the minus strand of NC_141618.1, from coordinate 54,763,634 downwards.
AGCTCGACTGCTACCGCTCTCATTGCCTTCAGGTCTTAGTTGAGGGCTTTATTGTGCCACTAGGATATACTCAGCTCCATCTACCACATTCTCTCAGGATATCACTCAGCCAGTTCCGGGTATCTTCACATCGGCTATGCATTGATAGTGGACGGCCAGAGGGTATCCCCCGTGAGGCTCATATCTACATACTATGTGATCTACATGAGGTTCAGTCGGAGCAGCACTTTGCCTTCATATGCCCTATCTACTATGCTATTCGAGGGAGATACTACTTCCTTTTCCGCAATGGTTTCGGTCCCCTCACACAGCTGCTTGCCTACTTTAATCATCGGTGCCTGGCAGCCTTCCTCCAGAGATGACTCGGTACTATGATTTCTTACTCAAACTACTTCTACAGGACCAGTTGACACAACCGGATGCCTCTCAAAGGGTTATCAATGATTTTTTTCAGTCTCACGTTATGGGGTTATCACCTAGCCAATGACACGGATGGGGAGCCGGAGCCCAAGCTTGACTATGGATGGACGCATGCATCAGAGTTGAGGATTCTCCCTCCGACTGGGGTCACTTCCTTTGGTTCGATGTCGAGCCATCACCAGAAGACCTCGACGACATGCAGACAGGGACCAGATATCCAAACAACAGATCGTTAGAGGCCAATCATCCATCATAGGCTTTTTTGGACAGGCCCCTCTATGATTGGCACTTGTAAGTGTCACTTGTACCAGATATGCTCTTATACAAGCGTTTTGTTGCATCAGCAGCCCATATCTGAGACTGGGATATTGTATTCATTTTTTTGCATTTTTGCATGCATACAGGTTTGTTGATTCGTTTTTGAGGCCACACCTGCACAACCCATTGTATGAGATTTCTTCAGTCTCATAGACATTTCATGGTCTCTCGTAGACTTTAATAAACTTTCTTTCTTTCTTCTCTCTCCTTCTCTATCTCTGGAAAGAACACTGAACCAGCACAGACCTTGGCTCTCTTTGTTCCTTGTGTGGCCTGCACAATCCATTTTCCTCTCTTTCAGCAGAATTGACACCTCCAAGCTTTGCTTTCGCATTTTTTAGTTAAAGGCATCACACTAGAGTAATTATCGTATTTGATCAAGCTTTCCATGAAATGATTATGTATCTGTATCAAAAGTCAGGTTGAATTTTGTAGCCCCTATCTCAAAAGAAAGAGTGAATTCTCTAACCCGAAGAGTGTCGGGTTAGAGAATTCACTCTTTCTTTTGAGATAGGGGCTACAAAATTCAACCTGACTTTTGATACAGATACATAATCATTTCATGGAAAGCTTGACAAGACGATATAATCATTCAGTTTGGTGAAGTAATAGCAAATAGCTAGACACCCATTCAATTAGGTGACACAATATATACAAAACTTTCTGAACACTTTTCCTTGCCATGTTTCCTTGTTTCTCCTTTTAGAATTCAATATCATTAGCTTTGTAGAGGCGGCACCGTATACCTAGCTAAATGCAGTTGGGGGAAGGTCTATAGTCCCCTGTCTTGGTCGCACTTCATCAAGTATACCTTGCCTCACATGAAGAAGCTGATAATGACCTTTTAGTGTGGATAATGTCTAAAACATCTTCTGATAGTACATACCTGGTCCATAGGTGAACTTAAAAGGTGACCCTGCCAAGCTTTTCACCTTGTTTCTCACGCTTAACACGAAAGAGCCGCTCACATTGAGAGAGAATGTCAGTAGCTGCCACGCCAAGGTGCTTGTCACCATTTTCTCAATGCTCAGATCAGGAGTGGGCACCAGGGATTGATCAGTTTTGTCGTAAGCTTTGGCCTGGAATTGCGACGGATTGAAAGATAGATTCGTGGTAGAAACATCTTGCGTGCAATAGATCGTGAATTTTGCGAATTCTCCTGGTGTGAATACATGCTGTCCGTTTTGCCATTCCCCGGTGCAATCGGGAATGCCGATTGCTCCTGCAATAATGAAGATTGCATGCAGAGATTTTAGAGAGAGCATTGATCATCAGCTGGATCGTAGAGTTTTAATGGTGAGCTTGTGAACAGGACTTTGGAAAGCATTCATCAACTGGTTGCGATTTCAGCAAAGCTCGAGCTCACGGATTTACCCGTTACGCTTGTGAATGGAAATGGGGAGCCGTAGATTTGCTGCCCTTGATTTCTGATTCGAAGCAGGAAGCTCCCTTCCTGCCAGATTTGAAATTTAAGGAGCTGCTGGTTTGTGGGCTTGTCACCCAATAAGCGAATCGGCATTTGAGAAGTGCAGACGGATGCAGAATCGCTTGCTTTCAACACATCTGCGATCACAAGGAACTTTGAGCAACTTTCTGTATAGGAATTTTAGGGGGAAGTAGGAAAATTTAGCATATTTCCTAGATCAGACTAGGAAAACTTTCCCCTAAATCTAGGAAATGATTTTCCTATTTATATCACGTAGCACCATATGGAGAATCACTCTATCCTGTGTTTTCTATGTAGAAAATGAGGCTCTTTTACATAGAAAAATAAACTTTATATATAGGCTATGGAATGCTATCTAGGAGATATTCAATTCTATATGGAGAATCAATTGGATTCAACATTTTCTATATAAGAAATGAGGTCCTTTTAATGTCAAGTTTATAATCAAATAAAAATATCAATTTTCTTGTTTTGAAAGGTACGAGTAACATGACCCATCTTCGATGGGTTAAAGACCTTCTCCATTGGGTCTCAAGGAAGATCATAGGATCGTAGAATGATTTTAATTTCAATAAATATAGTTTATAATTATTTATAAATTTAATTATTCAATGTTTTCATGAAATTTCCAAGATAAGCATTGCTCAAGCATCTCTCTCTCTCTCTCTCTCTCTCTCCACCCACACACACAAAACATGTAAATAGTGTCAAAAGTGACTAGCCATATTTGACATTCTATGATTTTTAACTAGTTTTCTAATCAAACGAATGAACCCCCAACAATTTCTTTCCTTGGAAATAATAATAACAATAATCAAGTGCCTATTATCACATTAGATCAAAATGTCTCCACCGTGGAGATACTTGAGATGTAGGCACATGTCTTTAAATTGATTCTACGACTTGAGAAGCCATTTAAAGGAGCTACCATACAAAGTTTATGATACTTCTTTGCTTCAAAATTGTATCAAAATTGAAAACCAATGGCCTATTTAGCAACTTCTAAAACTCATTCACATGATCCACCTATGATAGTATATAGATGTGCTCCATCATCAAGTCTCAAGGTGGGATCTTAAAAGATTTTAATTTCAAGTTTATTTATAAATCCCTTTACTTTAATGTACACACATGCGTACACACACACACACATGCCTACAAAGTCAATCATATTTGCGTAGTGTGTGCATGCATATGTGTACATGTTCATGTGCATGTGTGCATACACACCTCTATGTGTGTGTGTGCACACACATGCTCATGCATTGTGTGCCTGTGAGTGGATGTGAGAACACTAACACAAACATCCAAACATACAAACACACATATATAGTAACATCTCATGAAGACACTCACACATGCCTCAAGAGATGAAACAAATCAAGATAAAATGATTCCCTTTTAATTAGTAGTTCCAAAATTGGTAAATATGGATAACCATCATATCAAGAATAATACAATCAACTTTCATTTACGTTCCCATGATTTTATAAACTTTTATTTATTCCATAGTCTAAAGAAAACAGGCAAAAGAAAGCTTGTTGCCCTAAACATTGCCTTCTTGATGCATGTCTTGGCTAATTTTCTCATGACTTAGTTTTGATAAGTTTTACTCAAGGGTGCCCTCAAATTGTAGGAGAATGTCCTTGATGAGCAACTACCATATTTTTATAGACAATGATCTTTCATTGAAGATCTTTATATATTTCCATCCAAGAAGGAATTTTAATCACCGATTGTCACTACAAAGGAGAAAATGGGTCTCCAAGTTTTGAGTGATAATGGCCTAGTGCTAACCAAGCTAATAATAGGGCTAAAGTGTATGGATATCAAGTAGTGGGAGAAGCAAATCCTATAGAACTTAGATGTCTTTGTTGGCACATTTGGACATACCTTGTAGGTCTCCTTTAACCTTGTGTGCACACCAACATAATTGGTGTTAGCATTTGCACATGCAATCAATTTAGAGAATAATCAAGCTAATAACAGGGCTAAAGCCTATGGCTATTAAGTAGGGGGAGTAGTAGGTTCTACAAACTTCGATGTGTTTGTTGGGCCACCATACCATCTGGGTCTCCTTCAACCTTGTATGCACACCACCATAGCTGGTGTTAGCATTTGCACATACAATCAATTATTAATCCAAAGAAAAAATCTTTACTCGACATAGCTTCTTATCTCTTCTATGATGTTTATATTGATGCCATAGTAATCTTAGTACCCCATCTTTGTTTTTGCCTATATTCTTCCATCAATGGCTTCATCGCCTCCACCAACATCTTATTATGGATTTCACATAGTCATTCACCCATTCATACTACAAAGAAACAATTCACAATGTGTTGTATTCATGAGGATCTTTAAAAATCCAAATCTAGAAAGGTCAATGAGATAAGCAAACATTACATAAGAGAATAAATGCCTTCATGGCATGCTGAAGCCTATAGTCATATGTTAATATTTGAATTGCTCTAAGCATGCTGTAACTCCCAAAATCAATGGACGAACATAAAGTCAATTATGTAGTATGTTCATCTTATTGGATGCACATGTTTTGGATGATGTAACCATCAACATAAGTCTTGCTCCCCAAGGATCAAGCAATTGGTGGATCAAATATTCCCATGAGCACTGCTCTTGACCCAAGTAAGAGGGCATGATCTTCATGGCTATGCACAATACAAAGATGTTTCATCAAAGAAAGCTAGCTACCTCTGAGGTTTTTAGAGAAGGCATTGGAGCATGTCTTGAGTTGAATAAATATAGCCAAATGGTAAAATCTATGACTTATTCTTTCACACTTTGTTTAAAATATATCCAAAGGATGCACTTTTCCATACCTTTTTCACTCTTTTATACTTGTATTTGAAGCATACTAAGCATTGGTATACATGGCCTGATACATCTCTTTTGAGTTTAAGCTAAAACAAACACTTTTTATGAACATGTAGGCTGTCATATGGCATGGATGGCCTACAATCAAACTATATGATTTTGATTTTTAACAACTCATAATTAATATGCAAACAATCCTCTTTTGTTTTGTATCCTTGAAGCATCTTTACTCATAAGGGAATCTTTCTTTATTGTTAAAGGAATAAAATAATAAGTGACAAGTTGTCTTCACCAATGCTCTCTTGCACCTCCATGTTAGGGATTAATGATCAAGTATTTGTCTAGAGGGCAATATTTCCAAATTTACACATGATATAATAAATCATTACCATATTAAAATATCATAAGAATAAAATTATTGGGACCTTTCTTCCATCTCAAATAAGGCTTCATAAGTGGAGCACCATATGTTCATTCAAGAATAAACAAATGAAATTGTGGTTTTTCGAAATACCTTTACCCAAGTATTCTTGAAAATAATTTTTAGAAAAAATTGAAAGAAAAACTTTCACATGCTTTATGGGTAAGAAAAATGTAAATTAAGAATTTACTAAAAAGTTAGCAAGATTGGGTGGTTTTAGATTTTTCTCAAGTTTTCCCGCCTGAGTGGCTTTGTTCTCCCTCCTCAACGGCTTTGTTTTAGATTTCCCTCCTCAACGGCTTTGTTCTCCCTTGTTGCTTTGCAAAGGCTTTGCTCTCCCCTGCTTTGTTATTCCCTGCTCTACATCTCCCTTTGCATCTACAATACTCTTCAGTTTTGTCCTGCCAAGATCCAACCTCCAAGCATGAGCTGAAGTTCAGGTACGCATGCTGCAACAGTTTCTTAACCTCTTTGTTTGTGCTTTTCTTGGATTGTGTTCTGTGCATTTGGCTCTATCATTGTTTGTGCTTTTCTTGAATGATGTTCTGCACATTTGGTTCTGTCAATACCATATCCCACGTCGCCCCTCTCCTTGGATTTTGCACTGTAGATTAGATGTTGCTGCAGCCTGCTGCCTGCTCTTTGCCACAGCTGAGAATAGCTGCAGCCTGTCTGCTCTTTGCCACAGCCGGGATATTCTGTATCAAGAACTCGAGCTGCGAATCAAGCTGATATTCAGGAGCTTCCCATGGCCAATACTCCCTTGTATACATCTCAGAAACAATCGCTTCCCAATATGAAGGTGCGAGTCTCTGATTTGGGTCTCTCTCGCCTTGCTCATGTTGATCTCTAGCTCGTAGGAAACATACCGGAACCAGCCTCCAATTATTTCCTGTCAAATTGAAACGTTTGGCGCTAGCTCAGCTCCAATCTAATTCCCTAATTCAATCGTATCCTTCTTTTGTTTCATGGGTCAATTGGGCTCTCATTGACAGGGCCCTCTCAAAGACCGAGACGCACTTCTCCGATCTTTAAATTTGAGTCCTCACCTTGAGAACAAGATCATTGTGGACGTGACCAATGTTGCATACTTCTTTGACGAGACGCAATGGGGACAGACATCTTCTACGTTGCTGAATCAGAAAGCCTTGGGAGAACATGCACGGTGGACAACAGCTTTCAAGTCCACTTTCTGGGTAATTGGTAACATGTATTTAGCCCTTTCTTTGATGTTATACAGCGAGGATGAAATTCATAGTGTGTGATATTGTGCATATGTAGAAACTGCTCGAAGAACTTCCGGATGTGCAAAACCCTCATCACACATTTGTTGCTGGAGACGATGAAGAGGCTGTTGCAACAACAATTGCGTTGGTAGAGTCCATTCCAGGCTTCAAAGCTGTAAGAGCTGGTGGCCTTAAAAACTCCAAAATTGTGGAGATGCTAGGTCCCAGATGGATTCTAGAACTGGACAAGCTCAACGGAGGAGGTAATTTTAGAAGTGGATGGAGATACGGGTTATGAGCTTCAATTGCTGTGCATTACTTTTCCAAGCCGTCAAAACATATAGCAGAGTATAAATTTAGCAGGGTTCAGGTATAGGTTGGATAAGGTTCATCTGCCAGACATGGAAGTGTTGCTGTGCATTGGAATTATAAAATCCAGGACTATATGTAAATATATGTGTGACATGTGAGTAATGCATGAGCTTCAATGCCTGCGCATTACTTCTCCAAGGCGTCAAACATATAGCAGAGTGTTTCATGTGTTTGACATAAAATCTAGAAATATATATGAATACATGTGTGACATGTGAGTAAGGGATGTCAATGTATAAAGACAATCAATGCATTGGGAATGTAAGTGCAATGGTGGTGAAGGCTGTGAACAGCAACATGCATTAGCAATTATGATATGGGGTGATAGGAGCCGAATGTCAAGGTGGATAGTTAACTATGGTTCAGTAGAGGAAAAGGCCAGCCCTGAAATTTGAAGCCTTCAAGGGGCTTCAAAGCCCTTCAGAGCTTCTAAGGAACGCTGACTAAAAATTTGAGGTTGCACATGAAGGCCAAATTTGCTTCATATTTTTATGTAAAAATATATGTAGCTACCCCTGATTTGTTACTTTTGAAGGCCAATGTAAGATTGTGTCCTTCAAATATGAAGGTTAGGGCAGGCCTTAAAATTTCAGGGCTGGAAGAGGGGATGTGTAGAGAGATGGTAATGGTGGAAGGTTTATGACTTCACTCATAGCTTTAGCATTGATCCGAGCCTTCGTTGCTCAGTCTGCCCTACATCCACCAAGCTTTGGCAAAATTTTAGTGTGCATCATCTAAGTGTGTTAGTGTTTTGTTTAATGAGTTTGATGGTGAGAGTATGTGGACCGTCGATTGATGGTGAGAGTATGCTCTCTTCCACTGTTAACGAGCTATGGCTAGCTTGCCGTTTGATTTGCTCTACTCTCTCTAATTTTAATATTGCTGTTGATTGATGGATTTCCGTTTTCATCCACCGTAGCAGACACAGCTTGACATTAGTTGCTCACATTGCTGGCACACGCAGCGTCAAATTCACAGGCACAAGCAGCGTCAAATATCACAGGCACAGGCAGCGTCTAATTCAGGAGATGGAAAGGTAAAGAGAGGCCAAGGCTGGACGTTGATCAATCCATCACGGCTGTGGAAAGGAAGCTCCATTATCCTTGTTGCAGTAGCTACATTGTCCAAACTATGGTGTTTAATTTTGGTATGACACATGAAGCTTTGCTTTATGTGAAGAAGCAAGTATATTGAAGCTTGCTTGTGCAGGTCGTTCAAAGAATGCCCACATCCAGATGATAACCCTTTCTGCCTTTTTGCTTTGCCTTTTCTCTTACATGCAGGATTTGGGTCTCATTTGCCATTCATGGGCAAATGAGATATATATATATTCACAGATCAAGCTTGTTGTTCATAGATCAAGCGATATATATATATTCTTAAAGATTCTTGAAGATGTGTATCATTCTCATATGATTTTGTTTTTGTTATTGACATGTAATAAGTTTCTATAGATGAAGGTGCAAGTGGGGGTTTAGCGTTTGTTTTCTACATACTTGTTTCATGTTGAGAGAGAGAGAGAGAGAGAGAGAGAGAGAGAGAGAGAGAGAGAGAGAGAGAGAGAGAGAGAGAGTGTGTGTTATTGGTCTGCCTTATAATTTATTAGTGTTTTGTTTCACATTTTAGCTATATTTACCGTGGTTTGGCTGCTATTCTTACTCTCCTTGTCATCACAAGCGACGTGAATCCAGGTTAGTCCCACTTTTTTTTCTATGTGCTCTCAGATTATTACTTTTGCTTGTAATATATCTATGCCATGCTCTATGATTGTGATTTGTGCTTGTAATATTTAAAATTCTCCCAACTTGAGCAAGCTTTGTATTATGTGCCTAAGAATTGAGGTTTATAATATCTTGTAATACATTGTGCATTATGCTACATGCATTAGGCTATGTTATGTTATGCTATGTCTATGTTGTATACATTATGCTTTGTCCTACTTTCATGCTTGCGGTAAGTTTATGGCATTTGTCCTACTTCTATATGCAGATGGACAACATTCACAGAGCTGGGTATCGTCGATGTTCTTGTAGTTACAAGTGTAAATATAGTCCTGTTGGGTCTCAAATGGTGAGTCGAAGAACATATTTTGATCACTTCTAACAAGATATAAATGGAAACATTCACCCTAATGTGCAAAGGAGAATAGAGAATGAAACATTAGGGAGCATGTCCTTACAGCAATGCACACAAAGTGATCATGTAATAGCCATTGAACCAAGAAGCTCAAGGAGAGTATGGTGTACTTGTGCTGCATATTGTAGTGGAGGGAGAGAGGTTGCTTCCTCAACCTATGTTAGGCACAAAAGATTATCTGAAAAGTATGGGACCATGTTGTCACATTTAGGATTTCCCACCTCATCGAGTCACATTGGGGATACTCACTCATCTCAAGCATGTGAGGAGAATCTTAGTGAGCAGAATGACTTTGTACTCAATGAGGATGATGTGCTTGGAAATCTTGAGGAAGAGGAAGTAGAAGAGGAAGAAACATCGATATATGAGCGAATAATGGAAAGAACAATTGAGTTACAAGCAGTTTGGGACAAGTATCAAGCACCTATAAAGTTTCAAGAGGAGATGCTACATATTTTATTTGGAGACAAGCATGGTCTAGAAGTTGTCAAAATGGGAAGAAAGAATGAAAAACCAAGTCTTAGCTCATTGTTGGTTCAACTTGATCCATCATGGGATGGAGACCTTGATGGAGATAGGGTCCCAACATCATGGGATGAATTAAAAACTATGTATCTTGGATTAGGTATGGTTCAACCACAACGCTGGAGATTATGCACAGGTGCAAAGGAGAATCCACACACTACTGAAGTGCTTGGACCTAGTGACGAGGACAATTATTCAGGGAAACTTATCTATTGTTCGTGTACTGCATCCACACAAAATACTAAAAAACTTAAGCGTGATTGCCTTTCCTGTTGTGAAAAGTGTAAGGCATGCAACATGCATAGGAAAGATATGGTGGCCTTTAATTATGTGCCACTAGGTCAACAATTACAACTCATGACAAAAAGTAGAACCATTTGTCATGAGTTTTTAAGAATATGGCGGAATAAGGACAATTGGCTAAATAAGAGAGTGAGTGACTATCCTGAATACATATATGATTTTTGGGATGGTGAGAAGTGTAGAGACCTTCAAGAGTTTTGGGATCCAAATGCAACTTTTGAATTGCCTATAATATGTGACAAGCCTTATTGTAAAAAGATATATAGAGCTTTTCCAAAGTCAAGTGTTGCGGAACCATTACATGATGCTTGGAATGAAGACGAAAAACAATACAGATTCATTTGTGACAAATGCCGAAACCCTATTCAGTGCGAGAGGAAGATAGTCAAGGTGAGTTAAATATTTTGCATAGGTTTCTATTTTCTTATATTTTTGTGCTTTCTTAGATTTGTGAGCTATCTTTTTTAACTTTACCTTTGCCTACTTATATTGCATCAACTTTGCCTACAGGGTGATCCTCGAAATTTTGGCCTTTGTGTTCACTTTGATGGATTCCAAGCTTCACGAACAACCCAAAAGGAGTGCGGTGTGGTCGAGGTACTTATATTGAATATTGGGAAGAATAATCCAATCATACGTGCTTTACCTGTTATATTTATACCATTTAGTTGTAAGAAACTCATTAAAAGTACTAGCGATATCTTAGGTGCTTTTTTGAGACCATTGTTGGATGAATTGGAGAGTCTATTTCTCAATGGGATTGAATTATACTATAATTACCCTCCTAGGTCCATTTTTGGTAATGTAAATCAAATGTCAAGAAAATGCACCCTTCGAGCTATTCTTATGATGGTTACTGGTGATCATCCTGCTCAATGTAAAATGGGTCTATTCAAAGATGGAGGGGAAGCCTTTTGCAGAAGAGATATAGCTCAAGCATCTTTAGACACTTCAAACATAGGCTTTGTAGGTAGATATATATATGACAAAAATAGATATCAAGCACGCTATCCACCAAAAAAAAGATCAACAAAAGAGATGGTTGATGCAATATCCTTATCAAAAAGAGTTTACACCCTTAGTGAGAAGGAAAAAATCCTAAGAAATGTTGGGTTATCTGGGGATTCAATCCTATGGAGACTACACAACTTATATGCATTTGATCTTTCTAGAGATCTTGTTTACGATGCCATGCATATATTTGCTTTGAACTTATTCAAAAAATATATATCTTCACTTATGAAGAGTATTAACAATGATGTCAAAAAAGTGGTAGATGGTATTGTGCACTTAATATACAAAACCTCTCCATGCTCCATACGTTATGGAAGATGGCCTCATAATCCAAGCAAGTATCATGAGAGCTTTAAAGCGGAGGAGAACCAAAAATTTATTCAATGGTGTTTACCACAAGTTCTTAGTTTTATCGCTACCATTCCAAAGGAGTTGTTTGAGTTGGGACTTCTATTAATTGATATTGCACATTTGTTTTACAACTATAGTCGAGAAAAAGGATGGTCAAAGAAGGACATGGAGGTGGCTAGAACATTACTAAGTGCATGGAGGGTTAGAAGTGAGGAGTACATGGGTCCTAACTCATCTCCCTTAGAACATGTTGCTGGAAATGGAGAGATTTTGGATGACATTCTTAGACATGGAGCACATGATGTATTTTGGTGCTATGCTTTTGAGCGATATGTTTCCACTTACGTAAATATTCCAACAAATAATCGAAGCAATGAAATATCATATTCTCAATATCATGCAAGAAGGTTGTTTACATGGGTTTTTGAGAAACTTCAAATGGATAAGGATGGTTTAATGCCTTTTCAAAGAATGCTAAAAGAAATGCATACATTTTTAGTCCTCCCAAGTGGTTTCAATAGTGTTAACCTTAGCAATGTTGATTGTTTTCCTTGGCACAACAAAGGACTTATAGAAGTGTCATCTATTTCAAAGGCAAAGGATATTTGGAAATCTTATGTTGAGAACGGTCAAGTTTATCCTTGCATGGAAGTAATTAGAACAAAAGGGATTGCCATTACAAAGAAAAGGAGAGTTTTTCGCCCTCTAATTGATGAAGAGAGGCATTACATAGATAACTTTTTGGGCTTAGAGGGAAACACGGTGACATTTGGTAAGGCTATAGTGTATAAAAAAATTTTATTTAAAGGTGATGTATTTCGAATAGGAGATCATGTTGTTGTAAAATCAGATGACAACAATGTATCAGGTGTAGGTCATTGGAAGGCGCTTATAAATTCATTCTTCTCAATTCAATTTAATGGAGATTTTATGACTTTCTTTGGTGCTTCATATTACAAGCAACGTATTGTTGTAGAAGGAAATTTGGAAAGATTGCAGATTGATGAGGCTACTGGGATGAGCCTCTTGCAAATGAATCCACTTCCTTTTACGTGGGATTGCATACGTCCACTCAACTCTCTATTGCATAAATTTATACCATTACCAAGGGGCACAAGTTTGTGCGCATATGAGACAAAGGATTTAGAAGCAAGATGTAGACTATTATAACCTGGATTTCCTAGTTGTGTACCTCCATGGCCCGTAAGAAATGATGTGATGCTAATGCAATCCTTGGAAATTGCACCAACTAGTCAAGGGTTTTCTCATGTTGTGATTAGAGATGTAGATATTGAAAGTAAGAAAATTAAAATTGCATTGTTAAAACGTGATCCAAGATGTTCACGTAGATGGAAAGTACACATAGAAGACCAAGAGTGGAGAGATTGGAGTGGCTGCATTGTTTTATGCCCATGGATTGCCATAGGGACCAAAAGGTTACACATTGAAGGACAAATGCAACACATTCCAATTTTATGGGAGGAAAGATAATCTTGTCTTTAATGCAGATCTCAAAGGTTCTATACTTTTTGCTTCATGCAGCATGCGAGGAAGGTAACCCTAAACCTAAATCTAATGACATTGCTTTTGGCTCATTGGTGTGTATTTAGTCATGTGACTATATCAAAAGTGATGGAGAGTGGAGATCCCATTTGATAGTGATTATAACATACTATAATAACATACTAATGCTTCATTTGGTTTGTTTTTTGTTTTACATGCCATAGACATGGATCCAAAGGAATTTATGGAGATGATGACGAAGTCTAATGACTTTTCAAGGTTTATGATGAAAATGTTTAACCAATATAAGGAGACTCATGTTGAGGCATCCAGTGAACAAGAAAATCCCCTTGGTTCCCAACCCATGGATAAAGGAATTATAGAGAAGAATTCTATGATTGAACTAGGAAAATACAAGACACAAACACAGTTTGTGGATACTCCATCCTATGAGCAGATATTTCGGCCTCCAAAGGTAATTGATCGTGATCCATCAAAGCTTTATGGAAGGATGCTTCTCAGAAAGCATTATGAAGACCAACATAAAATACTTTCAGCAAACTATAGCAGGGTTCGAAGCTGGTTTAAAGACATGGCAGTGGGGGATATGAGACACAATCCCATTGAACAAAAGCGTGTGAAAGATATCATCCATGCAAAGATTCATGACAAACAACCATTGTGTTTTCCTGGTGCGACATACACATGGAGAGAGGAGGATATCTACATTTGGATATTGTCATTGAAGCAATGTCAAAGAAAGTACCAAAAGAGAAAGATGTCAATGTCAAGTTGTAGCACAAACAAGGTAAGAAATTCTCTCTTATATTAAATTTTTTAAATATTATTTTTGGTTTGTAAAATTTTGAGAATTTTTTATCTTCATGTACATAGGATAGCGAGGAAAGTAATGTAAGAGATAACATTACTCCAACAGTTAGTCTACATGAGGATGAGGTATGTGAGATACTATTTCAAACTTTAAAGCAGTCATACTTACGTTGCTTCTAGTGAAGTATTATGACAAAGGTTTCATCGTTTGTACTATAGGAATGTGATGAGCTTGAGAAGGATCATCCAACAATATTGGAAGTACCTTTGGCTGAATCGGTATAATCTTTTGCTACTATCTATAGTGCTTTTAAATGATAAATAATTTAGTTTCTTCTATATTCAATTTTATGCATGATCTCTTAAACTACGGTATGTAGGGAGATGTTTATCATGTTGATATGAGTCCGATTATCAATGGTCCACATGATGATGAGGTGAGATATCTTGATTCTTTCTTATTACTCTTTGAACATTAGTTTTTTATCTTTAGGCTATCATTTGTCCTTTTTTGTAAACTTCTCATACAACTTGATTTCTTCTAATTTGTATAAAGCAATATTTATTTGTAATGACTTTTCTATGCATGAAAATAGGATGATGATGTTCATGGAGGTTACGAGGATGTGCATATTCAAGAAACATGTACTTTGGAGCTTGAGGTGAAATGAGATGATATTCTATATTTTTTTAAAGTTTAGTATGAGATGTTGTATTGCATTGGAGAGATTTATTTGAGGTCTTTTTGTATGTGATGATATAAAAAGATCTACATTTCTACATCTTTAAGAATTTCAATGTTGAATTGCTATTTTGTAGTAGTATTTTGCTAAGAAAGGATTTTTGGAATATGGCATCATTTGTTCTAAGATGAATTTATACTTTTCGATCCAAAAGGCAATGGAATCCTCTGAGGTAGGATCGTATTTGAGGTTGCTTCAAAGCATGGATGGAAATGGTAAAGGCAAAGATGAAGAGTGCATAGCTACTCAGGTATTCTTTTCATTGGAATTTAAGTTATCAACATATACTCATATTTTACAAGATTAGTTTATCATGCGCTTTTGATTTTAAATCAATCCTTTCAGGTACAAAAGAAAGTGAAAACACTTGATTTAGGATCCTATTCAAAATTTATTGAAAGCATGGATGGGGCTATGGAGAACAAATGTCAAGCCATAAACATTCAGGTAGTATGATTTTAAAGTTTTTTTGGGTGATTTAAAGGAAAATTATTTTATAGATTGATAGAATTTTTATTTAAATGCTGTATTCGATTTCTATTAGGAAAAGGAGTTGGTTGATGATACTTCTGTTGAACACTCCAGAAAAAAGAGCAAAAGAAAAAAGCAGGTATGACAACTCCTTTTAAATTGGTGATTAATTGCTATTGATTTCTCAAGCTATGAAGCTTTATCTTTCAATACTTTGGATCTTATTTTTAGTCACATTACTTATATCATATGTCTATTGTAAAGATGACATATAAAATGAAGATTGCACATGATAGTAATGCTAAATGTCATCCAGAAAAATGTTCCTCTCAAGTGAGTAAGAATTTACGAAATACTTGTTAAAGTTTGACTTTTGTAAATATGATTTTTTAAATTAGAATATTAACACTTAGCTCAATGTCTTTTGTTAAAAAAGGTGCGATTGAAGAATAAAAATACTTCAAATTCAATTAGAACTATGATTGACACTCCTGTAAGTAAATTCATTCAAAGTTCTTTTCCTTACAATTGTTGATCAATAGAAGATTATCTTGCATGTTGAATTTATAGTTTATTTATTTTTGAATGCTTTCTTTGCAGGTCCACCAATGGAGCATACAAGATCAAGAAACTATTTTAATGAAATTTCTTGATATAAAGATAGTTGAAGGTCTCTATGCTCAATTAAAATCTGTTTGGTCTTGTCTTGTTAGAAAGAAAACAACTATTAATAGCAATGTAGATGACAAGTATAATGTCATGTTGAAAGATGTAGTTGATTGCCTTATTCAAGAAGGCAAGGTTAAAGTTAAAACTCATAGGAAGCCATTTTTACTACTGGATGATGTGGACATAGTTATGTAATTTGAAAAACATTAAGATATCAGCGTTTTTTCAAAGTAACAACTTGTTCTTTCATAATATGTCTTTAAACTTTTTATATTGAGAAAATGGTTTTCATTTAATTTAATAAATATTTTAGTTATTGAGTAGAATTAGATTCATAAAAATCTATGTTCTTTTACTTTGATGTTAGACATATTGTATCATTTATGAAGTTATTTGAATCTTTATTTTGATTTATATTTATATTTAAAACTTATTAAATTTTTTTTCTTAATATAAGTATAGAGAATCTATCATTTATTGTTCAATTTCAAATATTGAATAAACACATTTGAAAAAACTACGTTGATTTCATAGACACACATTAATTTGAAGAAGTTTTCTGAGTTTAAAATGATTGTAAATAAGAAAAGTGAAACTAAAAATTAGAGCATTTTTTTGGCATTTCCTATATAGATATTCACCACACAGAATATTTTACCTTCATAGGAAAAAAATTTCTATGTAGATATTCTCTACATAGGAATATTTTCCCATGTAGAAAAAATTTTCTATGTAGGTAATATTTGTACTGGAAATGTCTATTTTTCCTACATATGGAACTTGGAAAATGCTCCATTTTTCTTGGTTTGCACTTTTCGTACTTACATTCATTTTAAGCTAGGAAAACTTCTCTTTTTTTCTATATAGAAAGTGGTTTAAAGTTTCTTGTATAAAGGTACCGGCATCCGAAGAATTGCTGGAGTAAACGTTATTACCAAACGCATCCTGCTGTGATGATGAATCGCGCAGCTTGTCCGGTTTGAATACTAAGAACATCATCCTCCCAACTCCCGGAACAGTTGTTGGGTGATATGGGTCCTGCAGAACGAATTGCCATAGCTCCAAATTTCACGTAAATTCTAGCGAAATCGAGTCAGGAAACGAAAAGCAGAAGAAGTAAACTTATGGTTACTGCAAAACCCATCATGATAGCTCCAAAATTCACGTAAATTCTTGCGAAATCGAGTCAGGAAACGAGCACCAAAAATGCGGCAAGAGAAAAAGGAGATACCAGGATTGACGGTCATGTAGCGAGGATCGCCCAAGGGATTGCCGATCCATCGAGTCATAATAACATAACTTCCGGCAATTTCAGGCAAGTAACTAACGTTGAAAACACCGATATTATCAGGCACGACGGAGAGATTGCAGGAAATTTGCGTAGTGCCTCCGAATTTGAAGATCTGGACGCTGAGCGAGCTAACATGAGATCCTTTGGCAGTTCCATTATCGTCTCGCAAATGCATCAGGTAATAGGATGGCTGGCCTGCTGTCGATACTTCCACTCCCGGCCCTTCGAATGTGCTCAAGGAGCTGCTTACTGGACCTGCAATATCATCACAATACCGCAACATTGATTGATCAATTATTTGACCAGTGAACGATACCATATTCCTTCATCAATTTTCATTTTCTTCTAGCTATCACCCTTCCACAGATTGCTGTTATTGTGTCGTATTATTCGCTTGTTCTAGCCATGATCATGCTTGATTAGTTGCAGTAGGCAACGATGTATGATCATACGTTAGTTGCTGCAAGCAAGGATGTATGCGTCGGATTTCTAAATGCTTAGGTTGTCACTGTACTTGCTTAACAAAATTCACAATGTTCATGCTGACAGTTATCTTTAATCCAGGATCAGACTGTTGCTGTGAGCCGAACTAAGATTTTTCATTTAGATGCTTATTTCTAGTTATCATTTATTTGCTGGGCTTGACTTATGCTTCACTGTTGTAACTGCTGTTCAACAGATCCCTAACCCGTTCGTCTTTGCAAGGTGAGATGTATGCTAATTAGAATCTTGTAATTGTTTACGTGATTTCTGTTTAACATATTCTCAATGTTAAAGGCGACAGTTAAACTTCAAGGATCAAATTAATGGTGTGACTGTTGCCGGACTTCGAGATTGTTCAACAGGCACGCTGTCATCCTTGGTAGCTGGGAACTTGTTTGAACTAAAGCAGTTGCTATTCAACAGATTCAAGAGATTAATTCTAACATCTATGTTTCCATGATCGGATTGTTGGATCAACTTGATACGTACAACTGGTGGATGCCAGGATTAACGTACGCTTAATAAGTGCACTGGATGCTTAGTGTGATCAAGAATAACGGAAGCATTGCCAGGAATTAGTCAAAAGGGAGAGGACCGATGAGACACTGTTCAGGATTTTCTGACAAGCCTTTCTGTTACATTGTAATTGCTTTTTGAGAAACGTAAGCATATTACTGCAGCAAGGAAGAAGCAAAAAGGAGGTGGGTTGTCCTCTAATTTAAATAACATTGGATTTGAATCTCATTCAAAATGTTACGTTGCAATTGCATGCATCAACCAACTCTCCAGGTGCAATTGAAGTTTACACGAAAATCACAGTGAAGTAAGGCTGAAGCTTCAAGAAGCAGTGAGACGGTTGTTTGCAGCTATGAGAAATAAAATCTAAGTCAAGCCATCACATTTGCGTTTACGAAACTTTACTTGAATTATTGCAGTTGCCTTTTCCTGTCTGCTTTGCAACCATTACATTCGTGTGGCCTGAATGTGTGCAAATCTCAAGTATATGACAGAGCTGAGAAGGTTTTGATAGGGTTGGACTGTCCATGACACATATAGTTGTATTTTAGTGGTAAAATCATACTACCATTTCTGTAATTCCATCATACTTCTTTCTTTCTTGATTGTGTACACACAATTTCTAATGCTGTCTATCTGACTCGGCAAGTTTAACATAGGTGTATAACAAATAAGATAACTTTGAAAGTTCCAATCAAATATCTAGGTTGAAACAAATGCATGCCAAGTTCTAAATTAATGTATTCCATTAGAAATGAGTTGTAGAGGAGGTGGGAGAGTCACAACCCTATCCCTAGCCTCAACGAGATGATAGAAAAGCCAAGCGGTGGGCTATAATGTTGTTACATCTCCAATGCCGTTGCAAAAAAAAAAAAGAGCAATCCCCAGTCTTCATAAATGAAACCAATCTCTCTCGAGATGCAATAGAGGACCCCGTACATCTCTCCATTGAACATTGATGGTGGTGAAAATAAGATCTACCCAAATAAAAGCTAATATATCAACCTCGCTACTACAATGGTGACCTCTTGGGACATGTGCACATCTTGAACACAATCCAGCACAATGTAATATTAGAAATCAAGCTAGGACAGTATATAAAAAATACATCCTATGGGTCCATGCATGATCCATGATCCAAGAATTTGTGGGACCACCTTACTATCGACACTGCATGAAGAAAGCATGATCACTAGCATATGAAGCAAATGCACAAGACCCTCTGCCCCAAAGAGTTGCTCCCCATGTCATAGTACAACAAAATAATCTGAATATACTAGTCAAATCTAGCACTATGGCGATGTGGTAACTCCACAAGCAATGCTTGTAGGATTCCTCTGCAACCTGGCATCTCATGCATAGTGAGGGTCTGCCTATTTGATGTAACCATGAGCTCCTGGGATGCCCGTATGAATAGCAAGCCAACGAAAGTATGAAGCTCTACTAATCCCCCAAAAATAGGTCTAGAGTCTTGACATGAGTTGCTCAGCAATCGTGTGTGCTTGCCAATGTTGAATAACAAAGGTGAATGGTGACTACCTCTTCGTTGAATCCTATATCCAACCCTTGTAGAGTAGGGCAAAGGAGGATCTAAAACCATCTAAAATAGTAGGAGCTAGCCAAGGCTACTCATCCAAATCCCAATCTATCTTTGCCAAAGGTCTTCTTTGAAATATTTATAGTCTCCATCTAGGCTTGTCTCCGACACACTATTGTGGAGGCATAGCCTCTCCTGGCATTTGAAATTCCTCCATCAATGTAGATCGTGCTTCCGCTAGTGTAGATCACACATCCACATCGGCTCATAAGTGTGAGTCTGTGAGAAGTATCTAAAGGATAGTACAAGAAAGGCGTTGGCTCCAATCTCACACTAATACAAGTGCCAAGCTTGCTAAAACAACCCAAACAAGTGAATTTAGGCTGTGGATCCTCGTGAGGCTCATGAGATCACTCTCCACTACTGAGGAATGGCTCGCATGACCTAAAGTCTAGTAGCACCAATTTGAGGGAAAGGAACATATCTACCCGCAATAGTCTCCTCTCTAACTCATGACCTCCCTAAACTAGTATCCAACTCTAATCAATTCTTGGACATGCCGTTTAGAAAATCTCTTGTTGCCTAGGGTAACACCTTGATATTGCACAAAGGTGTTATTAAAAAATGGCTACCTGGCTATCTCCTCTCTGGGAGATGGTGCTCTGAGGGTAAGTATCAGATGCAAATAATCTTAAATCTGAATGAGACTTCTCACCAATGGAGAAGTGGGTTGAGTCTGATGATCCGCCAAGAATTAGATACAATTGATACCTCCATGTGGCATTGACCCATTGCTCAAGTATACCAAATTCCTTTTAGGAGAGTGCAAATCAAGTTTCTTCAGCAAATATAAATGGTTAGCTAATTAACAAGCACCACAGTTAGCTTTTAGTTTGTGCCATATAACAATATACAATTTGAATAACACTACACATGTCCTAGTTACATATGAACATAATATTTTGTTGTGTGGATCTGGTGAAAGAACATATTATCCCAACAAATAAGACATAGCTTGATATGAATATGACCCTTTGTTGTGTACTTTACAAGAGAGAACATATTGCCTCCACTGATAATGCATAGTATAGGTGTAATGAACTTTCAAATGCAAAAAATGTATTGTGGAAATAGGTCATAATTCAATTCTTCATGCAAACATATAATTATAATAACTTTAAAACCTAATAGCAATATAAATCATAAGTTAATAAAAGTCATTATGATGGGCATAATTAAGAGGACATGGTATTTGCATGATGCATACTTTAGGACATCAATTTTGAATGATGATGGAGGTGAGCCTTAGTAGCATGTAAAATTAATGTGTAGAAGTCAATTTCATTGTCCTTAGTTCACATCATGTTTTAATGTTATGGTACAAAACAATAAGTACTTGTGTGGTCTCATTATAATGCTCATAGAGTGTAATAACTTAAGAGTCATATTAGGTAGTCAAGGACCTAGAGTATCATGTTGACCCAAGAAAAGCATTCCACCATTAATAATCCATGCATATGAGAAAAGTCCCCCACCATTTTATGAAAGGAAAAGAGAGAGAGAGAGAGAGAGAGAGAGAGAGAGAGAGAGAGAGAGAGAGAGAGAGAGAGAGAGAGATTATTTGATTTTTGTCTTGGCATTGTTGGGGCATGCACAACTCATGCAATATGCCACATCACTTATTTTATGTCATGATGGGCATGTCACCCATCTTGTTGTGCCATAATTAGCATCATTACTTCCACATCTGCTATGCCACATGGTACCATAGAAAACACACCAACAAAGGTTTCCCTCTTATTCCCCTCCTCTTGTTAGTTCTTGAAATTGATTGATTTAAAGACGATCAAGGTGACCCTAGAAAATATTAATCTCCTAGGGGACAGTGTGGAGGGGCTCCGTCCTTTGCTCGGTCCTAGCATTAACTTGAATTGATTTAAAAATGATAAAGGTAACCCTAAAGATAGGGACCTCAAAGGAGATGTTGTGAAGGGGTCCCACTGAGGTTCAAGCTTACCTATCAGTGCTATTGTGGCGTATCTTCTTGTAGCAAAAATTGCAAGCACCATGGTGGGCAAGGGTGAGTAAAATCACAATGCATAGATGTTAGTAGCAGATTGTCGCAACTCATTATCAAACCTCAACTTGACTATTGCACCTACTATGTAGAGTTATTTGGGCCACCTTTGATGTCAAGGATTTATATTATTTATTACACTATGGAAACATTATTATTGTCATAATTATACCAAAGAAGAAGTCGTAAATTTATCCAAGACAAATTGCTCTAAGTATTACTATAGAGTTAAAAGATAGGTTTTTTTAATGCACATCTAGGACTTACGACATTGCTCTAAGTATTGCTCTAGAGTTAAAATGGATTCTAAATTGCATATCTATGACACCGATATGATATTCACTCTTGGTGTAGACTAGTGAGATCAAAAGGACTTATAGTTTTGCTAAAATTTTAACATTTGTGGGGCTTAATACCTTTGCTTGAGTTTTAGCATACATGGCTCCTTACTACATGATGTACTTCTACTCTCAAGGGAGTCTGCAATGGAGATTTTAGAGCAACTTACCGAAATTTGACAAGTCATCTAAGCAATCATATCTTGTAATCATGTGTGGATGTTTTCATCCTTGACTAGATATAGTACCATGTTATGCTTTTCTACATGGGAAAATAGGGCTATGTTGCATGTCAAGTTGCCATTGTTGTCTAACTTGTTCTAGTCCCCTACTACTCATAATCATATGATGTATTATCTTCAATTGTTCACAAAAGGATGCAAGGATCATGCATATGATGTATTATCCGTAGTTCTTCAAGAGATCATGCAATGATAATGCATATGTTATGGTTATTTTGGTAATGATGAACAATAAAGTTTTTCTTTGTATGAAATTTTTTGTGACTTTTATCATAGTTTGTCTAAATACATTTGTGTTGTGTGAGTTGTTCAATTTTTCATGTGTGCTACTAACCATTCTTATTCAATATCTCACTAATATATTGTGCCTGCCTACTTGTAATAATCTATTATCTCCAATTATGCTCAAAACCACGCAAGGATATCCATTGTAGATATTTTGGTGATGATGAACAATAGTGCTCTTTGCATGAAAACTGAGTGGGAGGACAACAATGATACAAGATTTCTCACGTACCAAGTAATTGGAAATATGTGAGGACAAGGTAATCAATTAGTGATTTTAGCATTTTCTATTTAAGTAATCAACCATTGCCATCATGAAGGCCTAGGGTGGGAATATAATACTTATGATCGCAATATCCTTGAACACCATTGCCTTTAGAGTGGGAACTTTCAATGGATCCCAAAATAAGTGCTTAAAAAGGTAAATAAAACATGTCATTTCAAAGAGTATCATCCTAAAGCATCTTATAGATCCTTTATATTTTCAAAAACACACAAACTTTCATATGCAATGGAAGTAATTTATTTATTTTCAAGAAACTATCGAATCTAACATTAAGTGCACATAGAGAAATTGAAGTTTTTTTAAAATAGAACTCTTATATTTATTTTCAAGAAAATATAAAAGCTAACATTATGTGCACAAAAAGAAATAAAATTTCAAATTCAACCCAAATCTAAATAATTTGATAACTTACATTTTCCAAAAGATTTTATGAAAATTTCCATCTTGATTAATATCATGCTAGCTTACATTTACATTTCTCCAAAAATGAAATCATAGTAGGATGCCTCCCCTTCGTCATAAGCCACTTTGGCTGGGGAGACACTATTAATACAATATGGCAAATTTGGTGTCTAAGATGTGCACATCTTGGCAGTAATTGGGTCATTGCTACTGATATATTGGCTTCTATTTGGGCAAATCTAATATTAATCATTCAAACTTAGTTCACTAGCTATAAAGAGAGATTGATCTCACTTTTGATAAATTGTTATTTATCTTCTTTTTTAAACATTACACCACTTGGGATGTCTTGGCATTATAGACCACCCTCCATCTCGTATTGAAATAGGGATTTGTTGGGTCCTCACTAACTATAAAGAGAGATTGATATCACTTTTGAGGACATGGGATTGCTCTTTTTAAAAATTAAAATTACACCACTTGTGATTTCATGGCATTATAGATCACCTCCATCACTATTCATAGTTCCTACTCTCCAACCTCATGTATAGACGGTATTGAACGGAATAAATTACTTCCTTCATGTTTTCAAGCACGCAATGCATAGACCTATTCGACATCAATTTCTTTATACTCTCCCTAAAGCATCTTTTTAAACTATTAAAATGGATAAGGTCATCTTGAGAATTTGAGTGAAAAGAAGAGTAAAAGAACTTGATGGAAGCATGAGTAACCCCACGCATGAACTCAACATGTATGCATTTGAATGATTTAAGTGCTAAGTTGAAACCTCAAATGCAAAAATTTATGGCATATCAAATGGATGGCCTTTCACTAGTGCTTATTTCTTATCACCTGTGACAAAAATTCAATACCACATATACTTGGCTTGCAAAATTGATAGTTTTGACATGCCATTATACTTGATTGATACTAAGTATAACGTGCTCCCAAAATATATTACTTGAAGCAAAGTAAACCAAAATTGGTCAACTTTAGATCTTAGAGAGCCTTTGTTTAAGCCACAATTCAATAAGGAACATGCAATTGTGGAATGAGAGGCCACTTTGTTGAAATATTTTCTTGCTTAAGAAGAGCTAAAAAGTTTCTACGGTAAGAAGATTTGACACCATTGTGAAATCAAGGCCTAAAAACTTCCTATGGCAAAAAACCATCATTATTGTAGGTAAAAAGTAGTTCTAGTTGTTGTTAGATCAACCTTATGCATTGAAAGAACTTGGACTTTATGTGGAATAGAATTTACAACTCTACTGCATACTTATTTATAACAAATATATTAATTTAAAAATAGGTGACTATGAGGCTAAATTTGAGCTTTGGTGAAGTTTTCTAATTGGATATTAGGCTATATGTCTTTATATATATATATATATATGTGTATATGTTTGATAGGATGTAAAGGACTGAAGTCAAGGGCCAATTATGTGTACAACACAAGTTTAATCACAATATTTCCACGTGCCTTCATCAAGGTCCTTACAAATTTGAAGAGGTGATGGGTTAGTGGTGGTTAAGACTTGGGCTTTCCTTAGGGCGGCCTTCATCATTGAATTTGAAATTGTATAGATATTATGCGCACTTAGGCCAATGATGAATATAGGGAACGTGAAAGGAAAAACAAGAAATTGAGCATCATTCATAAAAGTGTAATTAAAAAATGTAGGCATATATTTCTCAAGAAGAACATGCACATGTACTAGATGAGTGAATTGGTGAACAACATACATGTAACGTAGACATTAGTACCATCAACATACATACATGCATACATTTTCCCACACTAGATACATAAAATTGTGTACATGTAGACAAGTACATTTGGAATCCTAGGATATGGCTTTAAAGCATCTTGGGATTGTTCCTATCACATAAATACTCCTCTTCTTTTAAGTAACATAAACAACATTATGATACGTGTAGAAACATTTGTCTAGATTGGATACATATATACAATGTAGACATATAGTGCATTTCTCTCGGGACCATCCATACATAAATACATCCACCAAATACGCGAAATGGTGAACCAGGAATAAATATGTTGTCACGCACCGTTCTTCCACAATCACGAGCAAAATTGTAGCAATATAATAATCATTCCAATATGAATCAATCCGATGAGTCTTCACAATAATTTTAGAGAAGAATCACTCCGTGAAGGAGCTTGATCCACCCGTCCACCCTCGAGCTATCTCACTCTCACTCTCACTCGCATGAAGATGTACAAATCAGATGATCAAATGATCAAATCTCAATCACACTCTCACTCTCACTCTCAAAATATCTTGATCTTATCTTCTTCTTCACGCTACCTTGATTTGCGTGCACTATTGTCACTTTTGCAGCGCCTCGATATGCGTGCCTTCTCTTCACTCTCGCAGCCTCAATATGCGTGCGTTGGATTGTTGTGTTTCCTTCTCACGATCTCCTCTTCTTTTATAGCCTTGCATGACTTCCAAAAAGCGGCCAAAAGCCTCCAAAATCGGCCAAAAGCAGCTTTTCTCGAAAAGCGTGCGTGTGCTTTTCATCATCTTTTAGCGTGCGCTTTTGATAGCAAAAGCGTACTGAATCTCGACGTTTCTCTCTCTTTTTTTTTTTTTTTTTTTAAAGGCATGAAAATGGCCCTGTTCGGAGCATCACCCTGCCCGCCTCGTATATTCGACGGACAAGCTCAATGGCTCATCTCGAAGATCGGACCCTCTTCTTTCTCTTTGTGTTTGACCCTTCTTGTCTAACTCTTCCATCTTGACCTCCGTCTAATGCCTGCAACTCGACACGGAAATTTAGATGCACTTTTAGCTCAAAACCACTTTGTTAGTAACTTCTGACCTTCATACAGGCATGCAAACGAGTGATGCACAAATTTTTCACTAGGACAAAGTTTTTCTACTCAACAAACTCTCTCATACAAAGTTTCTTCAAATTATTTCTCTAACCAACTCGAAATCAAGCCGCAAAATCCAACCGACACCATAATGAACAAAAACCAAAAATTTTCAACCAACATAAAACTTTTCCAAAACCTTCAAAACATCAAAACTATCCATTTTGAACACTATCTGTGATATGTATTCCAAAATATTTTATATACAAAATTGAAGCGTCACATATGTAGATATGGGCATTTTTGAGAGTACCATCAACAACATACATACATACATTTATCCACACTAGATGCACAAAATGGTGTAGTGAAAGCATGTAGTGATATGTGCATTTCTCAAAGTGCAATCAACAACATAAACACATTCTGATATACATTTCTCCATAAGGAAAGAGACGCACAACTTTCCAACAACATAGACACAGAGAGATTTGGAGACATGCAATTGTCCATCAACATAAAAGAGAGAGAGGGGGAGGCAGCATACCTTCAACAACATTAAAAGGGAAAGGGGAGCCAGAGATGCTTTGGTTGCCATTTTTGATCTCGAGAAGGAAATTGCCCAAGCTATTGAGAACCAAGAAAGTCAGGAGTTGCTTTTGATGTGTGCAGAGTGTGCTCTTTTGTGCAGCATCTTGAGCTTCAAGTGATGATGATTCATTCAAGTGTTGGAATTGCATGTCCACCACTCTGCTCTCTTCCCTTGTTTGCTCTGTCACTACACGCGCTTCAAATGTGACTGATGATGAGCTTCTTTCGCAAACTCCATTGCCATTCTTGTCCCTCTCCTCCACTATGAAGCTTGCTAATGTGCCTTCCTCCACCTTTGCTGACCCGCTTTCCCATTCCCCCGTGCAGTTCTTGATCGATACCTCCCCTGCAAATGCCCACAACTCGTTGCTTCAAATCTTTTGCCCTTTTTCCATTTCTGATCATTCGCCATTACACACGACTGATTTCAACAAGTAGAGGAGAAGCTGCTTTTGGACGAGCAGCGACAAATTTGTATGTGGTTTGCCAGATTGTTCGTTGAACGCATACAAAGATTCGAAGGAGAAGCTGCATTTGGGCGACGTGATTCGCAAACACACGACAATCATTCTTCCGTGCAGGAGAATGTGCATTTGAGCACATCAGCAGACCCCTAAAACACACAGCAGCGTAATATCATTGCATCGCAGCGGACAAGCTGCATTACTGGGTAACCCCCGAAATGCCAGATTGATCGTAAACGAGCAAAATCTCAACAATCATTCTTCCGGAGAGGAGAATCTGCATTTGGGCGACCACAATTCGGAACTAACACAAGACAGCATGACTGAAAAAATCGGCAAGAATTGCATCGCATTGGACAAGCTACATTTGCACCCACCAAAAATGCCAGATTCGGAAGCCAGGATCGCAAGCATGCGAGCAGCAGAACCAATCATGGAGAAAAGTGCGAATCCACGACAAGATTAACAGATAATTCTGAGAGAACTGCAAATTCACGACAACGTCAACGGAGAATTCAGAGATCAGCAGCTCGATGCGATTACCTGGTTCAACAGAGAAGGGGAAGGGCGAGCCATACACAGCTTGCCCTTGCGCATCCGCAATTGTGAGCTCGAATTCTCCTGCCAATGTCGGAAAGAAGGAGAGCATCAACACTGCACCCTCAAACGTCTTCGTGATCGTTGTATCGTAAGGATTCTCGTTTTCCGATGCGAACTTCTGATATGCCTTCACTTTTAGAGCATTGACATCTTCCTGTGTCGCTGATATCGAATTGTTGAAACGGTCCTTCAACGATAGCATCGCCACCGCCTTGTCCCCTGCCGTGAAATTGTTGTTGTCGTTCATCCATCCAAATCCGCACGCCTCAGGAAAGATGGAACCTGCCACGATCGATCATCGATCCATCCTTTGCAGTGTCAAAATTCAGGCGGGAAGACGGAAAATTCTCGTCAATCTCGTCGCAAAATCGCATCAGATTGCAGAATTACGTGCATTCAGACCCAAATTCACCTCAAATCTCGTCCGACAATCATATTAGATTGCAGAATTACGTTGCATTTGAACCAAATTCAGTCGGAAAACCACATCAGATTGCAGAATTGCGTGCATTCAGACCAAAATTCATATCAGATTGCAGAATCGCTTGGATTTACACAAAACTTCATCAAATCTCGTCGGAAAATCATATCAAATCTTGACAGATTTCAGAATTTACCTGCAACCACATTGAAATAGAACGGAGAGCCGCTCAAGGAATCCGTATTCCCAGAAGCCATGCCTGCAACAGAAAGGTAGTATGCTCCTGCCCCAGTAAGACTGAAGTAAACATTGAGAACCCCAACACTAATCCTTGGAACTATCGTCGCATTCACGTTGATGGTTTCTGTGGCATTTCGTTGCACGGATTCTGCCAAATCTCTTTGCACTACATACATTGCATCTGATGGCCTCATCCGAGTAACATTGACACTCAAAAAGAGAACTTCTTTCCTGCCTGTCGCCAGACTTACATTGTTTCCATAGGAATCCATTTGTAGAACCTTGAATTGTATTGGAGATCCTGCTAGGATCTTTTGTGTTACCCATGATCCAACGCTAGCTGATACGTTCAAAGGGCCTGTTTTTGGAAGACATTATTGGTCTCAATTCACGATTGATCATTCCACTGTTCTCTGTGAGTGCACTATTTTAGTGAAATTCATTTCCATGCCAAATTCATTGGCCAATCAAGATGTTCTTTGAAGTACTGCCACGTTTTATTTTCCTTTGTAGATATTTTCACGATGGTAACACTTCTTTTGCTATGCAAATTTGTAATCTGACATTAAGTCTAGCTTAAATCTCTTTCGTGTGCTCTCATTCTTCCTTATTTGCGACAACAGTGCTATCTCATATTGAGGCAGTGCTTGAAGAGTTGGCTCAGAGTTGTCTTGGTCTTCCGGTGCTGTCTTAGCTTGTGGAGTATCTCTAACTAGCCTTTCAAAGCAGTCAAATAGGGGTATTCATTTCCACTGCCACAGACAAGGTTGATTTCTTTAAACTATCAGTTAAGAACTCTCCTACAATTTGGAATGACGAGAAACTGACATTTGCACCATGCAGAATGACAAATGTCCTATTTGTTCATGGGAACCATTCTTCAGCCTCTGATAATAGGGAAACTACGGGCAATTATCTATTCTTTTTGGCGGAGAGATCTACTAATTAAACCAGTTTGTTCATCATTGGATAGGTGCAAAATTGAACCTGTGTTTAAGAAACTTTGCCTATGGTAGCACTACTCTTTTATCTTTCAGGAGCATGTAGGGATTGGGTCTTGAACTATGTCTTATAATCTACCATGCCACAATTCCCTTTCCGAATTTTTGATCCATATCAGTCCAACCTTTCAACAAAATTAGGGTGGCAGACAAGTAAAATACATGATGGAAAAGTCAACAATATCTTGGGATATAGAACACTGAGTTTTTGGATGCTCTTTCTGCTCTTCATATGGGCAAGTGCCCTGGGTTGGATGGAATTTTCGCGTCTTTCTTTATTGCTCTTTGGGATACGATTGGGATGATGTTACCTCAGCTTTGCAGGGTGTTTGGGACTCAAGTGGCATGCTAGATTCCCTTTATCTCATTCCTAAAGGGGGTTACAGGGATTTTCTTTCACAACGGAGGCCTATCACCCTTTTGGGCACCTGCTACAAGACTTTGGCCGAAGCAATTAGTTTGAAATTGCAGTCACTCCTCTCCAGATCAGTCTGCAAGGGATGCCCTCTTTATCCTTTCTTTTTCTTTTCGTGGCAGAAGCTATGAGTATCTCTCTTAGAACTCAAGCTAATATTTTTGGACTAAATGTCCCTCTCAGGGCAGAAGAACTCCTTGACAATGAGCTTGCAAATGATACTGTTGTTCTTTTACATGCCTCTCCTCAGATGGTGGTTGCCTTCAATTTAGCCTTGGATATCTTTTGCACAGCTGCTAGTGCACACATTAATTGGGATAAAATCTAGTGGATTTCGGATCAGTGAGGAGGACATCCCTAATTGGGGAGCTAATGTTGGTTTCACCTGGATTCATAGGGGTGTTTTTGTCAAGTATTTGGGCTGCCAAGTGGGATTGGGTATCTCCTCCTCTTAGCAATTTGCCCTTGTGCTTGAAAGCATAAGAAGAAAGTTTAGATATTGAGGGATTCCAGATTGGAATCCTCAATATCTACGCCCCAACTGATTTGAGACGAAGAGCCGCTTTCTGAAGCACTTTGGCAGGTTCAGTTCCAGAGATGGACTCTTGGATTATTGGAGGGGACTTCAACAACCTTGAGGCGCTAGAGGACCAGCAAGGACAGGGCTCAGAGTTTTCCGGCATCGCTCATGCAAAGCAGTCAGAGTGGGAGTCCTTTCTCTTTGCGATAGGAGGGAGGGGCAGTTGGAGAGCCCTCCTACAACAAATGGCCAGGGAGCTTGGACTTCTCATGGGGATACAGGAGGGAGGGCAGTAGACTCTTGGAGTGGTTGGATTGCTTCTATGTCAGTGATTGGGCGATAAGCAGAGGTGGAGCATCAGGGGTGGTTCCAGGGACGACACTCTCTGATCATGCCCCTATCATCTTATCTTTGGACATAGCTACTCACTCCCTTCCCTCCCGCTCTTGCAGGATCCCAAACTCCATCTACACTAGGGCGAAGGTTCACAGCAGGATAGTGGACCTTTGGGATTGGGAGTGGGACCCCATGGGGAATTTGGTAGCGTAGGTATTGCAGGCTCTTGCCGAGTCTAGCAGCATCTGCTAGGAGGAGGCAGTTCGGGTCAGGTAGTAGTGGTGGGCAAAGGAGAGGGGCCTCAAGAGAGACCTCACGTCAATTTTGCGTATGCAGCAGTCTTCTCTAGGTTCGGAGGAGCTTAGGCTTCAGGAGGTAGGACACGTGCCATGCTAGAGGAGATCACGCAAAGACGTTTAGAGTTCTTGTTCCATGCTTCCAAGTCCTTTTGGGCTAGGAAAGGTGACCGGATGTGCAGAGAGTTCTTCAAATTTCATGGTCAGAGGTCAGTAGGAGAGCAGATCTGCTCTCTCAGGGTGCAGGATGGTAGCATCAGGACAGGCCCTGAGGAGGTTGTGGACATGGCGACAGGCTATTACAGGACCCTATTCCAACAGAAACCTCCAGACCCTCGAGCTCGCCGCGGTAGGGAGGTGTGGAGACACACGCCAATACTTGTGCAGCCCAGCATGAGAGAGGCTCTTCTCGCCTTGTTTACAGTCACAGAGATGCAGGACGCAGTGAGAGACATAGACCTGGTAGAAATTCCTAGGTGAGGACAGGCTGTCCAGAGCATTCTTCACCACATTCTGGGAGCATGTCCACCAGCCCCTACTCACATCATTCGAGCAGATTTTTTCCAGCGGGTAGATGCCAAAGAGCCTCGCGTCAAGTTTGATCTCTCTCCTCCCCGAAGGCACTAACTAGGCAGTGAGATGACATGTGATTGGATGGTGGGCTATGACTAGATTGCCGCATGTCGGAAGGAGCTTCATTTGAGACCGTGTCACGCCTAGAGAAGAGGGAGGCTTGTAGAAGCACTGAATGTCAGTTCCACAGTCACCAGAAGTCATGTAGGGTGTTAGATCCCAATGGGAGAGCTGTTATGTTGTTTCTGGGGGCTGGAGAGGAAGTAAGGAAGGGAGCCATTCTTCAACACGCCCTATTCTAGAGAGCTGAAGGGAGTAAAGACCCTAGCCAGAAATGCTTACGGGTGAGCCTGGAATGCAGTTTTCGAGTAGAGGTTGCTGAATTTGCATACCGGAGGTAGTGGTTAATAAGCTCTTGGCAAATGAAGCATTTCCATCACGGGAAGTTGCTGTTTTTTTGCTTTCCCTATGTGCAAGAAGAGGTAAGCAATTGTGAATTTGTTGAAAACAGGTGGCAGAAGTAGGAGGAAAGAAGGGCGACTAGTTTTTTGTCCAAAAATGGAGCTAGGACAGCTAGGAAAGAGACGCGACCTGATTTATGGAGATAGGTGCTGTTGTTTTTACATACTAACAGTGCTAGAAGCAGGGTGATTTCAAAAAGAGGACTCATGGTCAGCAAAACTTGCAGTTGGAGAAGCAAAATAGGTCAATTTCAGTTTTGCTGTTTTCTTGCTACCCGGAGGTTGTACTTGCTGGAATTCACTACCTGGAAATGGAAGAATGCATATACAGCTGGTTTTTGGTTGGTTTTTATTAGTAGAAGTGTGCTGCTGTTGTTTTTTGCGAAGAGGGAGACAGTAGGAGTGTTGTAGACCTTGGAACTTACTGAAAATACAAAAAAACAGACCTGTTTTGTGTTGGGAGTTTGTTTGCAATAAGAAGAGGTGTTTTGTATATGCTTTTTGGAAGAAATAAGTGGAAAAGAAGGGATAAATGTTGGCTGAATAAATCTGCAGCAAAGGAATCCAGCCCATTGCATACATGAGCAGAAGAATTGTGAAGTTTTCTCATGTATCTTGTGATAGAAATTGATCCAGATGTACAGTTTCTAAGGTTCAACTGGAAGTTTCACCATGAGTGATTCTGGATTGTGGAGATGCTGTTATATGGCATCGAGTTTTGCGTGTAGATGAGGAAGAGTGGATGGATGTGAACTTACCCAGAGATTGTGATCTACCAGATGAAATTTATTGGTTCAACTTGTGTAATGAAGAAGAGCTTGAATGAATGAATAAAGTTTGTACAGTTCTCTGGTTGTCTGAGTCTGAATCTGTGAATGTTGTTTGCTATAAAGGCATGAACTAGCTCTAGTACCTTTTTTGCATTCAATGTAAATGAGGGGCACCCACCCTGTGCCCCTCAAAATCTATATGAAACCTCTTGCCATCAAGGCCCCTCACATTCCATGAAAGAAAAGAGTCTAGACATGGAATGTGAAAGAGAAAGAGCCAGAGGCTACAACATGCATATCTATCAAAGATTGATCAATCCAAAGAAGCATCCTCACAGACGGCTGTCTCCGAGAACAATGAAACACAGTGGTATCCTCCTATGGAAAAGCGCAACGGCGAGTATGTAATTCCTAAAAATCGAACCACATAGAGCATCTATCCATTGGGATACTATCATGAACAGCAAAGAAAAAGAATAGTAGCACTCGGTCACTGCCATGAAGAGTCTCCTGAAGCAAGAATAACTGGGAACCCACAAGCCTATGGACAGTTGAATACTACGTCATACGTAGGATTTGTCTAGAGAGCTCTCTGTCAACAAGGTCTGATGACCACTTCTCATCCCCACAAGAGTTGAAACTCTCGGAGGGAAAATGGAGAAGAAGACCCTCCTTGGAAGCCATGGTGGAACCTAGGTATTGCTCCCACTCGCCTGACTGTTTGCAAAAAACCGGAATCATATCCAAGCGAGACTGTCTCTCTGAGTGCCCCATGCCTAGGCACATCCAGAATGAAAGATATAAAGCTTTGTCTCCAAATCTCCTGGAAACTGTGGCTGGCATCAATAACTCATCTCTAGGGAGGTCAAGCTGGCTATGCAAGACTCTCGTGGGGGGGAAAGAGTCCTCACTGAGGGTAGAAATGATGGAGGTTCCAGTACTCCTCTTGGAGTACATGAGGAACAACCTCTCACAAGCCTGAGCCGAGCCAACATCATTGCGAACCTGATCTCTGATGATCTCCTTTGCATACATCTCCTAGCCCTCCAACCTCTCTGGAAACAACTGAAAAGGGGAAGGAGGAGACATAAAAGAAACTTGCATCTGGCTACTAAGTGCAGAGGGCCAAGAACCAAAAAACCTTGGATCAGGAGAGGACGAAAAGAACTCTTGAAACACTGTCTAACCAGTATCTAGAGCTAACACCTGAGAGGAGGGGGAAGCCTCAGCCTAAAGAAATGCCAACTCTAGAGGCAAAACCACTAAGGCAGTCTAATTGGGCAAGAAGTCGTCCTAAAGGGCTACAGCCTCAACCTCTATGCCTAACTCCTGAATAGAAAAATCTTGAGGCAAAAAATCCACGACACGGGCCTCCTAAAGCAATGAGTCTCCCAGAGGAAGAGGGGCAGCCACCTCTCCCTGCAATCCCAAAGAAAAGGGCAGCTCTGTGCCTACCTCCACACCAATGGGAGGAGCTACCAGTGGTAATGACTCCATCTGTCGATGCTACCAATGAAGAGCTGGTCCCTGCAACTAACGCTGACATTGTCTCTGTCCGAGCGCATGACGCCTCCTAGGTCACTTGGAAATAACAAACTCTCCAAGAGCGGCATCCTCTGTAAGAGTCTAAGAATCCTCCTGAAAGACCTGAACATCTAGCACAATAGGTGAACTTGGGGAGACTTGTACATCTAGAGCTACAGAAGTAGAGGGGACAGAAGAAGCAATAGTGGCCTGAGAAACTGGAGCTGCTGTAGGAGGGGGGGAAGGAGAAGTAACTAGCTGTGAGGATAAAGGCAGCCTCCCTTCTTGAGAAACTCTAAGTGGACAATCCCTAATGAAGTGACCCCGCCTCTAACAAAAAAGGACTGATCTAGTAAGCTCTCGTAATAGATTTCTTGTTTCAACGGAGATCCATCTCCTCTCTCAATGAATATAAACACTGGAAGAGGATGAGGGAAAGGATACTTTGATGAAATCCTGACCCGAGGGGCTCCTGTACCCAATAGTGTCTGGGCAAAAGAACGAGGAGTGTCTGGAATCACCGAGCCCACATCAACCACTCTAGCCACATGCTCTACAATCTGTCGAGGGGAAGAATAAAGCTCGACAAGGAGACCAAGAAAAAGCATCCAAAAGTATACATGTCTCAGTCCTAGAGAAGAAGTGGAGAAACCCCTTCTCCAAGCTATAGATGAATAAGACGGCTCTGGAACTGTAAAGGTGACCTTTGAAGAACCCTCTGCACCTGATCTGCTGACTCTAGCCCAAATGAGAAATAACCCTTGCCAAGAAGTCTGAAAGAGGTGACTGTAACGCCCAACAAAGCCATGTTGGCGTACACCCACTCACGAAGTTGCTGACCTCTGCCTAGCAAGAAACCTATCAATTGGGTCAAACTAAGACCCTCCTCCGTATGAAGAATCAACTACTCGAGTTTAGGAGGAAAGGAAACTGAGACCACGACTTCCTCAGGAAGTTTCGACAGGATTGGCATTATTGCCCTCCATTGTCTCGGTAAAAGTTGTGTGAAGGATGAGAACTCCTCCAACTGAAAGAAAGGGAAGAAGAGTGGTGGTCTAGTGACCACCCTATGATGTCAGAAGATAAGGCTAGCTATAAAATGGCACATGTACTTGTCTTTCAAATCAATCAATCAATCACTATTCAGCTTTGTGCCCATCTGTTTCATCATGCGATTGCTGGCTCATGCTCTATGCTCTCTATCATGCTCCAACATGTGATATCAGAGCTCAAGATTCATTCGCAAGGAAGACTATCTTGTGCTATTGATTGAGAGATTCTCATCTCAGATCTACCCATCGTACTTCAAATTTGCACGTTGTTCCGTGCTACTTTCAATTGCTGCCATGGAGGAGAAGAGCGTACTTTATTCTGTCATGACATCCTGACAATTTTTCAATTTCTTTGTGGACCTGCCGCTGCTATCTTAATGGAAACATGGCTCTGATCGGGTGCGACGATTTGTAGTCAAGTTATCATCGAGGAGAACGTTGGAGAATTTGACATCTCAGTGGATAATGGGTGAACCTGCAAGAGGGAAGATAGGCAAGTGCGTCTGCAATCCGAAGGGCAAGTTGTAAGTGAAAGACCCATCTCAGGCAGGTATGGAATTTGACGAGCAAGTGCTCCAACAAGGTGCAGTTGGGAATGTACTCGTATATGAAGCGCGGAACTAGTGTTTGTAGGCAACAACCTACGAGCCGAATGATTGATGTTGGACATGGGTGGTTGTTTTGACAAAGATGACAATACGAAGAATATCTAGCAGCGCCAACATCCACTATCGGAGCTTAATGTATGTTACGATACCTAACATGCGGCCCTGTGTGTGACATGTGGCGTGGTTTTGATCCGACACACTTTTATGTGGAGGCATCTACACTCAACCTAGAGAGGGCCACGTAGCCTAATATTTTTTTTTCTCTTAGAGTATCATATTAGAATCAAAATACCATTTACATGACTTATATATATGCAGTTTATATTTACATACTGGCCGTAATGCATTTTACGTAATTATCAGCAAACAAAGGGGGGCCCATATCAAGCTCATTCATACCCATAGGCTGTTGGGGAACTGTGGGTATGATATAAGTGGAGAAGTGCTATAATCTCAATGTCTTGGATATCCTCTCGGCCACTATGCCGTGGTGGATTTGGTGTGCTAGATGTGTTAATGT
Source organism: Dipteris shenzhenensis (assembly GCF_047967505.1). Taxonomy (NCBI): domain Eukaryota; kingdom Viridiplantae; phylum Streptophyta; class Polypodiopsida; order Gleicheniales; family Dipteridaceae; genus Dipteris; species Dipteris shenzhenensis. The sequence continues at coordinate 54,727,355 of NC_141618.1, read as the reverse complement.
GATATGCAATTATGAAAAAGCTAGATCCACATGAGTTAAAAACTAGAGCCCTAAATGCCATGGAAATTTTGATAAGGAAATGAATTCGGTCCCAAAAGAGGATACCAAACTTACCTGCTTTAACGACAGTAGGAAAAGGCGATCCTGAAATATTTACTGATAGGCTTCCAATTTCAAGATAATATTTTGCAGCTTTGAAAAAATAAATGTTCATGGACTGCACACCAGCATCCGAATCATATTTTGTTGAGACAAGAGGAACCATTGGCTTTTTTACTCCCTCTGAAATTTCAAAAGCTGCATAATGAAAATCATACATAACTAGAGATGTATGTGCATTTCCACATACATCTTTTTGCTGCAACTTTAGCCTAACTGGGGATCCTGCTGTTGCATTTGTGAATTCAGTGTGCCAAATTATGGTACTAAGAGCCACAGAAAATGGACCTAGCCATGTCAAATTAGGCACCAGTCAATGAATATTAATTTCCTTTACAGTGTGAAATTCAGAGCATTAAGCTTAGAATGTATTTCATGCATACAATTTATACGTTTCACACAATAGTTCAATCATTCCCAAGTCATTGTACGATATCAAGGAAAATGGCTACCAAAATTTGAATACCTTTTTCTAAAAGATTAATTTAGAGAATTCAGATTCTTTATCATGCACAAAATTTGTATGTTTTACATAATATTGAAATCATTTTATAAATATCAAGGAAATTTCTGCTTCAAACAATTACATGTTTAAAAGAGTTGCATTCCGGAAAGGAAGACATCGAATAGCTGTCTATTCTGCTTTTGACCATTGAAATATTCATTTTTCTTTCATTAGATTATTTTTTACAGAAACTGAATTGCTCCTGCGAGCTGCTCCTCCCCGCTCCCCCTTCCCGTCTACCTTCCTGCCTCCTTCCGCATCTCCCCCGCCTCGCGTGCGCGCCCCTCACCCCCCACCTGCGCCTCTCCTCCTCCCTCCCATTCTGGCCATCACTCTCGCGCGCCCCCACCATCGCCTCCCCTTCTCCCCTGCCGCGCACCTCTTCCTTGTGTTACTTCTCTGCACGCCTGCTGCCTCCTGACCACGACCTGCTTCATCGCCTGCGTGGCTTGCCTCAGCTCTTTTGTCCTGACCTCTGGCGGGCAACTTGGGCGAGCAATGCGTGATAGAAGCCTGCACAGTAGCATGTTGAAGTTACAAGCTCAGCAGCGGCCTGTTCTTCTTCCCCTCCTCACCCGGGCTCCTCTCTCCTTCCCGCCCCTCCTCCTCAGTGGCAGCCCCTTCTTCTTCTCCTTGAAGCTCTTTCGCAGTTAGTCAGTGCGGTATGGTGGTGGCCCCGTGCCCAGAACCGGAGGCCCATACAGACCCCCCCTCTCCCACAGCCTACCGCGTCACATTGATAAGAGCATCAGGTATCCTTGTTGAAGCAAGCGGCCATGGACTTCGCCCACACCTCAATATATGGCCGAGTCATTGGGCACTCCCCTTCACAGACAGATATCAGGGTCTGGCTCCAATCCACCCTCTACCTCGAGGATAGTCATATTGAGGAGGTTGCCCTCATGGGATGAGGCATCTTCTGGCTCAAGCTCTCTGTGGCGAGAGCTATGAGCGACATGATCAGACGGCGGTCCCCAGCCTTTGTGGATGGGAAGATTATCCTCATGGTCCCTTGGTATAGAGGTTTCAGTGTAGCAGACTTCTACTCCTAGTTTCGCATTCCCCACCACCTTACTCTTATTTTTCCTGGCCTCGCGGCTAAGTTACGCCCGATGCCCGATCATCAGAGACCTGGGGGAACACTTTGGATGGATCATGCAGGACAGTTTTGTTGATGCGGAGGCTTCCTAGGAGGTCCTCCTTGTCAAAGTGGCAGTGTTGCTTAGTCAGTTCATGCATTGTTCCACTATTACACATTGGAATGCTGCCAAAAGGGTTCTCAGATTTTTACATGGCACTCTCACTTTTGGTCTACATTATGAAAAAGATTTGTCAGATTGATTTGTGTGGCTTCATAGATTCAAATTGGTCAGGGGACATAGATGACAGAAAATCCACTTCTGGCTATTGCTTCTCATTGGGTTAAGCTTGCATATCATGGCTCAGTAAGAAGCAGAAGTAGGTCTCTCTTTCCTCTAGTGAAGTAGAACATAAAGCAGAAAATGCAGCCATTATGGAGTGTATGTGGTTAAGGAATCTAATGCATGATTTGCATCATTCACAAGATTGTGAGGCAACTTTCATTTTTTGTGATGACAACTACAGTTGCATTGCCATTGGTAATGTCTTTCATGGTCACGTGAAGCATATTGGAAACCATTATTATTACATATGGGATTGTATTGCAAATGGCTTCATTGACCTCATCTATTGTCTATCTAAGGACAATGCGGTGGATCTCTTCACCAAAAGCCTCTCACCAAAAAAAATTGTATGTCATAGAGATGGCTTGGGGATCAGAGACATTCAAACAATTTCAAGGGGGGTTGTAAAATGACATTGTTATTCATGTGTACTCCCATAGGTTTCTATATCCATATGGATGATTTTGTGCAGCCATGGTACTTAAGGCACCCTAGGTACTTCTGAGACGTTTCCAGAGTACTTCAGCCATAACATTAAGGGGTAATGGTGTTGTAGGCTAGACTTATTCGTTGTTATTCAAATCTAGTTTGTTTCTTCATACTTGGGTTTCCTATCTATTTTCTCGACTAATTTGTCATTTGGTGCTTCAGTGGAGGGTCATCTTTTACTAGAGCTGATCCTATTCTGTAGACGGTCATGAGTACATGGTTCCATAGTTCCTTTTAGAGAAGGTTACATTTTCACTCGATTTCAAGAGTTTTTTTTTCACATGGGAGTGAGATGTGGTCTTCAAAGATGATTAATAGTGAGATTGCCAAACAATCATGCATAGGACACAAACTTCTATTGATCATGACATGGTTAGATCACAAATTCACACATGCTTGAGGACAAATAGGTCTGAATTTGGAGGTCGTACTTTGATATTCTTATTCTTGATCGTCTATGGTGGTATTCCCTTGGACCGATGTGCATGTTAGTTTGATATTCAAGGTCTTGGCACATGCCACTAGACTTTCCCTTTGGAGGATGTCATTGTCTTTTAGTTATGTCAGGTATGGACCTCTACTAGGAAAGTCCTTTTTTGGCCCTTTTCATCAAGGCCCCTTACTTCCATTTTATGTCTAAACTGTCTATTATTTCATGGAATGTGCAGGGCCTAAATGGGTAGAGATACATTACTAATTTAGAGGGTCAAATGATGGGAATACCTAGATTGCAAATGATTAGGGACTTACTTCGATTCATTTCTTAAGGATCATCCTCTAATGTTGTGCTTACTTAGGAGCATACGCTCTCATAGGCCAAGGTTGACACATATAGATTACTTCTCAAAGGTCTGAGTAGGAGTTTCTAGAGCCCAATAGATCACACTAGGATTAGGGTATGCATACTAGTACAAGCAAATGGGCCTCAATAATCATTCATATAGGTAATTTGGTGGATACTAGGGCAATTGTTATTATTACTTAGGTTAAGAATACCTTTGTTGGTGTTCTCAATGTGCATGCTCCCACCACACTGGTATTGAAAGGCATCTTTAGGAGACGACTTAGAGAGGCTCTTATGCAAGCCAACAATTGGATAGCTGAAGGAGACTTCAATATGGTTGAATTCTTTGAAGAAAAGATTGACCAGACAAAGGGAGGCTTATTGGAGAGAGAGAGTGGGGGGAGTGAGACTCTACTTCATCTTATATGTTGGACTATTGAATGCATCTTGGATGGATGACTTCTCTCACATATCGTTCTCTTGAACTGGTGCTTCTCACAGATCTCTATCTGCAATTTGGTTTATCACATTCTATGTTGGTTAATGGGGCAAGGCAGATGAGGGCAAGTATCACAAATACCAAGAAATAAAAGAAAAATTATTTTTTATTTCGCATCTATTGCATTAGTTTGAACTTCTATTAAAGAATCGACTATGGTCAAACAAGGGTTGGCTTTGATCAACCAAGCTACAGGCTTGATTTTGGTCAAGAAAGACTAACTTTCGACTTCTGTCGAAGGGGTTGACTTTGGTCAACCTAAGGAAAGTCAAGAACAGATTGGTCTCAACCAACAATAACAAGATATGTTGCAAGCTAGCAACAAAGTAAAAGAAACCAGGGTAAAAGAGTTTGTTGAGTATTCAGTCAAACAAGGTTGAATAGTCAACCAAGTAATGGCATACGGGAAAGTGTATCTGTAAAGGGCTAGCCAAGCCAAAGGTGCCAAGAGCACACCAAGGGCTAGCAATTAATGTTTTAATTGTTGGAAGATGAATTATTTGTGTGCAGGTACAAGAAAGTGGTTTAATGCTTCTTATTTTAAGGGCATTAAATGAGCTGACTTTTCCTAAGGGACCATGGGCCTAGGAAAAAGTTCAAAGAACATTAAAGTTGAGCCAAAAGCCATAAAAAGAGGGGCGAACCCTTTAAAAGGAAAAAAAGCTATTTTTCGTAGGAGCTTTTCAGAAGGGATCCTCTTTTAGAAATTCACCTAGCTTTTTGGGCACCCAGTAGCTTTTGGACTTCTATCTTTGGAGGATTTTTAAATATTTAATTGTAGAGAGGTATACCAATCCTTATGATTGGTCATGTGGCGTGATGCACCACTATCAATAATCCAAGATTCATTTGTAGGAATGTGAACTGCCTGCATGAAAATCTCCTCAATCACTACGAACACTTCTACTTGTACTTCCTGTGTACTGTTGCCGGACTCTCTCTTCACCCCGTTCTTCTCATCTAACATCGACCAATCAATAGAGTGGTGGCACAGATTAGAGCCATCTGAGATCGTCTGGTGCCCTAAATGGGCCCCGCAATCCGAGAGTAGGTTGCCTTGGGATATGCTCTGCCTACCCTTAGTGCGGTCAGTCATGGGATGTCTTCCCGCACTTACATGTAGCCTACTTGGCAATGTACCGACCCTATCGAAAGTCATCCAGCCATCAAGCTTTACATGGCTCCCATCTAGTATCTAAACCAAGACCTACCGGGTACCTAGCTACTCACATGCCTTCTCCTCATATGGAGGGCTCACAACTAGGGTTAGCTGGTTCCTGTGTAGTTACACGAGTGTGGGACATTGATATCTCACAAGAGATGCACCCCAGGTCATGGTGGACTTGGATAGACAAATGAAAGAAGTCTGAAGATACCACTCCATACCATCAATGCACTATGATAGCTCCACAAACAATGCTTGCAAGACTCTCTACGAGCTGGCATCTCATACCAAGCAAGAGTCTTCCCATCTAATGAAGCCAAGAGCCAACTGGAATTTCTGTGTAAAATGTGAACCAAAGAAACTAAGAAACTTTCCTAGCTCTACAAATCCCTGAAGAATGAGTCCAGAATGATTACAAGAGTTGCTCTATGATCTCTTGTGCACACCAATGATGAACAGATGCTGAATGCTCCGCTACTGGATCCTATAACCCACTCTTGTCGGAAACTAGAAGAAGGGCACAGTAGACCACTCACCCAGGCCCTTGTGTAATTGAGAGAGAGGTCTACCTTGAAAAATCATAATCTCCATCTAGGCTCCTTGGTAACAACAGGTCAAGAAGGATCAAGGTACGATGCCTTTCAAAGGCAACCTATGGTTTTGATCCTCTGCCACACCAAAAGTCTAAAGAGGTGAAAGTCTATGGGAAGCATATGCAGAAAAATAGATGAAGGAAGCACAACCCAGTCTCATTCCCAAACAAATACCGGCCTTGCTGAAACATCCTGACTAAGAGGAAATAGGAGGATCCTCCTGAAGCTCCATTAGACAATCTCTCTCCATGACTAAGAAATGGCGCTCATAATCTCAAGATTGTAGATAGTGACAAGGGGCAAAGGTTCATATCTGTCAATAATACCCTCCTCCATGATCTCCTTGTAGGCTACTCTATGGGCTATCCATAGGTGCCAATTATTCCTTGGTATGTGCCTTGTAATTCTAGTTATAGCCAGTTGGGACCTATGGTACAATTAGTACATGTACCTTTTATGACACCTAGTATTGTTGTGACACACCCTATCCTCAAGTTTCATCATATTGGGTGTAGTCTTTATACTTTTTATCACCTTAGCAATCTACTATAGCAGCTCGCTTCGTTCCTTGCTCCTACCTTTGTTTTTCTCATTGTTCATTCCACCCAATAGGGGTACCAGAGTAGGCTTCCATCACTCCATTGCCTTAAATGTACCCCTCCGGCTTTCTCCTTGCTGGCCATCACTCCTAGGAGGCTTCCCATCGCCATTTTTTGGAGTTTCTAGTCATTGATCGAAGTTTCATAGCAGGAAAGTGCCTCAAATCTGGTCCCCCATCCTTTCTGTTGCTTCCCCAGCCTTGGGAGACTCGTTTGGAGCTGAACCAGTCCTCAGTTAGCTCAAAACTACCTATTTTCTATCAAAACTGCATGTTGTGTCAAAAAACAACATACTGCACACAACAGTTTCAACAAAGTGCAAATTTTTTTGCACAGGTGGAGTCTCTAGAGCAGGGCACCTCATCTTGGAGCAAAAACCAGGTTGAAATAACATTTTTGCTCCAAAACCATCTCCAATTTTGCAAAAATCACTTTCGGGTTTAGGGTTTTGGGTAAATCTGATATAAATATGGTCTTCCTCCTTCAGAAAGGATAAATGTCAGGGTTCCACTTGATTTTGACATTCGAGTGATCAAAACTGCCTCTGTTTTGGTCTGTTTTTAAAGTCGTTTTGTAGTTACAGTAGTTGTATTTGCTATTGAAGACATACATTTGCTGGTACAGATTTGGTCAAAGTTGATTTACTATGTGTTTGACTAGAGTTGACTTTTAGGGTCAATTGGTTGACTAAAATTCTTGCATTAGTTTGGATTTTGCTAGGTAAGCTTTCATTTGCATATCCCATTTGCTTTGGCATATTTTCCCCTTGGAAATTTGGGGCTTTGCTCACATTTGCCCTTTGTGCTAAGGGGATTTTTCTTTTCAGGTACATTCAAATGTTGCTAGCAAATTTTAATTGGTCATTCAGTTGGTTTATGCCTTGAAAATCCTTGAGGCTTACGTGGACAGCTTTTGATATTTGCAGTTGAGAGCTTGAGTGCTTGTTACTTGCATAATGGCTAGCAAGGATGATCTTTTTGGATTCTTTGGTGCTGAGGATAAGCTGAACGGGGTTAACTACCCCATGTGGTCCTTCATGATGAAACACGTTCTTGGGGCTAAGAACTTGTGGAACATTGTTTTTGGCAGTGAGCATTTCATTGCTTGGAATTAATGCCTCATATGGTGCACCACATGGCTGTACTTCTTCACCTGCTCATTTTATAGCCCCTCTACGCGGTCTAGAAATCAGCCACATGTTTTATTAGAGATGCTTCTGGATATTGACGACATTGTGGATAGGGCAATAGAGCAGGAATTGGCTGATATTAGATAGTAGGCAAGCTTCACATATGTGTCTTAGGCATGCGCATATGTGGCATATCTTCAACCATTTTTGGCAACTGTACCAAGCCATTAAGATTGAGGTGACCAAACCTCTCATGCCATAAATATGTCAGAGAGTATATCTGCATCCACAACATGGGCATCATGGGCTGAACTGTCACTACATCTATCATATGCATCCAAGCTATACAAGCCCCCCTGAAGAGTACTAGTCAAAACAATAGCATCGGCATGATTCAAGTCATAGACTGCACACCTATGCACATCAGAAACAATCTTATGTCCACAAGTAGCAAAAATTGAAATGAAAATAAGACTCTTCAGTATGCCTAGCACATACAAAACATTCTCCAAAGTGACAACATTGCCTGCAACTGAAGTGATTGCAACCTTCTCAACACCCTTAACCATATAGGATGCATTGTTAGCACACGTCATAGAACCCCCCTTTGGGGCATCACCAAGGGAAGTGAACAATGTCCTATAGGAAGTGATGTGCTTAGAAGCACCACTGTAGCAATGGCTAGAAACTCTAAAAAATGGCGATGGGAAGTCTCCTAGAGTGATGACCAGCAAGAAGAGGAAGCCGGAGGGGTAGATTTGAAGAAATGAAGTGATGGTAACCTGCTATGATACCACTGTTAGGTGGAGTGGACAATGGAAGCAATAGGAGATGGAGGCAAGAAGCAAAGCATGCTGCAGAAGATGTATTACTAAAGTTCTAAAGAATACAAAAGATACACCTAATATGATGAAATCCTAACTGGGTGTCATACATGTACTAGGTGTTCTAACTGTACCATAGGTCCTAACTGATAATATCTAGGCCTACAAGGCACATACCAAGGAATGAGTGACACCTATGGACAACACATAGAGTGGCCTACAATGTTGACCGATACCTTTCTTCATTTGTGCTATCAATTGAACATGAGGATTTGCTCTAACAATGTTTTGGAATGCATCTCTTGAGCTTTGGCCATAGCTTTTGTGTTTCTCATGAAGTTTCCAAGCATCTATAGCCCTTATCATGCAGATTGCATACTCATTGTTGGAGGAGCAATAGGGAAGAAAGTAGATACCATATGATTTTATCTTTCATAGATATTTTGGAAGATATTTGCTATCGTGGGGTGACTTACAATGAGACGGAAGAAGTTCACAGTTAAAAAAAGAAAAGAAAGAAAGAGCCATGTATGACCCTTATCCAAAGCGTGCCGACGGTGTATGGAATAATAACGTCCAATACGAACACATCAGTTCAGATCTGCACATTATGCTTCTCATCATCTACATCCCTCATTGTCCAAACATTCAAAGGGGAAGAATTCCCTACCTCGCAGCAACTACTACTTATGTGTGAAGGAGTCTAGGAGGTTGTTGAGAATGACGCAATTGATGCACTTGCGTGGCCACGACGCAAACTTTGGAAGCAACAAAATTCAAAAGTTATTGCTCTCATTGGTCTCTATTTAGTAGAATCTCTCATTCATCACGCCCACTTTACTAACACGGCTAAGGCAATCTGACACCGATTAGAGAACATATTTGGAAACAAGGTCACTAATTCCTTTTTTTTTTTAAATTGAAGTTTTATGAGCTGAAAATGCAAGACAGTGAAGAGGTAAGTGATCATCTCTCCAATTTTAATTTTCTTGTTTAAGAATTATCTAGTTTGAAGTGTCCTCTAGATGATGAGGACAAGATGGCAGTTGTAATTAAAAGCATGCAACAAGGAAACTTCTTCTACTGCAATTAACTCACACACTAAAGAAGCCCTAATCTCCACCCAAAAATGGAAAGCCAAAAAAAAACATCATATGCATATCTTGTAGGAGGAAAGGCCATATTTTAGCAAATTGCTTTACGAAGAAGGAGAAAGAACAAGAACAATATCATGCCAATTTGGTTGCTACTGATCCACCCAAAGAGATTCCTGACACCCATATAAATCATGCACTTATTGCTCATGTCACCCTCAATGAGACTGACAAAGACTATTACTTTAGATTTCTTCTATGTGTGGATGGGTGCTCTGCCCTTGCATTATGCATAAAAAGAATGAAATAAAGTGTGGTGTGTGATGGTAAATAAGGGTCCTCTACCTTAGGTTGTCCCCCAAAAATGTGTGTTGGTTTTTTATTTTTTGATATAATGTATTAACACACAATTTAGAGTAAGGGGAGGTGACAAGTGATGGTCTCTTTGTCCATTCACAAGTAGGTTGAGTGGAATGCTATCACACAGGAGATGTAGACAGTATGGCCCACTCTCTGCAATATTGTAGTGGAGGGGGGATCAGTTTACTCCTTGCATGTTGGGTCTCACCACTCTTTGCTCTGAGGGGGGATGTTAGGAAATCAAAATCAAAGAGTATGTGAATACTAGAGTGTCCTACAATTGTGTACGTGTGAATGTATTTAGTGGGTGACTATTTAGTGTCTCCTTGGAGTTAGGTGTGGTAGATGTGTGATGTGACCTCATCAATGAGGTATGTGTGTGAAAAAGATAAGGCTTCCTCAGCTTATAAAAAGAGGCACTTGTAAAAATCAATCAAAACCAGTTTCTTGTGCCTCAATCTTGTGTCTTCATCATGTGAATGATGTCTCTCACTCCCTCTTTCCACCATGCACCTTCAAAGTCAAGGCTGCTAGATAAGAAGGAAAATGGACATTGTACCATGAAGGCATAGCAATAATTTGAGATTTCAAACCCAAAACTAAAGACTCTTAATCTTAAACTGATGTACGGCCAACACTATTTCTTCTAGTTCTATGATGTAGGTGTTTTAAATAAATTGGAGCTACTTTTTGCACTCTTTGGGAGCTGCCATGTGCCATCCCTATCATGATGTACTAGTTGTTTTTTGGCCTTTATGGTCTCCCGTGGACGTTAATAAACTTTCTTTCTTCTTCTTGAAATGCACTAATAATGCCTTCAAGTATATCATGTCCATATTTTAAAGTCGTGACCAGATTGTCATATTCCTTGGGCATGCTTTTGAGAAGCACAACCTACATCATCCTTTGTGACTAGTGATTGAACTGAAGCCAATTGATTTATTAGGCTTGCATGTCGTTTGTGTGAAATTTTCATTCTAACTCAAAGAATTCAATTTTCAATGATAAATTTGAGTTCCTGCTACTTGCTCCAAATAAAGGATCAAGTTTGGCCCATGCTTCAGTAGGACATTCGAGATCCAAGATGTGATGGGGATAATTATCTCTAAGACCTAGTGCAATAATCACATAAGCATGCTCTGGTCGATGAGGTTCTCAAACTACTGTCATGTTCTTTGAAATTGAGGAAGAGGCAGCGCTTTGCTTGACCAAGCTCCATAGGTTGTGCTTTATCGAATGGAACTTGATTTTCATTTGCCAGGTGTGGAAACCTTGGCCATTGAACTTATCAATGATTGTTTGGGTATTCATGGTGACATAAGGTCTTACCGCTTGATCTTTATGGATTCAAGGCTAGTGTCTATTCTTGTACATGCATTGAGAAACATATAATATATTTGTTGCAGTTGAAATATCAGGAAAAAAATTTGATGCAAGCAGCTACCAAAAAGAGAGAGAGGATCATAAAATGGCGAGCTGATTCATGGAGAGATGGTGGGCAGAAACAGAAGGAAATGGCGGGCAGATACAGGGAGACATGGCGAGCAGACACATGAGGAAATGGTAGGCATTACCAGAGAAAATGGTGGGCAGATATAGGAGAAAGTGGTGGGCAGATACATGAGGGAAATCTTGGGCAGAATCAGGAGAAATTGCTGGCAGAACCAGGAGGGAAATCATGGGTAGAATCAGGAGAAGATGGTGGGCGATTCAGCATACCGTCAGGAGGAGAACATGGTGCAGAAAGTGGCAAGGAATCAGGAAGAGATGGAGGGGCACAAAGGAGAAGAAAGATGGTGGCTGAGACTAGCTACAACATGGCTTTAATACAATGTTAGGAAAAGAGATCTACATCTAGACTAGAAAACAAGAACAACGAAAATAAACGAAAGAAAAAGCTATGGAGGCCTAAGATCAAAGACAAAGATGATGAGGGAACTAAACTGCTCTTCCATAGACTCAAACACAATTAGTCCACAAGATTGAGACCTGTGTTCATAGAAAGGTTTGAGAGCTTGCTGGATGATTTGATGATTGATAGAGACCTCCCTTATATAGAAGTGAAGTACACAAGATACAATGTCAGCCCACTATCTAGGACAACGCGAAGTGCCACATGGAAACTGAGAGACCCTATGTGTGAGAAAACACCCATCTGTCATACAAGTATATGCTACCATCTCTAGAGGACCACTCAAAAGGAATGGTTGAATCTATATTTGAGAATTCTTGCTACCACTTCCTTTGAGGTGATTAATCACCCAATGCCTATGTTCTTTCAAAATGTCCATAAAAACCTTCCGAGGGCCCAGAAGTGAAGAAAAATCTCTCAAACATTGCATATATCCTAAGGCATAAAGAAGTACATGAAGCTCATTCAATATAATGTGATTCCACATAAGTGCTGCCTATTGAAGTCATCCTACAAAATGGGAGCATTGCTTTGTAAGTACTTGAAGCTCCACCAAGCTTTAGTAATAACAACCATAAGGAGTGTGAAGGCATCTTACTATATGCATAAGTAAAGATCCACTTAACCATATCCATTCAATCACAAGATGGAATGCAACATCAAATATGTCAAAGGAATGCAAAATATCAAGGCTCCTAACCCAGCATAAGTCCCCCAACCACAAACTTACAAATCAAATCTTTGCATTGAATATCAGGATCAATACTGTTCATTCTTCCCTCCTAGGTCAGAAGAATCAAGGTCTCCCAAGCCAACTCTTGCTCTCACATTAGTACACCCATCAATTCCAATCCAAAGAAAGTTCTTGATCTAATCTTTTAAGCTGTGAAATGAGCCTAGAGAGGCACCAACAAGAGGAAAAACCAGGCAAAAGGATCAAAGGAAATACACACGAAATTGTCTTCAAGAGTTTCAAGTTTATAGGAAGCTGGATGAGAGGCCGAATGGCATACTAGCAACAGCTGATGCTGTCTTTTTACTACAAATTCCCCTAGAAGGTAACACCACGGAACCTAATGATAACAGAAAAATAGATTAGTTGCGAGAGAATGAGATGAATTGGGAGTGGAGGATGAAGAATATGTCAGATGAGAAGAGATGGAAGTTAAAGAGGGGGTAGGAGAATTGGGAATAAAGAGAGGAAGAAGCCATACAGAAGAAGGCTCATATCAACAGTCTAGAAGCTAGAATTTGGAGGGAGAGGAGAAGATGGAATAGAGAGAGGAAGAAGCCATTCAGGAGAAAGTTCATATCAATAAACTAGAATCTAGATTTTAAGGTCTTATGTAAGTTGGCACACAAATGTAGAAGTGTGGACCTATGGCTTGCAATGTCCATAATAATCCAATGGACACTTAAAATGCTTTTATGTGATTTGCATTATTGAAGAACAAAATGTCAATAATGGAAAAAAAATGAATGTGAGTAATGGTTATACAGTGAAATTCTAATGAAATTTATCAAAAGGGGAAATCTGTAACTTAATTGGACACAAATAATTGCATCTTCAAAACAGAAACATATGAGAACAATGTATACAGGATCCCATTTTACCTGGTAATACTGAAAAATTAAAGGGAGAATTTACGACGAATTCTTTTCTATATCCAACTGCCATAGAATACTTTCCAGATATAGTGGGAAAAAAGGAAATTGTTTGATATCCAGTTTCCCGTTCCAGCCCTTTGGCAATGTTTGGAAGGGGCATCACTTTATCGTAAAGTGAAACAGTCACAGAGAAATCGATGTACATGTGCCTAGTCACAAGGTTTTCATAAGAATCCATTAATGTCATGTTCAAAATCACTGGACTCCCTGCTTTGAATGAGCTGCCCATCAATGCACCTCTACAGGAAGGGATGGAAATAGATCCTGTTCCCCAAAGAAGCCAGTTGATCAGCTTTACTAATTATCTCTGAAGACAGGCTTCTGCCATTTGACAAAAGGAAATGTAGTTTTCAAACAATGAAATAGATAAAGTAGTTCCTCTAAAATTCTTGGTGTACACCAACAGTGACTTAAGGTGATTAAAAACAGAAATGTAGCATTTAAAGGAATGCAATAAGATAGAGTAGTTTTTATAAAGTTCTTGGTGCACACCAACAGTGACTTCAAAAGAGAAAGGTGATCCTGGGACATAAATAGTTTCATTTCCAATAAAAAATTAAAATCGTCCAGCTTTTTTGGTCTGAAATTCACAGGTAACATATCCAGATTCACCCTCGCTGTACATCTGTATCGCTGGATTAAGATCTTTGCTACCACCTTCATCATAAATTTTGAATCCAAATACATGAAAAGGTGCTGCTATGATAGGAAAATTTGATTTATCAACTAGCCGCATTCTGAACTTTGCCATGGTACCAGCTGTGAAGGTATTGATGTTATCTACCCAGTTTCCACGGCAAAGAGGTAAATATAGTGGACCTGAAGAGCATTTCAATAACGTGTTGAGAATTTGTGATTTTTAAACCAGTTTTATCTAAATAACATATTTACAAAGCAAAACTCTCAAGGATTGCATAAGCTTTTCAGGTGATGGATTGATATGTTGTATTGACGGCATAAAAAAGAACATTAAAAGTGAGGCCATGAATTGGTATCTCTGTTATAGGAAAAATAACAAGTGGCTGATGTTTATAAAGAGATAAGAATTATGATCCTTATTCTCTTAGACTTACCTTATATTCAAGAATACTACTTCACACTTTCAAACGAACTCCAAGTTGAAGTTGTGCTTTGACGTACTATATCCTCACAGTCATTGACTCGTGAGGCTTCTAATTGAATGTATGTGACTTTAGTAATACTTCACTCTTTACTAAAATGATTGACAGCCCAATTTCAAAACTCAGTGATATGTTGGAAGGATTGTGCATTACTGGTTGGATAGATCAGAAAGATGTATGTATGGTAAGAGATGCCTGGATAAATACAACAGTGGGGGGTGCAAGGATAATCAGTTGAGGAAGTGACAATACATGATCATAGGTGACATGAGGAGCCATGTTGGAAATCCAGATAGACAAATATATTGCATTTGTAAATGGCTTCAGCAGTGTTCTTGTTGGAGATACAATCTACACTTCTAGAGAGAACCAATGTCTGCATTTGAATCCTAGACTTGGTAAGAGAAATTTCCGTAAATTGGATAGACCGGAAAATGAGAACTTAACAAAATTGGCTTAAGCTAGAGAAACAAAATACAACATACAAACAAACCCACTACTACAACTATCAAACTCCTAAAAAAGGTACACATACCAAGAATTCATCTTGGTTTTCTTTTCTTTATCGCTCTCACAAAGACCCAATGTCTCCTACCAAACCTTTGGTGAATTCCCAGAACTTCCACCAGAGAGAAATTGAATATATCCAACCCTGGTATCTCATCTGCCTCATCTTGAATGCTTTGTCCCTGCGAAACCGTCGCATCCAGTGAAACTCGCCCTCTTGGTTTGCCTCAAGTTCTGCATCCCTGTGTTCATCTTGTTTCCCCTCTTGCATTTCCTTTCCTCCTTTGGCAGCTTCTTTTGGTGACTCCTTGTGTTCACCTTGCTTCCCCTGGTGCCTTTCTTGTCCTCCTATGTCAACTTCCTTGGGTGACTTGTGTTGTAGAGCTTCATTGGAAGACTCTTGTAGCATGCAATCTCTAGCATAATGCCCCTTTTTTTCTTTCAAAAAATGGTAACATATTCAATTTGAAAAAGATTATACATTTGGTGGGAGAGTAAGTACTCTATCATGAGGCTCATCAATATGAACAAAGAGCCATGGTGGTGGACTAAAATGTGACACAATGAAATGAAAAAATAGGGAGCAATCCAAGGTCCTCATAAAAGAGATTAGTCTGTGGGTAGAGGAACTTGTGCATCACTCCACTAGCATAATGCCCCTTTTGGTTTCATTTGTTGCATCTACTGGGAAGATTCTTATATCTGACCTTCTGCAAGAACACCTTTCCGTTTCCCAACTTAACCTTTACTTGCGTAGGTAACTCAAACCATGGTTGTAAAAACAAAGGCTCCCCACAAATAGTCCCTATGTTGTTACTCAGCACCCTTTAAGCTTGCTCCTTGTTTTCGGGAACAAGGCTAGTGTACGCATGTGCCCACGTATGAGCAAGTGAAGGTACTGAACCCTGATTCCTCTCTTTCCCCAGGTCTCATGAATCCACTTCAATAGTTTCTCAAGTGGAGGTCTCCTCCATCTGCAAAAGCCAACGATTACAGTCTGACATAGTGTTGGATGTTCCTGTTAACTGCACAAGTATGATCCTAAGTAATCGAAAGGGTGCAAAAAGACTTATCTTGTTTTGTTGGAGCAGCTTCAGCTACCAATGTCGATTAGCAATTTCAAAGATTCTCTCTGCCAAGGTCTCAATCTCGTGCTCACGCTGAGTGGTTGAACCTTTCTTCACAGCATTGGCAAAAGACAAGCTGGACTGGCCTTGCTTCAACTGCATGTTCAATGAATTGAGCCGACCCTGAGCACCTCCATGAGTCACAATATCTGACGTAAGCTTCTCACATTCTAGAATGGGCTGCCCTTATAAATTCGTCTTAGCAAAAACAACAACAATAGTATGCACGACCTGCACAACATATGCAGAAACCCAACTAGTAATCTTGATGGCGGCGTCACCTTTGGCGGCAACATCAGCAAGCACCACCTACTCATCATATCCAGAAACCATATTCTTGATGACGTTCTGATCAGAGACCACATGCCCAAACAAGAGAAGTTCTTGTGGAGTCTTAGAAAAACAACAGAAGTACCATTCTTAGATACAATGAGCTGCCCAAGGACAGCATAGAATCAAGCTTATCAGGCGGAATCCTTCGCATTTTCATAACCTCACTTACTGCAACGAATGAACTCCATTGTCTCCATCCATAACTTAAGGTTTTAGTGTATGGATGGCTAGACCATCTGAGGAATCTTGATTTAAGCACGCTCAAGCGTGACAAAATTGGAATGGGAGAAGGCAAGGTGTGGTTGCCTCCATTTGGAACTCATGACACACATGTCCAAGCCATGGTTGTTGTGCATGAGGTTGATGATACACATGCAACAAGTGATGAAGCCATGGTTGCAATGCACGATGCATGATGCATCGACCGTGGGGCTACCAAACACATGATTCCCTATAGGGAGTGGTTTAAATAATTTTCTCCATTTGTGGGCAGACTTGTGACATGTGCCAATGATAGAAGGCAAGAGGTGTCTATTATTCTGTACAATTGCCCAATGGCAAAGCGTACATTTGCAATGTGTGGCATGTGCCAGGACTCGAGGAATCTTATTTCTGTGCCAACACTTTCAGTTCAACAACACACGCTAGTTGAGTTTCAGGATATGCAATGGGATCAAGGAAAGGTATGGCAGTGGCTACCACAGGAACATTAATCGATGGTGTATACACACTTGATGTTGAACCCATTTCAACTCAAGCTATGGCAGCCAATATTACATATTTGACATCTCTTTGGCATTTTAGTCCACCACCATGACTCTTTGTACATATTGATGAGCCTCGGGATAGAGTATTTACTTTCCCAACAGTTGTATAATCTATTTTGAATTGAATATATCACCATTTCCTTTAAATACAACATCTCTTTGGCATGCATGGCTTGTTCACATAAACAATCGCAGCTTGCAGTATTTGCAGAAGCACAACATGGTGCAAGGTATGCCCATGCTTAATGACAAGAAACTTGAATAATGTGAGGTTTGTGTTATGGGCAAAATGCATAGGCAGCCCTTCTCTCTAGATGAAGTAGTGTGGGCTACAAAGAAACTTGCACTTGTACATCTTGATGTTTGTGGACCATTCAATGCAAGGAAGAGATATTTTGTCACCTTCATTGATGACTTCTCACGCTTTGCATGTATATTCCTGATGCAGAAGAAGTGTGAAGTGTTTAAATTCTTTCAAGAATATAAGCAAAGGAACCAAAGGCTCAGCGTGCTACAATAGCAAAAAATCAATGATTTCAGCCCCCCCCCCCATCCACCCTCAACCACCCGCGGTAGAGGCCCCAATGATTGTAGCCAGCCCCCCTAACCCCCCAATCAGTTTCCATGTAGAGGTGGAGCTACCTCCAGTGACTCGCCCTTAACCTCCCCGTCAGACCCCTGCACCCCGCAATCAACCAGATTATCCTCATTTGCTCTCAGTCCTAGGGAGTTGCTGCTAGAGCTCTACCAATGTGGCCCATAGGGCTACCTTGACGTGGCCGACTTTGGTTAATTCCCTGCTTGTATGGATATCAGTATTTTCTTCCTCCACAAGGAGGTAGATGGGAGGATCACCGCACTAGCCCCACTAGATGGACCCAACTACTCTTTAACTCTACTCAATGATGGGACCAAGGAGTGGACAGATGACCTTATTTGGGAGACCATTCGGGAGTAGACTCAAGACCAGGTGCAGGGATGGATTGGTCCCATGGCATGAGTATGCACATCATCTCTTGGAATGTAAATGGGTTTCACTCTAAACTTGTGGTCCCAAGAGGTTGATTCTAAGGCAAGAGCTTTTTTTTTCGGAAAAAGTAGTGCTGATTATATTACTTGAAAATGAGAGTACGTAAGGCAAGAGCTTTAGCTTGCCTTGGTGGGCCGTCTGGATATGATTTTTTTATAGGAGCATAAACTTTCAACAGCACAGACGAGTAGATGTTGGAAGGTCCTTCCAAGGCATGAGCAAGGACGCAGTGGTGGGGTGAGCACCTCCATTGGCGCCTCGCTCATGCCTTCTCTTGGTGCTTTCGATGAGAAGGGGACAGATTATTGGAGTGTCTGGATCGATTTTACATCAGTGATTGGACAGTTGGCAGAGGTGGCCAATCCATGGTGGTTCCTGGGATGACACTCTCAGATCATGCACTTGTGATCCTGATGATTGATGGGGCTTCCCATTCCTTGGCCCCACGCTCATGTAGGATCCCAGATGCTATATACTCAGATAAGGGGATTCGTAGTTGCATTCTAAAACTCTGGGACCAGGAATGGGATGTTTGTGGTGACTTAGCAGAGCAAGTGACCCAAACCCTCAAAGATTCCAGCAATATCTGCTCGGAGGTAGTGAGACAGGCGCAATAGAAGTGGTGGGCTCAGGAGAGGGGACTCCATAGAGACCTAGCTTCCATTCAACATTTGCAGTAGGCATCCCCAAGCTCAAAGGAGCTCAGGCTTTAGGAGGTGTGTGTCCATTCCATGTTGGAGGAGATGACATAATGGAGGTTAGAGTTTCCCTTCCATGCTTTTGCATCCTTCTGGGTGAGGAAAGGTGACAGGATGAGCCATGAGTTCTTCTAGATGCACGGGCAGAGATCGACAGGGGAGTAGATTCACAGTCTCAGGGTGCAAGACAGTAGCCTCAGAACAGGTCATGGAGATCGCCAGACTACTATCAGACCTTGTTCATTTAGGAGCAGCTACCACCTCGGGTCCATCATTGCAGAAAGGAGGTTTGGAACCACACTCCTTAGCGCAGCCGAGCATGGGGGAGTCCCTCCTCAAAAGCCTTTCATAGTAGTAGAGATGGAAGATGTGGTGAAGTGCCCAAGTGAGGGTGGGCTCCCCCGCGCCTTCTTCACTACCTTCTGGGATCAAATCCATCAGCCTCTCCTCGGAGCCTTTCAATATATTTTTAGTAGTGGTTGGATGCTAGAGTGATTGTTCTCAAGCTTGATCTATCTCATCCCGAAAGGGGATAACCAATAGGAGATCTAATAGTGGTGCCCTATCACCCTCCTCTCCAATGCCTACAAAATCTGCCAAAATGATCAATGCTCGAGTTTGCCCCCTCCTTCCAGATCTCATCCATGACACATAGACAGTTTTTTTCTAAGATCATAGTATCTTGGACAACATCTTTACCTTTTTAGAGGCGAATGAGTGGGTCTAGCACAATGGGTAGCATCTAGTTGTACTCCTCAACTTTGAGAAGGCGTATGATAGAGTGGACTGGTCCTTCCTAGAGGACACTCTTCTAAGGTTGGTATTCTTGGAGGCATGGATCAAGAGTGTGTCAGCTCTCTACAAGACAACTTCGAGTCAGGTTATCATCGACGGGTAGATGGAAGAAAGATTTGGTCTGGAGCGTGATAGGGATGCCCTCTTGCCCCTTACTTCTTCATGTTCTTTGTAGAGGGCATGACCCATTATCTCAGAGCCCACATGATTGGGCCCCACAGAGTTCGCCTGCCTATCAGAGATGACTCTGAGCTCCTTGATTTAGAGTATGCGGACGACATAGCTCTCTACGTTTAGGACAATGCAGAGTCATTGGAGAGAGTGAGACTTGCTCTTGAGATCTTCTGGCTGGTAGCGGGGTCGAAAATCAACTGGCATAAGTCAGTTGGTTTTCTCATTGACCTTGGTGCTAGCTTGCAATGTGGGTATGCACAATCATGAAGTTTGAAAACACTGACAGACAACCAATGCATGAATTTTCTCACCTTTTCATGCCACTCTTTAAATGTCTTCAACTCTGTAGCAGTGGAGCAGCACCCAAAATTGGTTCTTGCTCATCACCATTGATGAATAGCCATACTCCATTTCCCATAAGAAAGTTTGTCATCCTAAACTTCCATGCTTGGAAGTTATCTTTCTCAAGCTTCTAACTAACAATAGTTGATAGTTTCTCAGACATTTTGCAAAGTTGAAATCTGCAACTTCAACCTTTAAAAAATAGAGTTCTGCCTCACAAGGGCGAACAACAACAATTCTGCAACACCAAAAATTTTGGCTCACAAGAGCTATGGCAAGCAACCACGAGTCACACAAAGTGACCAAAATGCATAAACATAGCGACAAAAAACTAGCCTGCATTTCTTAGAATCTCTACAATGGGACACAAAGCAATCTTTCTGTTGCAACTTCGATCAACGCAAAAATTGGGCATACACAATAAAAAACGGCCACTTTTTCTAAGTGTCTAATGAAACTTCACGATGCAAAAATGGAGGCCGAAATGGTCCCAGAATGAAAATATTTGCAACAAGAATTGCTGCACAATTTAATTTATCCAGGTAATGCTCTAGTGCTTCACAATGAAGGGTGCTTCAATTTGAGGTTGTGCACTTTGCACTTACGACTGTGTACCTGCATCAGTTTGCTCCCAAATCTCGAAAGAATGGAGATGTTGAACCTCTTACCAGGGTATCGCAATCTTTGCTTGCCTCTGCTTATTGCCTGAGCTTCTCACCACGAACCAAGCTCTGATACCATGTAAAGAAGCAAGGAGAGAGGGAGAAGAATAGGAAAGTGGGCGGGAAAGTGAAGGCCAAAGAGAAAGCAGCCAACAGTAATTCACAGTAGAAGGCCTCCTTGAAAGGGGAAGAGCGAGCAATGCAAGGTGACACAATCATAATAGAGGTTGTGACTGAGCAAGCTAGCCCATCTAAGGAGAAAGTGGTCTCACAAGCAGTTATTGTCAGTAAGACCATGATGCTGGAGGCGGTTCCTCTTTTTTCTTATAGGAACACGAAAGAGAGAGAGCTTGACAAAAGCATGAGCATACATAGCAAGCAGGAGAGAACCAAAATGTGTACTCAATAGATTCGATGAAAGAGTACAATCAGTAATAGTACACCTAGTGACCACTATTGCACTAGCATTAGGGAGGCTATAGATAGCAAGCACTTGGCAGGGAGAGCAATTCCATCACGGTAATTTGCTGTATTTTGCTGCCCTTGGGTGTCAGGAGAGGTGAACAGTGAGATTTTGCTGAAAACAGGTGTCAGAAGTCAGAAGGGAGCATGAGGGAGGCCGAGAGAGAAAAAATTGGAGCAAAAATAGAGCCAAGATGTGCACAAAAGCAGGGCAACCTGAATTTTGCCAGGTAGGTTGCTGATTTTTTCATACTGGTGCAGCTAGAGTCAAGGCGACTTCGGGAAGAGGGTCCCTGGTTAGTAGCAAACACAAGAAGTGCTAGAAAAAGTGAAGATGATTTCAATTTTGTTGTTTTTTAATGTTTGATATTTGAGTTTGCTGGAATATGATGTCTGGAAGGAAAGGGATGCAAAAAACAAGAGTTTTTGACTGAATTTTATAAGGAAAAGTAGGTTCTTGCAGTGTCTTGAGAAGATAGGAGCTATAGGAGTGAGTTAGACTCAGAAAGTTGCTGAAATCTGTAAAAACAGACCTGATTTGATATGTGATAGTTGTGGACATCAGGAAAAGATGTTTTACATGGTTTTTTTGCAGAGAAGTAGCAGAAAAGGGAGCAATTTTACGGGCTGTCCAGATCTGCAGCAAAGAGATGTTTTTAGTCTTTGAAATGAGTCTGGATGTGGAGGCAATAATAGTATTAAAAGATTCTCAATACATGGTGGTTAGAAACTTAGTAACAGAAGACATGTGGATATTGATCTTGCAGATCATAGACGAGGCAACAGCTAGGTTGGAGTTTCCCCGCTACAAGTGGCCCCAAGAGTTATTCTATGCTATAAACTTAATTCCAAAATATGAGTTCTTTTGAGCAGTGATTCTCGAGATGGAAGTGCATGATCACATATGGTCTGTGTTGGCTTACTTAAGTGATGAAGAGTGGGTAAATTTGCCTTTAGCGTCAGCAGGAATAGAGTTAGGTGATATGTACTACTTTGAACTAGTAAAAGATGGTAACTTCCAGGGCCCGTAAGAAGTCTGGTGTCTCTGTTTGGTGTTTTCAGTGAGTAGAAGGAAGGTAATATAGGAGTATAAAGGCATAGTATAGCTCTACTGCTTTTTCGCAGTCACTCTTTTCTGGTGCCTCTGTACGGAGGAAGTGTCACTTTAGTTTACAAGATTAGATGTGGATTGTAGTTAGAAAGTTAGAAATTGAAGTGATGTCTCAGGACTTTCCTGAATATTGGGGATTAGCACATGAAAGCGCATTTAAATTTCTAGACAAGATGGAGTTTACAGCCTTGATGAAGGACAGGGCAATCCTAGAGATCCTCTTCCAGATTTTAACTTTTTGTTTACAAGGTGATGCAAAAGCATGGCTACAGACGTTTGTGACTATACACAAGAATGCTTATCAACAAGACCCTAAGTACCGTGCAGTCAGAGCTGCTTTTTTGACACAGTTTGCCCATGTGAGAAGCTCGAATGATGTGTGGAAAGAGTTGTGTAAAATTCAGCAAAAGGATGATCAGGATGTGGATCGGTACTTAATTGAGTTTAGTAGACTGTGGAGTCTATGGTGTGAGGCATTGATTTTTGAAGTACTCCCGCAGATGATAAACAGAGATTGATTTGTGGCTGATCTAGAGCCAACCCTCAGTTTAAAGGTGGAGCCGAAGAATCTAGATAGCTTTGAGGAAGCTGTCAGAGTTGCTCGAGAGGAGGAGTGGAAGGTGAAGCGTATGAGGCAATTGGGAATACAAGAAGAGTCGAGGAAGTTTGTGAAGATGCCAAATATTGAGAGTATGCATCCTAAAAAATAAGCTGATGTTGTTCCTGAACAAGAGGATACTTTGAAGAGAGACATTCATGAAGTAGTGGAACTCGTGAAGACTTTACGTCTGAATTAGGTGGAGTCTGTAGGAAGAGGAAGGAGCAGAAGCATGATGGGAAGGAAAGCTGAGGTAGCATTTGGCTCTGAAACAAATTCAGTAGGTGTTGGAAGAGGGAGAGGATATCCTATGTTGGAATTGTGGTGAGTGGGGTCACATCAGTCCTCAATGTGACAAACCAATCAAAATGGGAGGAGATATATACCCTTTCGTGCATAGAGAAAATGATAGGTCAGGGGATTATGCAGTGGAAGTAAAAGAGGCAAGTAAACCATCTTCAAGTAAGAGTGTATCTTGGGAGGATAAAGGAAAAGGGAAGGTTGTAAGTCTAATAGATGCAAAAAAGATTCCAAAGGTGATGCCAGTGGCAAAAAGAACTTGGAGTGCAAATGGTGAAGTTGGTCCGTCTATAAAAAAGGAAAAACCATCCACAGTTGATTTTAGCCGGCAACCAAAGAAGAAGGAACATAAATCCAGAAGAAGTTATAAAACAACAGATTTGAATATTGGGCAAGGATAGGAAGAATACAATTTGATGGAATACATGAAAGGAAGGATAGCCCATATTACTTTTGCTCAGTTGCTTGGCATGTGTCCGAAGTTGAAAAGGGAGTGGAAGACAATGGCTAGTCCCAAAAAAGAGAAGGAACAGGAGCCTACCAGAGGAGAAATGGATTCGAGGTCCATGGAAGAACTTCCTGATGTATGTCCAACTGTAGTTGCTTGCTGTAAGGGTTTCAATATTGGAGAGGCATATCTAGATGGAGGAGCTCAAATTAGTGTAATGACAGTCTTGTATGGAGAGGTTGGGGTTGAAGGTAGATGGTTCATCAGATTTTAAGTTAAGGTTGGCAAATCATGCAAAAGTTAAATGTCTGGGGAGATGCATGAATGCTTAAGTGACAGTTTATGGAGTTTCTTGCAACATTAATTGTCATATCATGCCTGCAAGATTGGGAGCTTATCCACTTATTCTAGGTAGGCCCTGGTTAAGACAGGTGGGTGCCATTCAAAATTGAAAGGAGGAAATCATAACTGTTCACAATAAAAGAGGTAAGGCCATGCAGTTTGACATGCAGAGCAGACAGGAACTGGAAGAAGAGTGTGAAGAAACCATGACTGAAGAGGAAGAAAGTGAAAGCAGTAGTGATCACGTCTCATTTGAGAAGGATAATCAGATATCGTTTCTGTTGGAAGAACCTGATTCATATTTAATGCAAATGGAAAAAAGATAGGAAAAGAAAGAAGAGAGTAAGTTGGAAGATATGGATCAGCTAATGCAACTACCATCTCAACTAGAGAAGGAAAAGCTACTGCTGTCCATGTTGAATTCTACCATGAAGTCAGAGGAGTACATGAAAGTGATAAACAGTTTCCGAATCTCTGTATTACATCCCATGAAGAAATCAGAGGTTTCCAGTATGAGCCTATGCATATAGAGCTGAAAGAGGGCAGCAGGCCTGTTTTTCAGAAATTGAGAAGGTTTAATAAAGAGCATATGCCTGTGTTGAAAGAAGAGTTGAATAAGCTTCTAAAGGTGGGACTGATTTGCCCCGTAAAGCATTCAGATTGGGCGAATCTTGCTGTTATCGTACCGAAGCATACAGGAGGATGGAGAGTGTGTGTGGATTATAAATCGCTTAATGCTGCTACAAAAAGTAATCATTATCCTTTGCCTTTTGTTGATGACTTTCTGGATGAGGTTGCTGGATATGAGAGTTATAGTGTGTGTGATGGCTATTTAGAATACTTCTAGATTACAATTGCAGAGGAAGATAAGATAAAAACCATTTTCATCACACCGTGGGGTTGCTACAGTAGGTGCAATACTTTTGCAGAGAGGAGAAGAATCAAGATATATGATGCCAGTATATTACGCGAGCAGGGTGAAAACAAAAGCAGAGAGGAAGTACACAGAGGCTGAATTAGTATTGTCAAGTTTGGTATATGTCTATAGGAAATTCATGACTTATCTAATATCCAAGCCTTTTGTGGTTTTAACTAGCTATACTTTATTGCCTAAATTGGTGAATAACTCCATGCTGTCCAGAAGCATGATGAGATGGCTAGTGGAATTGCAAGAGTTTGACTTCTCATTTTTTGTAGAAGCTACTTCCAGAGCTACACTGGTTGATTTGTTGACATATAAGGATGGTCCTATTATGGTGAAGGAAGTGGAAGAAAAGACAACAAAGGAAGAGCAAGTTGCCATTCTGGGTGCTAGTACTTTGTTCTTTGATGGATCTTACAAAAGAAGTCTACATCAATCTACAGGTGGTTTCCTAATTTTGGATGCAGCAGGGAAAGAGCTAATGAGAAAAGGAGTAATATTGGAGGCCAGTACAAATAATGAAGCCGAATATGCAGCTTTAATGGAGGGCTTGTTTGCTATCATAAATTTTAAAATTCAGAAGTTGATGATAAAAGGTGACTCTCTTTTGGTGGTAAACCAAGTGTTGGAAAGCTGGCAAACAAAGAATCCTAGACTGAAGGGTTATTTAATGAAGATTAAGAGGCTGCTGTCCCAATTTACAACATGGAATATTCAGCATATACCTAGAGAAGCCAATTAGGTATCACATGAGGAAGCCCAAAAGGTGTTGGAGGAAGGTTAGATGGTAGCAAAGATTGAAGATCCATTGTATAGAGGCAAAGAACACCTTGCTACTGTTGTGGATTTCTTGTTGACAGGTCACTTATCTTAGAGAATGAGAAAATCAGAAATATAACTTCTTGAGGAAATGCAAAAACTATATCATTATTGGAGATGAATTATATATGAGAGGTGCAGACCAGGTAATGAGAAGAGTGCCTTGGAGAGAAGGGATGCATTATATTCTGTCATCCAATCATGAGATCCAATCATGAGGGAGCTTGTGGAGGACACTATGCTTTTAGAATTACTTTGCAGAAGATATTGTTGGAAGGGTATTATGGCCTTCAATATAGAAGGATATACAACATTGATGCAGGTCTTTTTACGAATGTCAATGAATGGGAAGGAAGATTTTGAAAATTTAACCCAGACAAGTTATGTTGGTACATGATATATTTGAGAGGTGGGGAGTAGATGCTATTGGGCCATTACCACGGACTGCCGGGGGAAAATATATATTCTCACAGCAGTGGATTATTTGTTCAAGTGGTCTGAAGCGAAGGCGATCAAAAGTGTAGATGGAAAGTCAATGGCTGATTTTATATTTGAGCACATCTGTTGCAGGTTTGGAGTGCCTCTGGCCATTTTGTCATATAGTAGTCCAGGTTTCAAGAGTGAAATATTTAATCATCTGTGTGAGAGGCTAAACATCCATCATAAATATATTACTCCTTATCATCCACAATGCAATGGATTGAATGAGAAATTCAATGGGGAGCTGAAGTTAATGATAACCAAGATGATTCATGGAAATGAGAAAAATTGGGATTTGGAGCTGAATAGAGTGCTGTGGGCTCACTGAAGCCCAGTACGCAATTTTCACGCTATCAGTTAGTATATGGAAAGCAAGCAAGGCTACCTTTGGATGTGGAGATTCCAGCTTTGAAGCTTCTGGTTGAAGCATGTTAGGAGCCAGTGGATAATTACAAGAACACGTTGAATGCTTTGCAAATTGTTCAGTTGGATAGAGAGTTGGCATTTGAGCACTATGAAAGAATGCACCTGAAGAGGCAAGAAAAAGAAAATGAAAAAGTGAAGGACAAGGATATCAGAAAGGGGGATTTGGTACTAAAGTATGAAAGCAAATTGGATAGCACTTTTCATACTATTTTAAAAATAAAGTGGGAAGGTCTGTACAAAGTAGAACAAAAATTTTCAAATAGAATATATCAGTTACAAGATTTGGATGGAAGATCACATAAGAGAAGACTGAATGGGATAAGGTTGAAGAAGTATTTTGCCTGATTGATGGTAGTGTATAAGGAGTCCGACAGAGAAGAAGAACATGATGAGGATGTGCAGGATCTTGAGGAAGAGGATTTAAATATCTCTAACTTGTTTGAGTTGTTGCTGGACATGAACGTCAGCAGAGAAATCGGGTTGCTAAAGATGTGTGAAATATTTTTGTAAATAAAAATTGTACAGAGGATGATGCAAGAGAGAACCATGAATAGCTTGGCAGGTTTCTCTGAGGATTTTATGGTTTTTTGGGAAAATTTTAAAAAAGTTCTAGAGAGAGAAGGTAGAGAGAGATAGAGGTAACTGTAAAAATATACTTTACTCATAGCTTCTCAAATTTACTGGACACATGGCAGTGAAGGGAACTAAGTGAGGATCATGAATATATAATTGGTTTCACTCAGTTATGGATAATAGAGGAGATCAAATTCAATGTGCATGAAGTGTGTAGAGAGAGAAAGAAGAGAGAGAGTGCACATTAATTTAAAAACCTTGTTTTTAAGTTTTTGAAGAAGGGTATGAGTGTATAATGATGTGGCACTAACTGGGTAGTGAGATGGCATATGAGTAGATGGTGGGCTATGACTGGACTGCCACATGTCAGAAGGAGCTTCAATTCAGATTGTGTTCACTTCCAGATTAGAAGGAAGCATGTAGAGGCACTGGATGTCAGTTCCATAGCAAGTACAGGACATGCAGGGTGCTAGATGTCAGCAGGAGAGCATGCATATTGTTCTTGAAGGCTGGGAGTGAGTTAAGGCTAGGAGAAGAGCTCATTTTGAGCACGCCCTAAAGAAGAGAGCAGGAGGGAGCAAGAACCATAGCCAGAGCAACTTGCAAGTAAGCCAGAAGTGCAGTTTTCAAGCCAACAGTGCTGGACTAGTATCAGGGAGGCTGTAGATAGCAAGCACTTGGCAGGGAGAGCAATTCCATCGCGAGAATTTGCTGCCCTTGGATGTCAGGAGAGGTGAATAGTGAGATTTTGCTGAAAACAAGTGCCAGAAGTGAGAAGGGAGCATGTGGGAGGCAGAGAAATCGCAAGTCGGAGCAGAAACAGAGCCATGAGGTACATAAAAGCAGGGCAACCTGAATTTTGCCAGGTAGGTTGCTGATTTTTGCATACTGGTGCAGCCAGAGTTAGGGTGACTTCAAGAAGAGGGCTGGTTAGTAGCAAACACAAGAAGTGCTGGAAAAAGTGAAGACAATTTTAATTTTGTTGTTTTTTTACTATCTGATATTTGAGTTTGCCGAAATATGATTTTTGGAACGAAAGGGATGCAAAAAACAAGAGTTTTTGACTGAATTTTATCAGGAAAAGTAAGTTGTTGTGTCCTGAGAAGATAGGAGCTGTAGGAGTGAGTTAGCCTCAGGAAGGTTGCTGAAATATGTAAAAACAGATCTGATTTAATGTGTGATAGTTGTGGACATCAGGAAAAGATGTTTTACAGGGTTTTTTTTTGCAAAGAAGTAGCAGAAAAGGAAGCAATTTTGTGGGTTGTCCAGATTTGCAGCAAAGAGATGTTTTTAGTTTTTGAAATGAGCCTGGATGTGGAGGTAATAATAGTACCGAAAGATTCTTAATACATGGTGGTTAGAAACTCAGTCATAGAAGATAGGTCGATCTTGATCCTATAGGTCACAGACGAGATAGCAGCTGGGTTGGAGTTCCCCCGCTACAAGTGGCTCCAGGAGTTATTCTATGCTATAGACTTAATTCCAGAATATTAGTTTTTTTGAGCAGTGATTCTTGAGACAGGGTTGTTAGAAAGAGAAACTGAAATTCAAAGACTCGTTGTAAATTTTGTTCTGAGAATAGATTGTTGAAATGTACTTGGTGATAGAGGTAGACTTAGATATAGAAGTCATAGTTTTCAATTGGATGTTTGAATATGAAGTCTTATTTGATGTCAGAGACTTGGAAATGTGGCATCTGATATTGTATGTAAATGATGAAGAGTGGAGTGATATTGAGATGCTTGATGATAGTGAATTACTAGAGGATGTAATATGGTTTGTTTGTGTACGGATGAAGAGTTTAATGAGGCAATGTAAATAGTCAGAAAAGGAAAAATAAAAGAGTAGTTTCATGTATCCACTTCTGGAACTTGGCCCATCCATTAGAAGACTAAATTTTGGAGAGAATGTTCATGTTGAAGTGCTATATTCGGAAGTGCATGATCGCATATGGTCTGTGTTGGATTACTTAAGTGATGAAGAGTGGATAAATTTGCCTTTACCATCAGCAGGAATACAGTTAGGTGATGTGTACTATTTTGAACTAGTAAGGGATAGTGACTTCCAGGGTCTGTAGGAAGTCTGCTGCCTCTATTTGGTGTTTTCACTAAGTAGAAGGAAGGTACTATAGGAGTATAAAGGCATAGTATTGCTCTACTACTTTTTTGCAATCAACATCAATCCTCTTTAGTCTCTTGCTCATACAAGCTTCTCTCTCTTTTTCACTCACAAAGCTTACCGAACTCCATTGTGCACTTTGATGTTTAAGCAACTTAATAGGACTTAGGTGGCACTTTTTTCCACCCTATGGCTTTTTTCACTCTCCACCCTTATTCCGCCTTGAGAGACTTGTACTCTTGTACATTTCCTGCCATGAAAATGGGTGGTACCCCAAGATTTAGTTTATCACCATTGAGCCTTGACGTAGTCATTCTTGGGTTGTTATTAAGTGATATAATCAGATACACCTTTTCTTACCCACCCCCCCCCCCCCTCCCCAAAAAAAAAGACGAGTATGCTGCCCCACTGTTCTTGAACTGGCTGCCCCCTGCTCAAGGTACGGGCTGGATGCTCAACAACAAGGAAATTAATGGCACAAAGAGAATCAACCCTCATGAGAGAAATGGCCAGCAAATGCTGCTGCAAAATGAGCAGCTCCAGAAATCAATGAATGGCAGCCAGGTGATGACCTTAACTGATGAACAGAAGCAGTGAGGACCACAAAACAGCAGCCAGCTCCAAAACGACTATGAGCATCTCCTGATCGTGATAAGTAGCAGCAAAAACGACCAAAAAAATTGACCAAGTGTGCAGCAAGTGACAAGCGTGCAAAACAAACCAACTAGTCTCTGAAAGTGACTAGCTCCTGAATGGCGACCAGCAGAAACAGAGGCCGGTGCAGCAAGACAACACCTCAACTGTCAGTGTGGTGATTTGAAGCAAACCGGAGAGCATACGTGAATCGATTATATTGTTAGATCTTGTCATATCAATTATAGTTTGAGAGACTGTTCCATTTTAAATCATCAAGGTGCCACTATTCAGCCAACCCTTTCCATTCAATCTTAATGTTCTGCTGTACTCCGGTGCCCAAGTCAACAAATGGGTTTTAAAATCAATCTTTTCATCATCAACCCTCAAAAAAGAACTTTGCCATGTTACAATGAGTTCTAGCGTAAGAGCCATTCATGCACAGATAAGCAGGCAGAAATGCCCTGGCATCAATAGAGAAAGGTTTTTTAGTTAAATAGTATGTTAGATCCTTGTACTTGGAAGAAGTGGAATTTGTCTTGGCTCCTGATCTCCTGCACTGAATATGGGGATTTATTGACATTTGGAGCTAAGGAACCCGAAGTTGAATTGATTAAAACAGACATAGATGAATGGGGATTCCAAGGGAAAGTGAGATTATGCCTCCCAGTCCTAGCTGCAAATGCATTGCCATACGCATCCCTAAGTGCCACTGTCAACTTTAGTGTGTCGCCTGGATTATATATGCGAGAACTTTCTGACCAATATAATGAGCAAGATTTTGGATCGATCGGACCTGCATCCACCCAAAAGTCATCATGGTTTGAAAGGGAGAAGGTGATACAGTCCTCTGTCTCACATAGTTTTAGAGCGACTTCTTTTGTATGCCTTTAATGTAAGTAACCCCTAGAGTTCTGCTGTTTACAGCATTTCATAACATCATTAGACTAGGTCACATTTGTCCTGATCTCTACAGCTCAAGAATTAGCATCCTCTAGTTTTTCGTCTCTGGCGCTTGCAGATGCAGCAGGTCAGTTCACATTGTTTTTCACGCTCATCAGTGTCACATTACTTTGTATCACATAAACGTATCCCCCTCAGTGCTGAAAAGGGAATGACATCAGCCAAATGGATTTGCACGATTTGACCACGCAACATTTCTGATTTCACTTCACAAGACGATGGCAATTACGCCAATCTGACAAGCTTTAAAGGATCACTTGCTATAAGACAACATATACTGTTCACAGCTTCGTGTGCTATATTTAAAAAAAAATCCAGTTCGTCCCCTAAGATTAGACAGAGTTCAGCGATCAAGAGCAAAGTGGAGGATTATGAATTCCTGCAAAAAGTTCTCTCCATTGTGTCCCAGTGTCTCACTTCTGGCAAATGCATCTCTCAAAGAAAATTCAGATTCTTGGGGATCGGCACTCCGAATCAATTAGGAAAAAGAAGATGCAATAATCTCATTGGAAGATATACAGATTCTAACCCAAAGACACTACCTGCAATAGCCGTAACAACTGCTCCGAGCTCCTCCAACTGTTGAAGATTGAGAGTATAGTAATAAGTGTCTCGATAGCCATCATCTGTAACAACGATTCGTATGATGTATTGCTCCATGTCGCTTGCCTGATTGTTTTCAATGATACACTGACATGGGGCTATCCCGTTTTCATCAACTTCGGCTATGTATTTACAAACGGAACTATCAGCTTCCTGGAGAGTGTCCGTCAATAGGTAGACTCTCACAAGGAATCTGGGATCTCCAATAATGGGAAGTGTCCAAGCCAAGCAGGTGGAGCAGAAGCGATTATTCGTGCAGACGTAATCATTGCCCTGGTAGACTCTGCAACCGGGTTCGTCACAGCCAGCTTCAAATACCGACACATTGAAGATCAGAGGCTCGCCCATGACCATGGTGAGGTGCTTGCCTTTGATGCTCAGCCTCGTGCAGTTCCGGCTGGCAGAAAAGTGACCTGCAAAAGATGCCCAATTTAGTTCTTGCCTTGATTTGCAGCTATCGATTCTGACTTCTGCGCGGAATTTCTCAAACGGAAGGTATCAAGCCCATTCGTGGACGAATCTGGGGTGATGGGTTGCGAGATTGCACCTGTTGCACCTGAGAGGAAGCTAATGAGCAGGACAATTTGGGCGATGGAGGAGCTTCTATGGCGGAATTTAGAAAAGGCCGAGGATGAATCGAAGCCCGTTGCTGCAGGTGTTGTATAATGGTGCTCATGATCTTCCTCGATTTTCCCAGCTTCCTCCATCTTTACTGCGCTATTCATCTACTACTCCATTATCGCCCAATTACCGTCCTGAAACCTTCTTCCTTTCCGTCACCACTCTCAGCCGCTTGCTGCTGCAGAAACATCTCTTCAAGGACCCTTTCCATGACTTCGCGGTTGATCAGCTACGCGAGAGCTGCACAGAGAGGCATGCGTGGTGCGATTATGATCTTCCTGCTCGTCGCCCTCCTCCTCGATACATACGGTGCTTGGGTCGTTGAGCTTTCACAGTGGTAGGAAAACATGGCAGTTATTTGCGTCTTCAGGTGTATTCACACTGCCCTCCATGTTTCGCTTCTCTCTGATTGGCAATGCTGGATTATGACGATATGATTCACTGTGCTCTTGGTGCCTAGCTAGATGCTCTACATGTGTGGACAGCAGGTTACTAATTGCACCTAGCTAGGTGACAACACCCTTGCATGATGTTGAATACTTCAAGAAAACAAAGGGTCCTTTTCCCTCACCTACAAACAATATCCCCCCTACACCTAGCTCCCTTGCAAAAGCTCATGCTCTTGCATAGAGCGAGAAACAAAGGGAAATGGCCCCCTTTAAGATGTTCAGAACAACTTGTGAATGCTACGGAGAGACAACCCTCCCATGGATAAGGAAAGTGAGGAATAAGCTCCCAACTGTATTGCTAGCACAAAGGTTTTATTAAGTCTCCAACTTGGTCAACTAGATGATTAACAGATGATCCCATCCTAGTGCGCTAAAAAGGAAGATAAACTTTGGACTAACTAAGAGTGTTGTTTACACCACCTTAACCAAACCGAGAACATGTGTCTTCCAGTGCACATCACTTATGACCAACAATATTGATGCAAATCATACCTTACGTGATAGTGCTTCCTAAGCCTATTTTTTAAAGGTGCCCACTGCTAGTCTTAGCTCTCTTTGACTCTAGAATTACCGTTATCGTAACAATCCCACCCCTCCCCCCCAGCCTGATTTTGTCCTTGAAAACAAAATGCGAGAATCATCTTTGGATAGTGCTTACCTTTTTCCAATTCTTCTAGCCTATCCTTCCACTTAAGTAAACGCTCACATCTCACAAATTAGATAGTTCTAGTCTTTTGAAAGTCTAGTAGCTTCTTAAGTTCAGGTGGCAAGGATGGCAACTTGCTTAGTTCTACTAAAACTCTAACATCAGTTACATTATTGTCAACACCTAATACTTTTTTTTAGTCCACTCACATCAAAGACTAGATGAACTTTACAACCTTTAGGTAAGGTTAGTTTGTAAGCAACTTGTCCAACATTTTTAAGTATTGTAAATTGAATAACAATACCATTGCAAAACAAAAATTTTGGAACTACCCAAAAATTTGGAATGTTCTATGCATTCCACTCAAGGGAAAGGGAGAGGGAAAGAGAGCAGAGAAAGGAAATTGTGAGCATGGTGAAAGGGGAAAACGCAATCGTAGCAATGCAACAAGGTGATAAGAGGGAAGAAGAGACAATGGAAACACCACACAAGTGCAGGAAGCTCCAAGTTCTCTATTCCTCAAAACTTGACAATGAAGAATGAAGACCAAAGTCAAATGACTTGGCTTTTATACATAAACCTTTTGAAGGGAGGGTCAACCTTGAATCCTTTGAGTCTTTTTTTCTAGCCTTCTATTCTTTTCCTTATTTGGCCCATGGCCTATTTCTTGATACAATGCAACTTGAAGACTAAAAGAATGACAAAGAATGAAAAAATGTACAAAGATAGTTGAGGATGCTACGGTGCGTAACATTCCCACCTTCTTGTTCTTGGTTCCATCCTTATATCTAAGCTTGTAGCAAGTTGGTCGCTAGGACTGCTTTCATAAGGTTGTGATGAGCAAAAGGTTTTTTCAACAAGCTTGCGAAGTATGGGTGCGGTGTCTAGAATCATGTATCCATCATATTCTTGAAGGTGCATATATGAAAGGCATGTAAATTCTTTACCTTGAGGTAGAGTTGGCAAATCTGCTTTAAGTCTAGGCCTTTGTCTAGATTAAACAGGATTGGATTTTTGATTCCCAATTCGTATTCTTCTATGGTGGGTGAGAGCCTAGGTATTTCATCCAAGAGTAGGATGATTAGCCTATTGAAATGGTAAGTTGCCACTATTACTGGATCTCGCACTTGTTTGAATATTTCGTTCCAGTCATGTAGTTGTGACACGAGCCCATTTGTGGTGAGTATGGGAGGGAAGTTGAACTTGGGAAAATGTACTATTCAGAGAAGACTTTTCCCTTTGGGTTTCTATGCTTGGGCCCAAGATGGCCTCTAGGTTGACGTTTGATGCGTTGTCTTTTAGGGTAACTTCAGATCCCAAGATCCTCCCAAATTTGAGGTGCATGTATGATTCTGAGGTTTGTTTCAACTTGCTATCAGACTATTGGTTTAGGTTGCATTGCTCAGGTAAAAAGTCAGCTCAAGATTAATTCAATGGCGCTGAATTAACTTAATCCAACGTGGTCTTAGATTGATCTCACAACTAGATTTTCTTGGCTCTGTAAGTGATGATTCATCACTATTATTTGTGAATACACTTGGCAATATTCTAAATCAGGCTCATGAAGTAATTATTAATTCAGTGCACTAAATTAAATTAATTCAGTGTCCAGAAATTCTTCCCACTCAATAAGGAAAGTAGAATCAAAAGATTAGCTTTTGGATGTCAAGACCTGAGCTTTTCACAATGTTCCAAGTTGAAACTATGTCAGTAGCATTGGGTTATTAATTAAATGTGGTGTCTCAACAAGGAATGTTCATTGCAGAATTACTTGGGACTGTTTCTATTTGTGATAGATTAGATGCAAGGAATAATTAAGCGTGTTGGGTTATTATCTCAATGGTGCTAGATTAAAGATAAAGTGTAAACTTAGTCTGACCTTGGATTTTTTATGTGCACACAATTGGCTTGCTGAATTGACCTTCAAGTTCAAAGTTAGGAGAAGAAATTAATTTAGCACGCTAGGTTATTTTGCAGTTGGTGGTGTGATAGTTGGTATATTTAATATTGTAAGGTGGTAGGTGACAACTGGCAAAGAGCTATTGAGATTAATCCTATATTGGTAATCGGGTGGCGTTAGGTAAGCTTAATCCAACGTCTTGGAACTATCGACACTTAGATTGTGGATTTTAGCCCCAAAACATATTTCTCTTTTCTCTGTGATGAATGTACAATGCAATGTGGGTGCTATACTAATTATTTGGAGGAAAAAACAAATAAAAAATAACTTTTTTGTAGGAAATGGAAACTTTGTTTTTTTTACCTCACTTTTCACTTCAAGGGTCAAATCAAGTCCAAAAGTAGATTGTGATAGGTAGTTTTGATGAGAAGACAATGACAAACAACTATTTTAACTTTTTAAAACAAAAACAACTACAAACTCACACATTTTCACTAATTTTCAATGCTTTGGCCACTTTCTTGAACTAGCACCTATTCCAATCGAATCTACTGATTGTGCAAGGGTAATACGAGGAAAAGAAAACATGAATGACAAGCTTGAATGGCCGTACCTTTCCTTGCAACAATGCCAAAGTTGTTAAGCTCTATTGGTGAACTAATGTGTCATGGGGATCGTCCAAACAAGTCATTATGGAGAGCTCAACCTCCATTGCTACTTCCTTGTGAGCCATCATTCGAGGAATCTTGCAATGTCATTAGTTTGTTGTCCTCATATTCTTCTCTTATGCATTCCACTCAAGACAAAGGGAGAGGGAAAGAGAGAAGAGAAAGGAAATCATGAGCGTGGTAAAAGGGGAAAATGTAATCGTAGCAATGCAACAAGGTGGTAAGAGGGAAGAAGTGATAATGGAAACACCACACAAGTGAAGGAAGCTCCAAATTCTCTATTCCTTAAAACTTGACAATGAAGAATGAAGACCAAATCCAAATGACTTGGCTTTTAGACATACACCTTTTGAAGGGAGGGTCAACCCTAATCCTTTGAGTCCTTTCTTCTAGCCTTCTACTCTTTTCCTTCTTTGGCCCATAGCTTATTTCATTATACAACATCAATTTGAAGACTAAAAGAATAACAAAGAATGAGAAACTAAACAAAAGGTGGTTGAGGATGTTACGGTGCATAACAACGAGAGAGATACCGCCATATGCAGCATTAGATCCTTAATCACAGCCTATGATTTCTCTTTGATTATCTCAATCATCTCGTGTGACCAACTAAGGGAATCCTCATAGACATCACAACTTGGATCATACTAGTGTGACTTGGATTTACCCTCTTTATGCCTATGCTCATGATAAAATCTCACGATTGCATGTAATCACTCCCTCTCTTGATTTGTTAGCAATGAATAGCCAATTCCTTGAATTGTATCGATCATTTCTTTGAGTCAAAGGCAAACTTGAAACTACTTGTCTCATGAGGGTTTTGACCTTTCAACCTCCTTTACCTAGATAACTATTTGAGACTCATAAGGCCAAAAGCTATCCTAAATTTTCATGAACCATGTCCAAGAATTTACCGAGTAGATTTATTACCTTACAAGAATGGTCCCTACACTTACCTACTTCTTACTTCAATAGAGTCAAGTCAATAATTTAGAACTCTACATTACAACTCTATCAAGCCTAGCATAGGTTGAAAGATCATGCATGACATTTTGCATATTAGACTCTACATGCTCATGGATAGATACATGAAGGAATTTATGTTGAGATATCAAGCTCTAGCCCCGATATATCTCCTGGATGACTATCATTTATGTCACCGCCTATGTTAGTTGTACTCGTGGTGTAGTTAGACTACACGTATGTTTTTGGTTTGGGTTCACATATGAACCATGTATTCTAGGGTTTGACATATAGGGTATACCCCTCTTCTATTGTATTGTTGTTGTGTGCTAAAGTGAAGAAAGGCTTCAGCCTCCAACCTTGTGTCCTCTCTCTTTTGTGTGTTGTGAAGAAAGCTGCACTTGAGTCTCCTACCTCTCTCCCTCATTCTTTACATGGTATCAGAGCTTGGTTCGTGGTGAGGAGCTCAAGGAGCAAGCAGAGGCAAGAGGAGATCGTGAAACCCTGGTAAGAGGATCAGCATCTCCCTTCTCGTGAGCTTTTGGGAGCATACTGGTACAGGTACACAGTCGTGAATGCAAAGTGCAAAACCTCAGATTGAGGTGCCGTTCGTTGTGGAGCACGAGAGCATTACCTAGAAAATTTCGAGTCCGTTTTGGCCTCCGTTTTGGCATCGCGAAGTTTCAGCAGGCACTCAGGAGAAGTGGCCGTTTTTTACTGTGTATGCCGTATTTTCGCCTGTGTGCGATTTGTGACAGACAGGTTGCTGTGTGATACCAGTGCAGAGATTCTGAGAAACGCAGGCCAATTTGGGTTGCTGTGTCTATGCATATTCGTTACTTGAAGTGACTAGTGGTTGCTTGCCACTGCCCCTATGAGGCTGTTTGCAGAAGTTTTGCTATTTGCCCTTGTGAGGCATTTGCTGTGTTTACAGGTTGCTGTTGCAATTCGTGATTTGTAAAATGTCTGAGAATCTGTCTACCATTGTCAGTGAGAAGCTTGACAAGAACAACTTCCAAGCATGGAAGTTCATGATGACAAACTTCCTTATGGGAAAGGGAGTTTGGGAGTACATCAGTGGTGAAACTGCAGAACCAGTCTTGGGTGCTGCTTCCACTCCTGCTGAATTAAAGGCCTTTAAAGAATGGCATGAAAAAGCCATAAAATGCTTGTATTGGCTGTCTGTTAGCATTTCAGATTCTATGATTGTGCATATACAGGATGTAGAGACGCCTAAGGAGGCATGGGATACATTGGTGAAGCTGTATAGCACAAATACCAATGCACGAAAGATGCAGCTAAAGCAGGAGTTGCACAATGTCCAAAGGAAAAATCTAAATATAAATGAGTATTCCTTGAAGGTAAAAGGCCTTGCAGATTCTCTTGCCTCCATTGGAGCACCTGTTGATGATGAGGACTTAGTGTCCGTGACCTTGAATGGTCTTGGGAAGGATTATGCACAGTTTCGGACGTCCATTGGAGTCCGTGAAACATTTCCTAATTTTCAGGAACTTATTGCTCTCTTGCTGAGTGAAGAGCAAAGGAATGGTGGTTCAGCCACCTCAACTTCTCAAGAGACTGCTTTCTACTCGAATACAGGTAGAGGTAGGGGTAGAGGAAGAGGCCGTTTTGGTGGCCGTGCAGGAAATCAGAACCAGCAGCAACAACAGGAAAACCAGTCCTATGGAGGAGGACGTGGTAGTTCTAGAGGCAGGGGGAGTCAAAGAGGGCGTGGTTCATGGCAAAGGAACCAGCAAGTAAATAGCAGCACAGAATGCTATTATTGTGGAAAGCCTGGACACAAGGAGAATACATGCTATAAAAAGCAGAATGACATCAAAAGTGGGAAGTTGCAGCAAAGCAACTATGCATCATCAAGTGGGCATGGTGACGACAGAAATGAGCACCTTTTTGTGATGCAGCATATGGTTAACTCCATGACAGGAGATGCTGCAGCTTGCAATGATGTTTGGTATGTTGATTCAGGTGCCTCTAACCACATGACCAGTCATGGTGAGTGGTTTCATGATGTCAGAAATTTGGATAAGCCAGGTTATGTTGAAACAGGTGATGATACTGCGCACCCAATTACGCAGGTTGGTAAAGTGCCATTGGCTATGCAGGATGGCAAAACGAAGTACTTGGCAGATGTACTTCATGTTCCAAAAATCACTAAGAACCTGGTTTCAGTTGGCCAGATGGTTGAGCAAGGTCTGCAGGTTAGATTTAATCCTGATGGATGCCTTGTTGAGGACTTGAAAAATAAGTGCCGCTTGATTGCAAAAGGCAACAAAAATGGCAGAATGTTCACCTTGGATGTTGATATGCCTGAGGTGAAAGCTGCTATGTTTGCGCATGGGAGAGGTGTCATTGCAGATATTGAGATATGGCACAAGCGCATTGGGCACGTGAATATACAAAGGCTGAAATCTATGCAAACGAAAAACATTGTTGCAGGTTTGCCTAAATTCAGAGTTGAGGGAATGCAAAAGGTATGTGAAGCATGCCAAATGGGTAAGCAGGCCAGACATGCATTTCCCAAAAATGCTAAGGTGAGCAGAAGACCTTTGGAAGTGATCCATTCAGATGTTTGGACAACCAAAGCTGCTTCTATTGGTGGATGCCATTATTATGTGACGTTTATTGATGACTACACTAGGAAGGTGTGGATTTATTTTATGAAGCACAAAAGTGAAGTGTTCAGCCATTTCAAGGCTTTTAAGGCCATGGTTGAAAAAGAGAAAGGTGTGCATATTAAAGTGCTAAGATCTGATGGAGGGGGAGAGTATTTTTCAGAAGAATTTTGTGAATATCTGAAAGAACAGGGAATTCAAAGGAAGTACTCATGCAGGTCTACCCCTCAGCAGAATGGGGTTGCAGAAAGGAAGAACAGGCATATTGCAGAAGTAGGACGAGCGATCCTAAATGAGAAAAACATGCCTGATTATTTTTGGGCTGAAGCAGTAGCAACTGCTGTTTATATTATGAACAGAACCCCCACTGCAGCTGTCCATGGCATGACACCTGAAGAAATGTATACAGGCCAAAAACCAGATATTTCTCACTTGAAGGTATTTGGTTGCATAGCTTATGTTCATGTTCCTGATGAGAAGAGAACAAAGCTGGATCCAAAGGTAGAAAAATGCATCTTTATTGGATATGCTCTACACCAGAAAGGGTATCGCTGTTATAACCCTTCCACCCGCAAAATGCAAGTGAGCAGAGATGTTGTTTTTGATGAAATGAGCAGTTGGTATGCACCAACTGTTATGGTAGGAGATGCAGATGCAGGAAATGGGAATGCTGCAATAAATGCAGAGCAGCAATCTCAAGCCTTGAGTGGACCGAGAGAGTCCTCTACTAGTGGATCTAATGCATGGACAGGGAGATTGAGATCTAGTGAATCGTCACATGGCAGTCCTGATAGTGTTGTGCAGGTATCACATAAGGGAAAAGAAAAAGTGGACCATGCTCCAGTGTTTGATGTGTCTGCTGGTAGCTCTCATGTTGATGGAGAGTCAAGTGGCTCTGAAATGAGCCTTGATGAGGAACTTGGGATTCCTTCTGTTGTTACACCTGGTGCAAGGAAAAGCAGGCATGATTTAAAGACTCCTGCAACTGATCCAATTGTACGGAGGTCCACTCGTATTAAGTATCCAGTTGACAGGCTGAGATATGATGGATATACAGCACATCACTATGCTTATATGGTCAAGGTTCTAGAGGAGCCAGAGCCCACATGTTTTGAGGATGCAGCAGGGCATAAAAATTGGGAAGCAGCTATGAATGAAGAGATGGCTGCCTTGGATGCAAACCACACTTGGGATTTGATGCCTTTGCCTCATGATAAGAAGGCTATTGGCTGCAAGTGGGTTTACAAAGTAAAGCAGAATGCTGATGGGTCTGTTAGCAGGTACAAGGCAAGATTGGTTGCCAAAGGTTTTGCGCAGACATATGGAATTGACTATGAGGAAACTTTCAGCCCAGTTGCAAGGATGGCAACCGTGAGAGCAGTAATTGCTATGGCTGCTGCAAAGGGATGGTCTTTGCATCAGATGGATGTGAAAAATGCCTTCTTGCATGGTGATTTGCAGGAAGAGGTTTATATGATGCAGCCAGAAGGTTATGAGGATAATTCA
This sequence comes from Dipteris shenzhenensis, assembly GCF_047967505.1. NCBI lineage: Eukaryota > Viridiplantae > Streptophyta > Polypodiopsida > Gleicheniales > Dipteridaceae > Dipteris > Dipteris shenzhenensis. The sequence goes on along the minus strand of NC_141618.1, from coordinate 54,686,411 downwards.
CACCCCGATTTTGTATGCAGGTTGCGCAAAGCCTTGTATGGCTTAAAACAGGCGCCCAGGGCATGGTCAGACAAGATAGGGCAATATCTTGTCACTATTGGATTTCAGATTTCCAATTCAGATTTTTCACTTTATGTGAAAAGGACAAACAGGGGGATTGTGCTTGTAGTCATCTATGTTGATGACTTGATTATTACAGGTGATAGTGATGCAGACATTAATGAAGTGAAGCTGCTTTTGAAGCAGAAATTTGAGATGAAGGATTTGGGAGAGCTGCGTTACTTCTTGGGCATTGAGGTTATTAGATCCCCAAGTGGGATATGGCTGTTGCAAAGGCAATATGGTTTGGACATGCTATCCAAATATGGGATGACAAGCTGTAAGCCTATCTCTGTTCCATTGGAGCAGAATGTGAAGCTCAATGCAGAGACATGTGAGCTTCTTGAAGATATTACTATGTACAGACGCATAGTAGGTAGCTTGATTTACATGACTATAACCAGACCAGATTTGAGCTATGCTGTGGGGCTGGTGAGTCAGTTTATGCAGGCACCGAGGAAGCCACATTTGGATGCGGCTAGGCGCATACTGCGGTATGTGAAGTCCACATTGCATTATGGACTGTTTTATGAAGCTGGGTGTGTATTACAGGTACATGGATACACAGATGCTGACTGGGCTGGTAGTGTCTCAGACAGGAGATCTACTAGTGGTTTTATGTTTTCCCTTGGGAGTGCTGCCATCAGTTGGAGCAGCAAGAAGCAGCCAACAGTCGCCTTGTCGAGCACAGAGGCTGAGTACAGGGGTGCAGCAATGGCTGCATGTGAGGTAGCTTGGTTACGGAAGCTACTTGCAGATATGGGACAGTCAATTCATGCAGCAGTTGTCATTCATTGTGACAACATTAGCAGCATCATGCTTGCTAATAACCCAGTTTATCATGCTAGAACGAAGCACATTGAGGTGCATTATCACTTTGTGAGAGAGAAGGTTCTAGCTGGTGAGATTGATCTTGTCTATGTCAGCACAGAGGAGCAGGTGGCTGATATTTTTACGAAAGCATTGGGTACCGAGAAGCTTCACAGATTTAGGAGCTTGCTTGGTGTACTTGAGATGGATTTGAGCTTGAGGGGGAGTGTTGAGATATCAAGCTCTAGCCCCGATATATCTCCTGGATGACTATCATTTATGTCACCGCCTATGTTAGTTGTACTCGTGGTGTAGTTAGACTACACGTATGTTTTTGGTTTGGGTTCACATATGAACCATGTATTCTAGGGTTTGACATATAGGGTATACCCCTCTTCTATTGTATTGTTGTTGTGTGCTAAAGTGAAGAAAGGCTTCAGCCTCCAACCTTGTGTCCTCTCTCTTTTGTGTGTTGTGAAGAAAGCTGCACTTGAGTCTCCTACCTCTCTCCCTCATTCTTTACAATTTATTCTTTCATTGATTGTGCATGGCCACAATTACTTCTTTCAATTTGCATGCAAAGAAATCATTGTACAATGTGCAACCCAAACACATATGCACTAATCTTTACATGCACACACTACACCATCATGGAACAATTCGAAAAAAACTTCCGTTCTTTTTGTTTTCATGCATCACATCTTTTCATTACTTGTGACATTGGATTGCCTTGCTTTCATGTGTCAAAAGATATGACTAGGTTCTCTTTAGAATGGAATCCAATAGACTACCAAATGCCATGAAAATCAATAAGGGTGATACAAAATAAACACAATCGCTGACCTCACCAGCTTGGATACTACTTTTCAAACAAAGCTGAGAGAGAGGTGGGAGGGTCCCTTCATAGTGCAAGAGGTGTTTGACAATGGTTCCTATTAATTGCAGGATTTAGATGGCATGGTTCATCCCACGAGAGTGAATGGATATAGATTGAAGAAGTACATTTCCAGGGTGATGTAGAGCCTTGCCTTTGGCAAGATTTTATTTTTCATGTTTTTGTTTTCGGTCCTATGCGGATATATGCATGGAGGTTTTTCCCATAGGTCTGTTCACACTTTGTGTTCTAGACTTGGGGGGGGGCTATATGGTAGCAAATTTTTTGTGGCGGTTGGATGGATACATGTAGATGTAGGATGTGTGCAAACATGGGCCAAGGGTGATGCACTAGTTGGTATATGTAGGCAGGGTAGACTACGTGCTATAGGATTTTTTTGGTGGAGCATGAAGTTGACTTATGGAGCAAGTAAACTTCAAGATTTTGATATTTTTGCACTAGTTTGGGAGAAAAAAAAGCAAAATCACAATGCAATTAAGGGGATCGCATGATATTGTTGGCACAAGTGCCTTTTGTGGTCCAAAATAGGAGGAAAGCAAGGATAACATTGACTTTAAGAAGGGCGTTTTTTGGCAAATGCGTAGGATTGTAAAAGCAAGTAGTGTGCAAGCATGTCCAAGGCCAAGAGGAGAAAGCGTATGCATTTTGACGTTGAGGAGAAGTGGAAGCAAGAGTGGTAGCCGATCTTGATAGTGTGTGAGTGTGAAGGAGGGCAGTGTGGATTGTGGCACGCATCCTTGTTGGTGTACACCTTATTTGGGCTTTTGCTAGGAGTTTATCTCTTCTTTCTTTCTACCATACGTCGGCACTTTTTGATCTTATATTGGTGATTTTGCAATTGATGTTCCTTTGTTGTCTTTGAGTTCCTTCTTGTTGATTGTGTGAGAAGAGTGAGAGAGGAGATTGCAACAAAACATTGAGACTATTGCGAAGGAAGTGATTGATTCTTGAGAAGAGGTATAGAGGAAAAACATTTGTGATTTTTGTGCAAGATGAGGGTAGGTGCAACTTGCTATCAAACATAGTGTTTGGCTTTGATGTGAGCTGAAGGTTCCTTGTGTATAGAAAGCATACGTATTGATTTAGAAGAAAGAAAGAATGGAGATTGAGCAAATGACATAGCTTCTACTCTTTTGGTGTGTGTTTATCCGTGGTGAGAGAGATTTTGATTGTTGGGTGCTGGAGTTGCAGGTTGTTCATTGAGCTCTCATCAATGTCATTGAGGAAATGCGATTCTTGATCACTAGTCAACTCCAAGGGACATCCATAATGAGATATCACTTGTTCGTAAAGAAATTTGGCAGTTGAACGTGTGTCTGCTTTACGCATCACTTTGTCTTCTACCCATTTGGTGAAATAATATGTGGCAACTATATTGTACCTTACCTAACTATTGTGTGCAGTTGGACTACTGAGGTTGATAAAATCAATTTCCCATTTTTTGGATGGTAAAGTAGATAAGTTCATTGACAAGGGCATCCTATCTCGATTGTGTGGTTTCACAGTTCTTTGACAAGGGTCGCATCTTTTAACAAATTCTGCTGCATCACTAAACAATGTAGGCCACCAAAGGTTGGCTTGAAGTAACTTTCGTGATGTGGTTTTGGTAGTAAAGTTTCTTTCTACAAATCTCGAGTGTGCTTCTTCTAGGATGAGAACAAATTCATCCTTTTTTACACATCTATGGACAATTCTATATTTTCCTTGTTTGTATAGTTGTCTTGTAATAAGTTGATAGGGAGCAACATCTCAAATCACCGTTCTTGCTTTTGCTAGTTCCAATGGTCTATCTATTGGCAATCCATTTGTCAAATAATGACAGATGTCCTTTGTCCACTCCAGCACTAGATCGATTATAAACAATGGAGCATTGGGGAGTTCATCATGTACCCCTATTAGATCTTCCCCATTTGGAATTCTTGACATATGGTTGGTAGGAACACGAGTCCTTCCCTTCCTAGTTGCAACTGTGAAATCGAATTCCATCGAGATTAATAGCCATCACGTAATGTGTCTAGTGAGGTATGTTTTGTATACTAGATACAACAACACTTGGTGATCTATGAAGAAAACAAATTTGTTGGCCAAGAGTTAATGCTGTAATTTCTTCATTGCATATACCATGGACAACCCTTCTCTCACTGTCATCGTATATTTCTTTTCAGACACATTGAGCTGTCTGCTGGCAAAGTAAATTGGGTGGTCTAATTTTTGTTCATGCAATTGAGCTAACACACATCCAATTACAAAGATTAAGGCGTCAATATGAACATGGAATACGAGATGCCAGTTTGGAGCCCTCAAAATTGGTGCATTTCCCAATGCTTTCTTTAAGGCATCATACGCCTTTTGGCATTCTTCCATCCACATGAATTCAATAAGCAATTTGTACAGTGGACATGCAATGTCTGCATACATGTAAATGAATCATCTATAATAACTTGTATGCCTAGTGAATCTTTGAACATCCTTGAAATTGGTCAGTGGGGTTAATTCTATGATCAGCTTGATTTTCCCGTAATCTATTGAAATCCTATTCTTGGACACAACATGTCCTAGGATAATGCCATGTTTAACCCAAAATTGACATTTTAGTGGTTTCAAGGATATCTTATAAAGTCTACATTTGTCAAAGACCATTCATAGATATTTCAGATGTTCCAACCATCGAGAGTATACAGACAAATCGTCCAAAATGATTTCAAGCCATATGCACAAATACTTCCTAAAAGTTGTACTCATCAATTGTTGAAACGTAGTTGGGGCATTGATCAAGCCATCTTTTGATATGCAAACACTCCCCAAGTGGTGGCAAAAGTGAGGTTTTGTGTTGATCTTGAGGATCAATAAACACTTGCTTATATCCCAAAAATCCATCTAGAAAACTTTAAGCCTTCATCCACTCATTCCACATGTTCCATGAATGGTAATGGTAATGATCTTTGATCATGGATGTGTTGAGATTTTAAAGGTCCACACAAACCTAAATCTTACCATTTTTCTTTGTCACTATCACAATGGGTGACACCCATTCCATGTGCTCAATTTCATATATGATTCATGCGTTGAGAAGTTTGTTAATCTCCTCTTTTAAATATAGTCTCATATTTCATATTCATATCATATGGTCTTTGTTGTACTAGCTTGGTGTCTTTTCGTAAGGGAATCAAGTGCTGAACCACTTTTGGTGGCACCCCCTTCATGTCTTCATAAGACTAAGCAAAGCAATCCTTGTATTCTTTTAACAGTGCGATAAGGTCAATTTCTTCTTCTTTTGTAAGATCTATTGACACAAAGATTGGTTTTGGAGTTTCTCCTGGTTCGGCCAAATTGACTTCTTTCACTTTTACCGGACCCTTGTAAACTCCATTGTCATATGTGTCAACTATCCTTTTGGCCTTTTCAAAAAATATATATATGTCTTGGATGGAGTAAGATTTAAAGCATTTAGGGACATCTTTTAGGCTTTCCTCCTCAAACACTTGTCTGAACCTTTATTTGGCAAAGACGATTGAGATTTTTTGCCTTGTGAAGGCACTGTATGTGTTGTTGTCTTAGGTTTGGGTTCATGTTGTTTCTTGGGCAAGTTCCCAACATCTTGTTTGGATTTTCTAAAATTTTGAGTTTTTCCCTCAACCATGGTTCTATTGTTCTATCCTGACTCTCATGATGGTTCTTCAACTTTTATGGATCCTATTGGAAGTAGGATTTCTTCCATTCTTCTACCCCAGTCCATGGTGAATTTGTGATCAGTTGTGGTCACATGTACATACCATAACCATTGAAGAGTTGAGTCTACATATGCTACCACTCGTCACCCATTTTGGTTTTGGTGTAGAGTGGAGTTGGTATGACATTACTTTGAAGCTTAACATGTTGTAAGTTTGGCTTTATGAGTAATGCATTGTTAAGCTTATTGTCATGTTTCACCAAGTTGATCATTTTGAGAGGGACTACTGTGCCTTCTGAACCACTCTCATCTTGAATCAAGCACGTTCCTCTTTTGTCAGATACATCAATGGTTGCAAGTAGATGCATCCAATTATGCAAGTACTATGGTTCCAATAGAGGTGCATACCATGTTTTGTAAGCATCTCCTCCCTTTATTCTCTCATTCTCAGCTTCAAAGTGATTGACAGGCATTGTCCTAGCTTTTGTTTTAAATTCAACACCAAATAAATTACCGCCTAGTGGATGAGATTTCCATCTTGTTAAGTCCACTTTGGTTACTAAATTTTCTTTTTTGAGATATGTCATGTTGACGACTAGTCATGCATTATCCCTATTGATCTCATAAATGGTCTCCTTAGAATAATGTCATAAGAGTCGATTAGGTTTTTGAAATCCATGACTACAAACCAAACGTGATACTTGATTCCAAAAGTTTTGATTTTAAGATCCTTCACCACACCTATTGGCCCTGTAGTATTTCCATCTGCCAATTTGATTATTAACAAGGTTTTCTCCATGGGTGGCCTTCCCTATTTCTCCCAACATTGTTTTGTCATGATGCTCACTCCTGCCCCACCATCTAGGATAGCTTCACTTTCTTGTGATGATAAGTTATAGAAATGATTGCATTTGAATCATCGCTTTTGAACTATTGACCTAACTTGTTGATAGGCACCATTGGAGTGTCATTCTCTAAGTTCAGTCCTTTCTTACTTAGCTCTTTGCTAGGAATCTCTATCATTGAATCAAGATGTCCGTTCATCCAATCTAATAAATCATGCCATAAGTTAGGTTTTCCTTGTGCAATGAAGCAATCGGCATTTTGACTTCCATGAACAATAATGTTGAAAGTCTTGTAACATCTCTTGATCCATCTCGGCATTTTGATTTCCATGGACAAGAATGCTGCAAATCTTGCGACATCTCTCAATCCATCTGGCATCATTATGCCATCATATAGTCTTTCCATATCATCATGAAGGTTGTTTAGACCCTCATGTCTCAATCTTTCCATGATCGGATCTTCTTCAAACATATGATCCATTAGCAAAGGACTTTCATTGGACAAGATATCCTCATTCCTTTATGCTATAATGGAAGGTATTTTGATAGGTTATTTATGCATTGAATACTTTAGATGTTGCAATAATTTTATGTCAAGTTATGGCATGGTTTCCACCTGCATGTCTTGACATTCTTCCACAAGATCTTTGGATTTCATTAGCTTCTCATTCTCTTGGATGGGATTAGGATATTTGTGACATCCTTTGGGTGTATTTGGTCAAGAATCTTTTCCTTTTGGTCATCTTGACTATGCTTTTGGCTATCTTCTTGGCTAGATTTAATTTCTGAACTTCTCACTGTTTCTGAGGTTGTTACCGTGGCTGTGTCTTCATCAGAACCACTTTGAAGTACCACCTTATCCTTCTCCTTATCTAGCTTAATTGCTTACTTCTTTTTTTTGGGGCAAAAAGTAGTGCTGATTATATTACTTGAAAATGAGAATACAAGAAGGCCTTATGCCCGACAGGTTGCTATCTCAAAGCGAATGCAGCCTGTGAGAAACTCAAAAACATATATACAAGCCTCTCAAGGCGTAATCAACTAGGTGTGGACAAACAGCCACAACGGGGGCAAATATCGCCACTGAAGACTATGAGTAGTGTGCTGGAAGAAGAGCTCCTGATGATCCCAATCGTGAAGGAAATGCTATCTCTTTTTCTTCCCTGCTTTGGAATCCCTCTGGATCTAATCCCACTGACCCTTGAGCATGTGAATGATCGTGCTCCAGATGTCAGCAAGGGTTTGGGTGGTCGACGAAATCTGATCTCCTAGGGTCTGCGCGCATCTGGAGGTCCAAATGTGCTAGTCTACGATATTCCCAATGATCTCCCAGACTGGGTGTCAGGTCATCGCTCCTGCATCTTCCTCTGTCATATGCCAAGGGAAATTCTCTACGTTAGCCCAGGTGGCTTGCGTGATGAGGAAGATTGGATCCCGTGGTGAGAACTCGTAGGCCAGATGATGTCCCATCTCTGTGCTGCACCAGCAGAAGGCCCCCCAAGTGATCGGTCCTAGCTTAGGTGCAGGCCGTGCTAGGATCCCCATGGATCCCTTCCACACTGCTTGAGCCTGTGAACAGCTCCAAATCAGGGGCTGTCTGTCCATCTCCTCCTGACAAATGGATGGGACCTGGGATAGGGAGTGCCGTAGCTTCCTCCAGACCGAGAGGAGGCTGTGGAGGAAGGGGGAGCAGGGTGGAGTTAGCGGGGCTGAAGGAGGGCTGAAGTGAAAATCCACCGGATGGAAGGCTGCCAATCACCATCTCTCTGGGGGGTGCATGTGCTGAGTCCCTACTGGAGCAAAAGCTTCCACGTCTCCCCTCCTGGAGTCAGACCGTAGATAACTAGCTTGCCATGCAATGCTTGACTTTAAAGCTCTGGGTCGATGATGCCGAGGCCGCTCTCTTCCAACATGAAACTTGCAATTTGTGTCAGGTGGTCATGGTGCCTCATTTGCAAGAGGAAAGGTAGGCATCGGGCTGATTTGACTAGCTCCTATCGAGTAAGTTCATGGAAGAATATTCCATTTTATGCTTCTTCTTGTTAATCTCCACATTTACAAAATTGCCTAGGTCTCTCTTTAGGTCCTTCATCTTCGTGAATTTCTTTTATATTACTGGGAACCCAAAAGCCTTGGTGATAGTATTGAGATTGACTTTTACTTCTACCCAATTAGTGCCCTCCCTATCCCTTATGACCATTCATTAGTGGCTGCCCTCTCTCTGATACTGTGATATGAGTTGACAGATCCTTTGCAAGTCCAACTTGCATGGTAAAAATTTAATAATTGGTCCCAACCCCATCTTGATCAGATGTGGTTTGACCTCAAGATCATGCAAGGCTTGGAGGCATTCGAGAGTAGGGTAGGTGAGTCAACACCTCTCCATCCTATCGTGGTAGTAGGTCAAGTAGTTGTAGGCACAGTGGACCATATGGCTGTTGAGTAGGGCCATCCATTCTGACCCTAGGCTAGATTCTGGTTTGAAGATGAAGGCAGTTTGCCTATCATCCCAGCCAGTGATTGCTTCGGTCTTCTTATACACACCCTTTTGGTGCACTTGTTGGGAGGAAGTTCCTTCTTTTGTGGGTTGCTTGGTGGTGAGGATTTAGATGATGGAGATTTCTCTTACTATGTCATACTCTTGGAGTTCACCCTCCTTGGAAAGTTGGAGGTAAACATTTGACTCCTCAAGAGTGAGGGGGATGGTGGTTTCGGCCATGGTTAAAAAGTTTTTTAGGCATGGAGATTGAATTTTGGGAGGAAGGGATTTGAGAAATATTTTGAGGGATCTAGAAGGAATTGGGAGGCTTTTGGAAGGCTAAAAGGCTGTTTGAGTGAATTTTGGTAGAGTTTACTGTGAAGTTAAATTCCAGTAAGATGAGCATCCATCTACTGATGTGACCAGTCAAGCATGGTTTGTTAACCAAGTATAGTAGAGCTTGATGGTACATGAAAAACACAAACTTATTGGCCATACGTAATGCCTAAATTTCTTAACGGCATAGACCATGGCTAGACCTTCTCGTTCTATGGTGGTGTAATTTTGTTCTCCTTCGTTCAATTGTCTACTTCCAAAATAGATAGGATGGTCTAGCTTATTGTTGCCTGGTTGCGCAAGGATATAGCCTATAGCATAATTGGAAGCATCAATATGTACATGGAACACTAACTCCCAATTTGGCATTTTCAGGATAGGTGCTATTTCAAGAGCATGCTTTAAGGCATTGTATGCCTTTTGGCACTTTTCTGTCCATTTGAAGTTTATGAGGAATTTGTACAAAGGTCTTGCTATCTTTGCATAGAGATAGATGAATTTGCGGTAATAACTAGTGTGTCATGTAAACCTTTGTACTCCCTTGAAATTCGTGGGTGGTGGAAACTCCAAAATGAGTTTGATTTTGCCATAGTCTGTGGAAATCCCATTCCTTGACACCACATGACCTAGGATTACACCATGTTTAACCCAAAACTCGCATTTAAGTGGGTTTAGTGAAATCTTGTATAATCGACAACAGTTAAAGACCATTCACAAGTATCTAAGATGTTCAAGCTATCATGAGTACACGCATAAATCGTCTAGAAATATTTCTAGCCATATACATAGGTATTCTTTGAAGGCCATGCTCATTAGTCTTTGGAAGGTTGCTGGGGCATTGGTTAGTCCAAACAACATTTTTCAGTAGGCAAAGAATCCCCATGTTGTGGCAAAGTTAGTCTTATGTTGATCCTTAGGATCAATAGATACTTGGTTGTACCTAGAGAATCCGTCTAGGAAACTATACTCTTCATGTCTTGCCTCTCTTTCGAGCACATGTTCTATGAATGGAAGGGGATAATGATCCTTTATAGTGGCCGCATTGACCTTTTTGAGATCGATGCATACTCATATCTTCCCAATCTTTTTAGTTATGATTACAATGGGGGATACCCATTTCATGTGTTCTATCTCGTATGTGAACCCTGTGTCTAATAACTTGTCAATCGTCTCATATTTATGAGTCATATCTATGGTTTTTGTTGGACTAGTTTTGCATCATCCCAAATGGGAATCGTGTGTTGTACCACTTTAGGTGGTACGCCCTTCATGTCCTCATAGGACCATGCAAAGCAATCTTGGTATTCCTTGAGGAGTAGAACCAATTACTATTCTTCCTCTACTGTGAGATCTATAGAAATAAACACAGGCTTGGGTGTTTCTCCATTTGGTGCTATGTTTACTTCCTTGACTTTTGCTGGTCCCTCATAGACTCCATCATTATAGATGTCAACAATGCATTTAGACTTTTCACGAAAGATGTGTCTATCTTGGATGGTGTAAGACTTGAAATGAGGTGGAACATTCCTCAAATCTTCATCTTCATCTTTTTCCAACGTGGATTTTGTTTTGTTTCTAGAGTCTGAGAGGGGTTCTTTTTTTGACTCTGACTCTTGGGAGTGTTGTTGGGTTCTTTGGCCAAGTTGTGTTTGTGGTAAGTTACTAGCCTTTCGTCTTAAGTGTGTAGGCGAGCATGGCTCGTCGCATGGTGATTTTTGTCCTGGGGAATGCAGACAAGGTGATGGTGGTGTTTCTTGTACATCAATAGATCCAATTGGTATTACTAACTCCTCCATCCTCCTTCCCCAGTTTGCTATAAACTTGTGGTCAATGGTTGTTGTGCATACATGTCTAAGCCAATGAAGGTTAGACTGTACATGCACAACTTCTTTGTCATGATTTGGCTTTTTAAGGAGATTAAACATCGTCAGGTGCACTATGGTCCCTTCTGGTGGCTCATGGTCTCCTTTTTTCACAAACTGGGTTCTTGTTGTAGTAGGAAGATTGATAGTTGCGAGCAAGTGCATCCAGTTGTGGGAATATTTTGGTTCGGAGAGTGACTCATACCACATGGTATCCTAGTCAATTCCCTCAATATTTTCATTCTTAGCCTCAAAGATATTAATCGGAATGGTACGATCAATCGTGTCTGACTCTATTGCAAATAATTGACCACTGAGTGGTCTATGTTTCTAGGTCTAAAGATCCACCTTGATGATTTGATCATCCTTCCTACTGGTCTCATGGTTGCACCATCTACTAGCTTGATGATCAATGAGGTCTCTTCCATTTGTGGTTTACCCCACTTTTCCCAGCATTGGTGTGTCATAATACTAACTCTTGTTCCTCCATCTAAGATGGCAGTTACAGGTTGCCCTTAGTAGGAGACTAAAATTACCACATTAACATCATTGCCTCAAAGTACTATCCTAATTTATTAGTTGGAACTGCTAGTGCCTCTTGTGATTCTTGCATGGATGGTTCTCCTAGTTCTATTGATTCATTAGGTACACTGGCCATCGAATCAAGATGACCATTCATCTAGTCACACAGGTCATACCATAAGGTTGCATTGCTTTGTAAAAGTGTGGTGATTGGCATTTCTACCTTCATGGATAGGAATGCAGCTAATCCACTAAAATCCCTAGGTCCATCTAGTCTTGTGAATGTATCCGTGTATCTATATGGGAGATTGAATATTCACTTGATCCTTCTTCTTTCAATCTTTGCATTCCTGGGTCCTCGATGAATATTCTTTCTATCAAGACTGAGCACTTGCTAGACATTCCCTCCTCTTCCCATATAATTGAAGGTATCTTTAGTGGAGTTTTTGGTAGAAGATATGCTAAGCATGGTGGAAATGTGGTTTCTCTGATAAATTGAGGTCGAGTTTGGTCTTTTGCACATTTCTCGTATTTGGCGATCAGGACCTTGACTTGATTTAGTCTTTCTATTTCCACTACTAGGTTTGGATATTCACCCAATCCCTTAGGCATGCTTGGTTGTTTCTAGCTATCTAGTCTCTTGATCCTTTTCCTTGTTTGGAGGTGGATTCCTTGCTCATTGTGCTCTGAGTCGTCTCTATTTCCACCCAGGTGGTAGTATCCTCTTCGAAGCCACTTTGCACAATCACTTGGTCCTTTCCATTGCCAACTTTCATTGCATGCTTTCATGACATCTCTGGTTTGGGTGGTGGTCTATTGGTTGTGCTAGCCTATTTTATCTTTTCCTTTTCGTGTTTCTTTAATTCTCATCTCATAACTCTGGCTTGTAGCCGAGTTATTGTGTTTAAGGGAATATGAGCTATTCTTTCTCTTTCTATCCCTAAGAGGTTGAGACTTGTTGTCTTTGGATCTACCGCTAGTGTGGTCAATCTTCTCATGGAGCAATCCTTGTACAAGTGGTTTATTCCACATCCACTACATAGAGGTGTGTTCTATGCTAGGAGAGTTTGTGGTTGTGTTGTCATTACGGATGGTGTGGTATTAACTTTGTAAGGACAATCCTTATAGAAGTGATTTCCTTGGCATCCATAACATTGTATTGGTTGTCTTGGTTGACTTTCGTAAGGACACTCATTAGCCTTGTGCAGACTGCTACATTTGTAACATTATATTGGTGGTCTCGTGCTTGTGGTATTCATATCTTATGCCTTTGGGTTCACTAGTACCATTTGGTACACTGGAATGTGCTGTTCTCTGTGTAGCATGCAATGGCTTATGACATTGATCATTTCCACTTCTTCTTCTATATTTGCTTGGAGTTGTTGGGATCCTCTATTGGTAATTCTTGCTCCATCAATTCTAGTGGTCCTGCTTCCGCCACTAGATTCATGGGAGTGATTCGTGGTGGCGACACTTGTGGACCTAGTATTGGGGGAGGTAGTGGTATGTGTTGAGGGTGATATGGGTTTTGGATGGTGTGTATGGGGTCTAATTGTTGAACTATATGTCTTGTAGGAGGTGGTAAGGCCAATGGGTTTCTTGGTTGGTATAATTGTGGCAACGGTGCTATCTTGGGGTATTGACATTGATGTGTCTCATGGTTTCCCCATCGATTGCAATGTGCACACCATGATGCTGGTGGTCTAGCATGTAGCCTAGGACATTTGTTCGAGGGATGATTACCATTGCACACCCTGCACCATACCATATCCCTTCATGGATATAAGTGTGGATTACTTTGTGTTGGCTATTGGCTAGATGGGTTTATTTTTTCTAATAATTTTTGGCAAATTCATCTATATCCAAGTCTTTGGGATTTTGAGCCATTCCCTTAGGACTCCTTTCTTGTTGAGGTCCTAGAGTCCTATGATCTTAAGAGATAAGGCATTGGTGATGATGGTATATCAGTCTCTATTTCCATCATGTTATCTCCTAGTTTGATCGCTATCTTGCTACATAACTTAAAGGGAATTGGATCCACAACAAATAATAGATCATGCAGCTTTTTGTTCCTTAGTCCTAGCAAAAATCTTGGAAGGAGTTGCTCATCGCTAAGCCTCTCATGAGTTTGACATTGGTTATTCAAGTGTTTGATCTTGGCAATATAATCCTGAAGCGACATTTTTCTTACTTAACCTAGTAGAGTTGGTTAATTGGACTCCATCTTGGCCTACATGGCGAGAATCCTACAATGAAGGATTTTTTGAGGCAAGTCCAATTTACCTTCTCCTCTGGTTCCAATGCTCGATACCATTGTCTAGCTTTGCCTTCAAGGCTTAGCCCAAAGATGTTTACCTTGTTGAAATCACTGACTTCTCTGTATGTGTCACAAATCTATTCAAATCACTCAATATGTGAGACTGGGTCTCCTTCACCAAGAAACTTGGTGAGTAATTTGGATATGGCAATTGAATGGTTCCTTGACAAGTTTTGGTCTCGTCTAGCATTTGGATTGTGGAGTGGTTTGCCTACCCTCCTTCTTAGTGCTTATACTAGGGTTCTCATGGCATCATTGGAAAGTATTGTTTGGTTGATTCAAGGTGATGCAGGTTGGAGGCATGTTATATCCTCCCATTCCATATGGTGGTATGTGTGTTTGGTTTTAGAATTATGGATGAACTCCGTAGGTTGCTCTAATGTTGGCTAATCCTCCTTGTAGAATTTTGTGGGTGTGTGTGTGTATGGAGGTCGTGGAGGTAGAAATTCTTCTAGTTCTCTCCTTGTGTTGATGTCTGGAAGTGTTTTGGGTGCATAGGTCGGTGGTATATAGGTTTGTGCCAACGTCCATGTCATTTGTGGTGGCATCTCGAATTGTTCTAATAATTGTCTTGAGATTCTAGGCTCAATCATTGGTGATTGTGGAGTGACAATCTGTCGAGTTATGATGTTTGTCATTTTATGGCTCATTCCTTGGATATGGTCATTATATTAGACCCTTCTAGATGATGATGCTGAAGGCATCGATGTGCCTAATGTGGCTAATTCGGCCGATCTATCTCTTGACTTTTGAGGTATATTGGGAAACCTTGGAGATGATTTTGGTTCTTGGAAGATATAGGTATATTCCTTGGGAACCCTTGTGATGGTCCAGCTTGATACTCTTCAAATATCACTGAGGGCCTTCTAAGGTTTGAACCTCTTAGTGTGTACTCACCTCTTTTTCCATTGTGATGGGCTCTCTACTCATGGGTTTTGAAGTAGAAGGCTGGATGGCTATTGGTGGTAGGTCATCTTGCTCGATTGGTCTCCCTGCATATTCTAATTCTTGGAAACCAAATCGCCCTATCATGTTAATGAATCCTTGGTATAGCTTGGCCACTGTGGATGATGAGGGAGAGTGAGTTTGCTCCTCTACTATTGAAGAGTTAGGAACCATGTTCACTCTAGCCTTATCTTGGCGATCCATGTTATTTGGTTGACTTAAGGTGTCATCAGAGCTAGTCTCCTAAGATCGTTTGGGCCCTTGGACCAAGGTTGAACTGTAGTGAGACCTTGAACAATCATAATTATTATGTCTAAAACTGGGCACACTGAAGTGTGATGACTCGTAATTTGTGTTGGACAAATTGTCTTCTGGTTCAAAACCAACTCCTAGGATTCTTCTTGACCTAAGGTACATGTACCTTAATGGATGGTCTTTGAAAGTTTTGATCTTTTTTCCTTGTATTTCCTTGGATTTTTAGATATTTTTTGGATCTAAGTATCCCTTGGTTTTGTGGTGTAGAATTCTCTGTTTGGAATACTTTGTGTGGCCATGATGTGGCTACATAGTACGATGGGGGCACAATTGTCCATGGTGTCATAGACGACGGGGGCACAATTGTTCATGATGGCAAAGACAACAAGGACACGACTATCCATAGTGTCACAAAGGCCTATGGTGGCACAAAATTCCAACTTGGTATCTTGCACCTAGGAAGCCTTCCTAATAGTATCTACACTCTTGAGCACCATCTTTGACATCATGTTCTACTCGGGATTGGGCACTTCTGACTACAGTGGCACCATAGCCACGATGGGGCTACAAGTGTCACTTAGCTGATATTGTGTTATGAGTCCTTTTAGATGTCTGTTGTGGTCTTGGTACTCCCTTTGAAGACTTAGTGTCTTGTCTTTTTGCAAAAAGGTTCAGAGAATTGAAGTCAGGGCTACACACCCTAGGTCTTGTGTTCTCCCAGTTCTGATCTTTAGAGTGATTGAAGCTATTGTTCTAAAACCATTGAACTTGTTTCTACCTTTGGGGTATGATTTTTGTTTTGTTGGACACTCCAATACTATGTGGCCATGGTGTTGCTACACCACTATTGTGGCACAAATTGTCCATGGTGGCACAAGTGTCTGGGGGCACAGATGACGGTGGCACCATAGCCACAGTGGGGCTACACTTTTGCCTTGGTCAATTTTCAGCAAACCTCTTTGTTGGAGGTTTGTAGGTGTTCTATTGCCTGACTCTTTTTGGAGTGTTTGTCTTGGTAGACTCTACCAACATGAGGTTTCCTCACCTTGTAGACTCATGGGGGCACAAAATCCCAAATTTTTAGTTGGAGTTCTTTGTAGTTCAAGGCGTTATCCAAGAGTTGTAGATGCTCTTTGTCCAATTTTAAGTCAATTTGTGATAGATTCAAGACTTGGTGATTTTGAGTACGGGGCACAATTTTGGCTTGTGTTTTTTACATTTTTATGGATGTTTGACCATGTATTTAGTAGCCTAGAATGCAATGCATCAGTTTTTCACAAACAATTTTTGCTAAACATGTAATTTCCAAGGTGCATAATCACTAGTGGCCACACAAATTATCCGGTGGGTAGGTGGAGGTAGGTGGACACATGTAACAAAACTGGTGTGTCTAAACAGGAGCCAAAATCCATGGTGCTTGGTCACCTAAAAAGGCTACACCACTAGCGGTGCTCTAGCTAATGACGGTGCCCCAATTGACAATAGTGGCACACTTGTCCATCACTTGTGATGCGGCTAGAAGGCAGAAAATTGCTCTGTTAGCCCCTTTTTCATGTTTTCTTCGATTGTGATTTGCTAAATGGGTGCTCTACTACCCAATCTATGACTCTATAACAAGGAAAAATCAAAACAAACACAAAACAAGGAGATTTTTCGTTTGAAGTGCCATTCAACTGTCATAGCAACAATGGTGCTATGACCTCTAAATCACTTTGTTTTTACTATTCCTTCTAGATTCAACACCTACAATGCCTTAGCAATCACCTACACTAACTACTCAACACACAAGTTCAACAAAAACGGCAAACCAATGCCCACAATGGCCATAAATCATTCGCCCACAATGGCAACTACTGCTCCAAAACTAGCCATTGTTTGCTACTCATCCAATGGTAGGCAATGGGTGTTTAATGAGAGAGGTTGGGGTGTGGTATGCTCAATGCTTAGTTCCCTAGCAATGGTGCCAAAATTGTTAAGGTTTCCTTCTAAACGTCTCATGGGGAACTTGGCATGAGCTTGTGAAGAGC
Source organism: Dipteris shenzhenensis (assembly GCF_047967505.1). NCBI lineage: Eukaryota > Viridiplantae > Streptophyta > Polypodiopsida > Gleicheniales > Dipteridaceae > Dipteris > Dipteris shenzhenensis. Next base: position 54,669,349 of record NC_141618.1, on the reverse strand, counting down.
TCATCCTTCACATGAACCTTCATTTGAAAGCTACCAAACCTTCCAACTCACAAGAGTGTCAATCTTGCTCCTAGTCTCACTCATCAATGCATCTAAACATGAGGAGAAGAAGGGGAGAGTCAATGCATGAGCATGGTGAAGGGTGAATATGTAATCGTCAATGCAATAAGGGAAGGAGAACAACAACAATGACGACACAAACAAGAGTGGGAGACAATGTAAGGGAAGCTTGTTACTCTTTTCATTCCACAAGTGAGTGTCTCCAAATGGCCAAAAGTTGGCCTTTATACATAGGCTTTTTAGGGTTCAGCCCTAACCCTAAGTACATTTAGCCCTCTTTTTAGAGACTAAAGTCCTTTTCATTACATAGTTTCGAGGCAAATGGCCTTATGGTTGATCCCTATTCTATTCCTAGTGTTGAGAACAACTTATTGGCTCTTCTAATATATATATATGTTAGAGTAATGTTAACCTTTCTTAACAAACAAAGAATAATGTTAACATTTGTTAACACATTTAGATGTTTGATCTTTGCTATGTAATCCTACAAGGAATCCTTGCCTTATTTGACTTGATTCAATTGATTTACGAGGCTCCACTTAGGACATTTTGGAAAATACTCCAAGATGAATGACCCTCGCAAAGTGCCCCATGTGTCTTTCTCTTCAAGCTTAAGAGCATGATACCATGCTCTTGCCTTGTCATCCAATTGTGTTCCAAAGGCTCCTATTTTATCACCATCGGAGACATCTCCAAAGGTGACACATACTTGCTCGAAGTGCTCGACATAGGTGATAGGATCACCTTCGCCATGGAATTTTGTGATTAATTTGGCAATGTCTATGGACCTATTTCTAGACCCATGTTTGTCCCTAGTTGCAAGCACTACAGCTTCCATAAGCGCCCCCCTTCTTATAACCTACACTAATGCTCTCAGTGCTTCATAAAAGAAACCGTCTGATGAATGGAATGTGGCTATGGATATTGCATTTGTGGTTAACTTTGATATGGAAATGATGGTTATTGAAGTCTACACTATTGTTGAGGTGGACTCGGCCTTGTGTATTGTCCCCATTTGGATCCACAAAAAATGATATACTTGGCACATCAATTAATGCATTTATCGTTGGATGTGTTAGAGTGAATGAAGGTCTCATTGTTACCAAGTTAAACCTCGGTGTTGGCACTTGATATGCCATGGTCGTGATTGGGGGTCGTGAAATTTGAGATCCACTTTGGAATGATGGTCTTGGTCTAAGTGGTGGTGGAAACCTTGGGGTGACTTCCTCTAGTTGTTGCATTTCTTGATATGGCTGATAGTTTCCTTGAGGTTCAGATGGTCTTGCTTTTGAATCAAATCAAAAGGTAGTCCCTTCCTTAGCATGCAAATTTGGAGACCGTAGATTAGTTTTAGAGGGTGGTGTCATCACCCTTGCAGTTTTTCTATGATAGTAGGTGGCCCTAATGTCACTGAATTTATACAAGCAAATGAGTTAATGTTTTATGTGTTCTCAAATAGTCGTGCTCGTGGGTCAAACCTTCCAAGGAAGTTGGTTATTCCTTCATAAATTTTGTTGGAGGTTGACTGGGTTGGGGACAGAGTCCCTGAGTTTGGAGTGATGGATACTTGAATGTTGTTTTGGTTTTGTGAGTTACTTTCCATGCTCAACATCTCATCTCTACTTGAGTCATATTCAAAATATGGTTCTACTACAAAAGATGTAATTTCAATGAAGATTTCTCCCTTAGGGATTTTATGCTTGGACCCAAGGTGGTCTCAAAGACAACATTTGATGTGCTGTATTTAGGGGCAACTTCAAATCCCAAAATTCTTCTAAATCTGAGGTGCATGTTGAATATGAGATTTTGAATTGCTTCAACTTACTATCAAACTATTGGTTCAAGTTATATTACTTGAGCAAATTTTGACTCAAGAACTTAGCAACGCTGAATTAAGCTAGGTCTCCTTGAATCAATAGGTGATATTCAAAAGTGTTATCAATGTTTGGGCTTGGCAAAATTCTGTACCAGTCACAAAAAGCATGTGTTTAATTCAACACACTAGATTAATTAATTCAACATGATGAATTTCTCTATGTTGGATGCTTAGTTAGATAAGTGAAATCAGATTACCCATTCTTGTATGTCTAGCCTTAAACTTTTCATGGGGTTCTAGTTAGGTTTAAATTCAACGGTGCTAGGTTATTAATGCAGCATGTGGTTCCAACAATCAACTTCTGCATACATAATTCAATGGACTATTCTCCTTGGTGAAAAATCAGATTTCTAAGGTAGATTAGAAGTAGGAAATAATTCAGTGGCACTGGGTTAAAATTTGAATGTATACTCGGGGTGGTAGCAAGCTAAGGGTGTCCAACTTTTGCTCACTATGGGTAGAGTGGGACACTAAGCACGGGCCAAAAATACAAAGGAATTGAAGAATCAGGCAGTGGGTAGCACTACCTCGATCAAGCTATTCCAAGCAATGGAGTGATGCTATGTGGCACTCACCTTAGTCTCAATTTTCCTACGTGGCATCTAGTGTGGCAAGCATACCTCAATCGAGATCCCTCCTGCACATGCCACCTTAGAATACCTCGATCTAGGTATGTGGCACTAGGTGTGGCAAATGAGGTGGAAGATTAGCACACATGGCCACACACATGGATTGCAAGAAACCTCGAATGAGGTCCTCCAAGTTGGCACCTCGAGGGGAAAAAGTTGAGGTGGCTTCTATGTGTCATGCACATGGTGATAACATGTCAATCAAATACCTCGATCGAGGTATGTCCATGTGGCAACAGAATAGCATGCTTGCACATGTGGCAAAGTGTGCTTGCAAATGTGGCAACTATGCCTGGCAATGTGGCATGCCAAATAGCTCAATTGAGGTATGTATAGGTGGCACCTCAAGTTGCATAAGTGGCAGCCCAAGACCTCAAGTTGCATAGGTGGCAATTGTGCCTTGCAATGTACATACCAAATAGCTCGATCGAGGTATGTATAGGTGGCACCTCGAGTTGCATAGGTGGCAAAGAGTGGATGAGGAATACCTCATGCGAGGTATTCCTATGTGGTAGTTGCATGATTACATGGCACCTCATTCGAGGTATGCACACATGGTAGCACGAGGCACATGTGGCAATGAGGTAACAACAACTTGCAGACATGGCAGGCCAAGGACCTCGATCGAGGTATGAAGACGTGGCAGCTCGTGGTACACCAAGCAGTGAGGTGGGAGGTCCTTGCATACATGGTAGCCCAAATACCTCGATCGAGGTATGGCCAGGTGGCAGCATGTGGCAGCATGTGGGCACATGGAAACTTTGCATGGCATGCTAGGTGGCAGTCTTGAGAGTGGCATGCAATATGAGGTGGCACATAGATGGAAATATACCATGCACATAGCCTATCATATATACATGTCAATTGGATGTGATATGGTAAGATGGGTTCTGCCTATTCACCTCGATCGAGGTTTAGTCCCATAAACACATGGTTATTAGTGAATCCCTAATCCTCTATACGATGTGCCAATTCATGAGGGCCACCCTTCTTGCTAGTCTCTCTCATTTGATGTGAAGCTCTAGTGCTACTTTTACCTCTAGCATTTGTTGTTTAGGTTGGTTGCCTTGTGACCATTCCTAGCATTTGATGCTTGCCTCCTTGGCTTTGTGACCATCCCCTAGCATTTCTTTGCCCCACACCCTTCTCCCCTACCATCCCTTGATCCTTCTAGTTCCCACACCTCTCACCCCTCTTCTCCCTTGTTCATCCCATATACCATGTATGGTTCTAGCTTGTTGCAGGCCTAGAGTCATTGCTTGTGTGGTTGCATACTTTAGGTAGCACGAGTGGCATAGAGGAGTGCATGCATACCCATCACCTTGATCATATATCCCATGGCCTTTCATTTGAGGAGGTTGGTATGTTGCCTAGTATTGGGGATGCTATATTGGACATGTTTTTGGACAGTCATGGCAATAGGCCTACCCTTGGCGAACCCTTGATGATATCTAGGTGTCCAAAGCCATTGGTAGCAGTGTTAGAGTTAGCTCAAATGTCCACCTCTCATGTAACCCACCAATATTTCGTGCACCCAATATTGTAAGGCCCCCCATATGAGGAGAAGCCATGATGGGTATTGGATGTTGGGAGGGATCCCCAGTTTAGACACTGGAAGGGGTCTTAGAGTAGACCAGATGGTTATGAGACGGCCTAGGAGCCAAGCGTAGATACCCATCCGCGAAGGAGGGGTCCAGGGGGGGCAGCCCCTCGGTGGGGGTCTGTGCAAAGCCCCCAACGGCAGGGTCCGAGGGCTACCGGTAGCCCCAGGCCCGACAATATGACCTATGCGCGATCCTTCATCTGCCCACCAGCATGTTTTCTGAAGGGTCAATTGGTCTTCCAGGCCGACTATCTATTAGGCCGACTGCCTATTACAAGGCCGACTGTCAACTGACACATACTATATAATAGTGGCCACCCCCTGTCCAGTATCATCAGATCACCAATTCTTCACGCTCATAGTCCTCCGTCTAGCCATCGAAGCTCTGTCTGTAGAGCGCACGGGTGGACAGCCAACCATCAGTTGTATCACCAGTTTGGTATATTAGAATTTTTGTATTCTCTCAAGCTTTCCATCGTGCACTTGCGTTTTGTTGTTATCTTCCACTGCGTACTATTTTCTTACATGGTATCAGAGCTCAGGCTATCTGAGTAACGACTTTATTGTAAGTTCAATGAACTTTGTTAACAAAGGCTACTAGAAGTGATGGCTGCACCAACCCCGTTGCGAATTCATCCACCTGCCTTCAATGAAGGAAAGCTTGATGGGACGAATTATACTTTGTGGAAATTCAAGATCAGCACGATCTTGGATTTATACGAGCTTCTGGATACTGTTCTGGGATGGGATCTAGAATCGGTTGGAACACGAATCCAACTAACCCCAACATCATAACCCCAATAGATGCAGATCTTCTTCGGGCATGGAAACGAAGGAACGCAGATGCACTCTATGCCCTTGTTACTAGTTCAAGTGATTCTGTTTTGACTCTAATTCTGCATATAGATAAGGCAAGTGAGGCTTGGAACATACTGAAAGGTCAGTATGAAACGCGGAATCAGACTAGAATTCAAAATCTAGAGAATATGCTTGCTGCAGAGAGGTGCTCCGATGGAGAATCAGCTGAGACATTCATCACACGGATCAAGAATCTATGTGATCAGATGGCGGCGGTCGGGATTACAAAGACCAACGAAGAGTTGGCTAGAAGGTGCATTCGGATCCTTCCACAAAAGTATGATGCATTGGTCATGACACTCAACATGTAGGTAAGAAATCCACCCCTCACTTTTGAAGAGTTCAATGCGATGCTTCTAGAGGAGGAGATGCGAATGAAGATCCGTGATGGTGGAAGTGATGCAGCATTCTCAGCCACGTCCAAAGGGAAGGGTGGTGAGAAGAAGAATGGTAAGAGTAAGAAAAGAGCCTTCTTAAATAGGAAAGGTGAGGTTGTAAACCCCCAAATAAAATAATGCTACTTTTCTAAGTTTGTCTTCTTCCTTGCCTATAGTCGGCCGCTCCATGAATTGTAAGTGACAATAGCTGGGCTTCTTTTTCCCTATGCTCCAAACCATATCTTAGACCCTTTGATTTGATCCCCTTTATTTTATATTTTGGATGGGTTGGCACAATGATGCTCTACCACCTCAATCCCTCTCCTCCTAATATTTTATGTACCTTGGCCCATGGGTTGTTGAGATATCAAGCTCTAGCCCCGATATATCTCCTGGATGACTATCATTTATGTCACCGCCTATGTTAGTTGTACTCGTGGTGTAGTTAGACTACACGTATGTTTTTGGTTTGGGTTCACATATGAACCATGTATTCTAGGGTTTGACATATAGGGTATACTCCTCTTCTATTGTATTGTTGTTGTGTGCTAAAGTGAAGAAAGGCTTCAGCCTCCAACCTTGTGTCCTCTCTCTTTTGTGTGTTGTGAAGAAAGCTGCACTTGAGTCTCCTACCTCTCTCATTCTTTACATGGTATCAGAGCTTGGTTCGTGGTGAGGAGCTCAAGCAGCAAGCAGAGGCAAGAGGAGATCGTGAAACCCTGGTAAGAGGATCAGCATCTCCCTTCTTGTGAGCTTTTGGGAGCATACTGGTGCAGGTACACAGTCGTGAATGCAAAGTGCAAAACCTCAGATTGAGGCACCGTTCGTTGTGGAGCACGAGAGCATTCCGAGTCCGTTTCGGCCTCCGTTTTGGCATCGCGAAGTTTCAGCAGGCACTCAGGAGAAGTGGCCGTTTTTGACTGTGTATGCCGTATTTTCGCCTGTGTGCGATTTGTGACAGACAGGTTGCTGTGTGATACCGGTGCAGAGATTCTGAGAAACGCAGGCCAATTTGGGTTGCTGTGTCTATGCATATTCGTCACTTGAAGTGACTAGTGGTTGCTTGCCACTGCCCCTATGAGGCTGTTTGCAGAAGTTTTGCTATTTGCCCTTGTGAGGCATTTGCTGTGTTTACAGGTTGCTGTTGCAATTCGTGATTTGTAAAATGTCTGAGAATCTGTCTACCATTGTCAGTGAGAAGCTTGACAAGAACAACTTCCAAGCATGGAAGTTCAGGATGACAAACTTCCTTATGGGAAAGGGAGTTTGGGAGTACATCAGTGGTGAAACTGCAAAACCAGTCTTGGGTGCTGCTTCCACTCCTGCTAAATTGAAGGCCTTTAAAGAATGGCATGAAAAAGCCAGAAAATGCTTGTATTGGCTGTCTGTTAGCATTTCAGATTCTATGATTGTGCATATACAGGATGTAGAGACGCCTAAGGAGGCATGGGATACATTGGTGAAGTTGTATAGCACAAATACCAATGCACGAAAGATGCAGCTAAAGCAGGAGTTACAATGTGCAAAGGAAAAATCTGAATATAAATGAGTATTCCTTGAAGGTGAAAGGCCTTGCAGATTCTCTTGCCTCCATTGGAGCACCTGTTGATGATGAGGACTTAGTGTCCGTGACCTTGAATGGTCTTGGGAAGGATTATGCACAGTTTCGGACGTCCATTGGAGTCCGTGAAACATTTCCTAATTTTCAGGAACTTATTGCTCTCTTGCTGAGTGAAGAGCAAAGGAATGGTGGTTCAGCCACCTCAACTTCTCAAGAGACTGCTTTCTACTCGAATACAGGTAGAGGCAGGGGTAGAGGAAGAGGCCGTTTTGGTGGCTGTGCAGGAAATCAGAACCAGCAGCAACAACAGGAAAACCAGTCCTATGGAGGAGGACGTGGTAGTTCTAGAGGCAGGGGGAGTCAAAGAGGGCGTGGTTCATGGCAAAGGAACCAGCAAGTAAATAGCATCATAGAATGCTATTATTGTGGAAAGCCTGGACACAAGGAGAATACATGCTATAAAAAGCAGAATGACATCAAAAGTGGGAAGTTGCAGCAAAGCAACTATGCATCATCAAGTGGGCATGGTGACGGCAGAAATGAGCACCTTTTTGTGATGCAGCATATGGTTAACTCCATGATAGGAGATGCTGCAGCTTGCAATGATGTTTGGTATGTTGATTCAGGTGCCTCTAACCACATGACTAGTCATGGTGAGTGGTTTCATGATGTCAGAAATTTGGATAAGCCAGGTTATGTTGAAACAGGTGATGATACTGCGCACCCAATTACGCAGGTTGGTAAAGTGCCATTGGCTATGCAGGATGGCAAAACGAAGTACTTGGCAGATGTACTTCATGTTCCAAAAATCACTAAGAACCTGGTTTCAGTTGGCCAGATGGTTGAGCAAGGTCTGCAGGTTAGATTTAATCCTGATGGATGCTTTGTTGAGGACTTGAAAAATAAGTGCCGCTTGATTGCAAAAGGCAACAAAAATGGCAGAATGTTCACCTTGGATGTTGATATGCCTGAGGTGAAAGCTGCTATGTTTGCGCATGGGAGAGGTGTCATTGCAGATATTGAGATATGGCACAAACGCATTGGGCACGTGAATATACAAAGGCTGAAATCTATGCAAACGAAAAACATTGTTGCAGGTTTGCCTAAATTCAGAGTTGAGGGAATGCAAAAGGTATGTGAAGCATGCCAAATGGGTAAGCAGGCCAGACATGCATTTCCCAAAAATGCTAAGGTGAGCAGAAGACCTTTGGAAGTGATCCATTCAGATGTTTGGACAACCAAAGCTGCTTCTATTGGTGGATGCCATTATTATGTGACGTTTATTGATGACTACACTAGGAAGGTGTGGATTTATTTTATGAAGCACAAAAGTGAAGTGTTCAGCCATTTCAAGGCTTTTAAGGCCATGGTTGAAAAAGAGAAAGGTGTGCATATTAAAGTGCTAAGATCTGATGGAGGGGGAGAGTATTTTTCAGAAGAATTTTGTGAATATCTGAAAGAACAGGGAATTCAAAGGAAGTACTCATGCAGGTCTACCCCTCAGCAGAATGGGGTTGCAGAAAGGAAGAACAGGCATATTGCAGAAGTAGGACGGGCGATCCTAAATGAGAAAAACATGCCTGATTATTTTTGGGCTGAAGCAGTAGCAACTGCTGTTTATATTATGAACAAAACCCCCACTGCAGCTGTCCATGGCATGACACCTGAAGAAATGTATACAGGCCAAAAACCAGATATTTCTCACTTGAAGGTATTTGGTTGCATAGCTTATGTTCATGTTCCTGATGAGAAGAGAACAAAGCTGGATCCAAAGGCAGAAAAATGCATCTTTATTGGATATGCTCTGCACCAGAAAGGGTATCGCTGTTATAACCCTTCCACCCGCAAAATGCAAGTGAGCAGAGATGTTGTTTTTGATGAAATGAGCAGTTGGTATGCACCAACTGTTATGGTAGGAGATGCAGATGCAGGAAATGGGAATGCTACAATAAATGTAGAGCAGCAATCTCAAGCCTTGAGTGGACCCAGAGAGTCCTCTACTAGTGGATCTAATGCATGGACAGGGAGATTGAGATCTAGTGAATCGTCACATGGCAGTCCTGATAGTGTTGTGCAGGTATCACATAAGGGAAAAGAAAAAGTGGACCATGCTCCAGTGTTTGATGTGTCTGCTGGTAGCTCTCATGTTGATGGAGAGTCAAGTGGCTCTGAAATGAGCCTTGATGAGGAACTTGGGATTCCTTCTGTTATTACACCTGGTGCAAGGAAAAGCAGGCATGATTTAAAGACTCCTGCAACTGATCCAGTTGTACGGAGGTCCACCCGTATTAAGTATCCAGTTGACAGGCTGAGATATGATGGATATACAGCACATCACTATGCTTATATGGTCAAGGTTCTAGAGGAGCCAGAGCCCACATGTTTTGAGGATGCAGTAGGGCATAAAAATTGGGAAGCAGCTATGGATGAAGAGATGGCTGCCTTGGATGCAAACCACACTTGGGATTTGATGCCTTTGCCTCATGATAAGAAGGCTATTGGCTGCAAGTGGGTTTACAAAGTAAAGCACAATGCTGATGGGTCTGTTAGTAGGTATAAGGCAAGATTGGTTGCCAAAGGTTCTGCGCAGACATATAGAATTGACTATGAGGAAACTTTCAGCCCAGTTGCAAGGATGGCAACTATGAGAGCAGTAATTGCTATGGCTGCTGCAAAGGGATGGTCTTTGCATCAGATGGATGTGAAAAATGCCTTCTTGCATGGTGATTTGCAGGAAGAGGTTTATATGATGCAGCCAGAAGGTTATGAGGATAATGCACACCCCGATTTTGTATGCAGGTTGCGCAAAGCCTTGTATGGCTTAAAACAGGCACCCAGGGCATGGTCAGACAAGATAGGGCAATATCTTGTCACTATTGGATTTCAGATTTCCAATTCAGATTTTTCACTTTATGTGAAAAGGACAAACAGGGGGATTGTGCTTGTAGTCATCTATGTTGATGACTTGATTATTACAGGTGATAGTGATGCAGACATTAATGAAGTGAAGCTGCTTTTGAAGCAGAAATTTGAGATGAAGGATTTGGGAGAGCTGCGTTACTTCTTGGGCATTGAGGTTATTAGATCCCCAAGTGGGATAGGGCTATTGCAAAGGCAATACGGTTTGGACATGCTGTCCAAATATGGGATGACAGGCTGTAAGCCTATCTCTGTTCCATTGGAGCAGAATGTGAAGCTCAATGCAGAGACAGGTGAGCTTCTTGAAGATATTACTATGTACAGGCGCATAGTAGGTAGCCTGATTTACATGACTATAACCAGACCAGATTTGAGCTATGCTGTGGGGCTGGTGAGTCAGTTTATGCAGGCACCGAGGAAGCCACATTTGGATGCGGCTAGGCGCATACTGCGGTATGTGAAGTCCACATTGAATTATGGATTGTTTTATGAAGCTGGGTGTACATTACAGGTACATGGATACACAGATGCTGACTGGGCTGGTAGTGTCTCAGACAGGAGATCTACTAATGGTTTTATGTTTTCCCTTGGGAGTGCTGCCATCAGTTGGAGCAGCAAGAAGCAGCCAACAGTCGCCTTGTCGAGCACAGAGGCTGAGTACAGGGGTGCAGCAATGGCTGCATGTGAGGTAGCTCGGTTACGGAAGCTACTTGCAGATATGGGACAGTCAATTCATGCAGTAGTTGTCATTCATTGTGACAACATTAGCAGCATCATGCTTGCTAATAACCCAGTTTATCATGCTAGAACGAAGCACATAGAGGTGCATTATCACTTTGTGAGAGAGAAGATTCTAGCTGGTGAGATTGATCTTGTCTATGTCAGCACTGAGGAGCAGGTGGCTGATATTTTTACGAAGGCATTGGGTACCGAGAAGCTTCGCAGATTTAGGAGCTTGCTTGGTGTACTTGAGATGGATTTGAGCTTGAGGGGGAGTGTTGAGATATCAAGCTCTAGCCCCGATATATCTCCTGGATGACTATCATTTATGTCACCGCCTATGTTAGTTGTACTCGTGGTGTAGTTCGACTACACGTATGTTTTTGGTTTGGGTTCACATATGAACCATGTATTCTAGGGTTTGACATATAGGGTATACTCCTCTTCTATTGTATTGTTGTTGTGTGCTAAAGTGAAGAAAGGCTTCAGCCTCCAACCTTGTGTCCTCTCTCTTTTGTGTGTTGTGAAGAAAGCTGCACTTGAGTCTCCTACCTCTCTCCCTCATTCTTTACATGGGTGACTCATGAATCTTGTCCTCCCAAATTATTTATATTACTAGACCATTGACTAGCTTTCCTCTTATTAAATGTGGGTGAGGTGGAGGCATGACCATTCAGGATGCTCCTTCATCTCATCACATTTATGCATATTAAATTGCACACACATTAACCTATATGCATAATTCAAAAGATGCTTGCCTACATGGAGGGTGGCACATGGAGCTCCTTGCCACCTCAACCATGGGGGCATGGACATGTATTATTATATGAAACTAATGCCATACATGCATTTAAACCTTTACTTATTACATTTACAAGAGTTCATTTTTTTGGGTAACAGATCCCCCGCCCCCCCCATCGTGGAATGCATAGCATTTCCATGATAGGTCAGAGACGAGTATGAAATGGTTTCATAAATCTCTTGTTGAAGACTCTTTGGTGATGTGGATCTGCTAATTCATGTACCTCCACTAAACCATTGCTTCTTTCTTTGATCACCTTGTATGGACCTGACCACGTTGGGAGAAATTTCTTATCCAATTGATGGTCGAGTCTATTGTCGAAGCACAACACCAAATCACCTTCAGTGAACTACCATTCCCACCCTTTACGCATCTTTGCATCCAGTCTGGCCTTTTGTCTATTTTGCTTGATCTCTACAAGGTGCAAAGATTGTCAGCGTGTCTCTTCTAGTATTTCCAATTGCGTCAATTGAGCTTCCATCCTTTCATTTGCAGACAATTGTTGCTCTAAAGTGATCCTCAAGGCAGACAGCTCAATCTCTAGGGGAAGCATAGCTTCCATTCCGTATACAAGCTCAAAAGGAGTATGACCAATTGCTATCTTATGGGTTATGTTGTATGCCCACACTACTTCGATCACTTTTTTATCCCACTATGTGCGATGACCTACAACATCTTTCCAATAGTTTTGCATAAGATGCCATTCGTGCGTCCTACCTGACCATTTGAAGCTGGATAGAAGATACTAGAGATATGATGGTTGATGCCCATACGATCCATCAACAACTTTACTACATCACTCATGAACTGTCCTCCATGGTCAGAGATGATCTCGATAGGAGTGCCAAACCTTGTGCAAATGCGATCGAAAATGAAATCAGGAACTGCTTTTTGAATTGCCATTGGAAGAGGAGTGGCTTCTACCCACTTAGTGACATATTGGGTAGCCACTTAGATATACTTCTTCTTTCGAGTCGTAATAGGTAGAGGCCCTACGAAATCAATCCCCCATTTCTGGAAAGGATGAATGGAGATTAAAGGATGGTGTTGTCCAGGAAGCAAATCCTTCCTACCAAAGAATTGGCAGAACTCACATGTTTTACAATGCAATGTGACATCCTTGAACAAGGTTGGCCAATAATAGTCAACATGTAGAATCTTCTTGGCTGTGTAATCAGCCGCATAATGACCACCACAAAATCCATCATGGTATTGCTCCACAACCTTGGATGCTTCTTCAGCATCTATAGCTCGTTGAAGTACTCCATCAATTCCTTGGCGATACAAGACTCCATCAAAGATGGTGTAGCATCTGCTATCCCTTCGGATGTTCTTATGCTCATAGCTAGTGCATCTAGGAGGAAAAGAAAAGGTACACAAAAAGTTGTAAATACCTCCATACCATGGATCATCGATAGAGATGGCAGATACCTTCAGGATTTTCTCCCAAATCAATGAGAGCATTTTTCATATTAGAGCAACCTCCCTTCACAATTTTGAAAGAAAAATCATATTGTTGGAGTATGGCCAATCATGGGGTGAGAAGACTGCAAAACTTGCTTTACTAAACCATTGTTTGAAATGATTACAAAGTGTTGACCAATGAGATGATGTTTAAAATTTTCAACACAAAAGATCAATGATAGTGCATGTTTCTCTGACTCTGAATAGCATTGCTCCATGTCGAGCATCTGATGAGAGGCATAGTGTATTGGATACATGAACTGATCTTCTCCTTATTGAAGAAGAATGCTAGCCAATGTGTGCGTACCAAATCCAAGGTTGATGTAGAATTCCTTTAACCAATTTGGATTGCAGAGGATCGGTTCTGAAGCGAAAGCATCTTTTACTTGTGTGAACCCACGGTCACACTCTTCATTCCAGTAGAAATTAGCATTCTCTTTTAGCAACAAGGTAATAGGTTGAGTCATAGCAGCATACCCATCCATAAAGCGCCTATAATACCTAGCTAGGTTGACAAAGGAGCAAACCTGGCGCTTAGTGGAGGGAGGAGGTAGCTTGAGAATGGCATCCACTTTTTTCAAGATCAGGGCGTATACCATCTACATAAACAATATGCGCAAGAAGTCGTCCATGTGTGGCCCCGATCATACACTTGTCTGGGTTGAGGCTACCCTTGGTCTCATCAATTCTATGGAAGGCCATGCAAACCTTGGTGAGGTGCTCTTGCCGTGTAGAGTAGATACAAAAATCATCAAGGAAGACTTCAATAAAGACTCCTAAGTATGGGGCAAATACCATCTGCATGAGATGTTGAAAGGTGGTAGGAGCATTAGTGAGCCCAAATGGCATCACCTAAAGCAAATGTACCCCACGGTGTAGTGAAAGTGGTTTTAATAACATCTTCCTTTGCAATTTGCAATACGGATTTGATAGAAGCCTGAGTAACCATCACAAAAGGTATACATCTCATGCCCACTTACTTTTTCCAAAATAATATCTTGGAAATGTAAAGGGTGATAATCCCTCTTGGATGCTGCATTCAACTTCTTATAGTCAATGCAAATCCTCCACTTACCATTTCTTTTTGGAGTGACAACGACTGGTGACACCCATTCGGTGTTGTGAACGGATACGATGAACCCATCATCCACCAACTTTGTGATCTCCAGTCTCAAAGCATCTGTTTGTACTAGTCCCAAGCTTCTGTAGAGTTGTACCACGAGCTTGGCATGTGGCTTGAGATCTATTTGGTACTCAATGGCTATCACATGTCTCAAGTCATGATAACTTATGGCAAAGAGATTTGGGAAATCCTTGAACATTTCGAGGAATTCATCCTTTTCCTCAGGACTCAGGTCATTAGAAAGCATAGACTAGAGTTGTTAGGAAGTAGCAGTTACCATTTCTTTAGGAGGGCTGGTAGCATCTAGGACATATACCTCCTCATCGGTGAAGTCCTCCCTCCCATTCGTGCCTCCAGTTGATTTAGATGAGGGTGAAGGTGAGAGAGAGGACACTGAAGAGGAACTTTCTTCTTCCACCGAAGGATCATCTCTTGGTTGGACTGGGATCTTTTCTGTAGACGATCCAAAAGACGTGTCCCATTTTCCAATAGCTAACAGCATCACTTCGCCGCAACCATGGTCTCCTAAGTATTGTCGGATGGTTCTTCCTAGTGTCTTCAATGTCTACCACGTAGAAGTTCACCGTTGTTGTAACTCCATTAACTGTGATGGGAAGGTCCTCAATAACACCATGTGTGTGCAACCTTCATCCATCTGCTACTTTGATTCGGGTCGATGACTTCCTAGTGCACTTGAGGTTGAGTGCATTCATAATCCTAGGCACCATTACATTACATGTAGCACCACCATCCACACATACATTCTTTACTCGACAATTATCTATAATCATATCAACCGTATGAGGGTAGCGGTCGATATCTTCAGAGATGGCAGAAACATTTTGTACCTTTCCACTTCTCTTGGAATCCCGTGTGGATTTGCTTTGTTGTAGGTCTCTTTGGACTTGAGGACTGAGTGCGACAAGTTGGGGTAAAGTGATATTCATGGTGTACTGGTCCCAAACATCTGTAGCATTGCACCATGGGCTTGGCATCTAGCTTGAGATCTATCTGGTGCTCAATGGTTGTCAATGTCTCAAATCATGATAACTAGTGGCAAAGAGATTTGGGAAATCCTTGAACATTTCAAGGAATTCATCCTTTTCCTCAGGACTCAAGTCATTAGAAAGCATAGATTGGAGTTGTTGGGAAGTAGTAGTTACCATTTCTTCAGGAGGGCTAGTAGCATCCAAAACATATACCTCCTCATCCTATCTCCAGTTGATTTAGATGAGGGTGAAGGTGAAAGAGAGGACACTGAAGAGGAACTTTCTTCTTCCACCAGAGGATCATCTCTTGGTTGTATCGGGATCTTTTCTTTAGACGATCCAAAAGACATATGTCTCATCTTCCAATAGCTAATAGCTTCATTTCGCTGCACCCATGGTCTCCCAAGTAATTTCGGATGGTTCTTCCCAGTATCTTCAATGTCTACCGCGTAGAAGTTCATCGTGGTTGTAACACCATTAATTGTGATGGGAATGTCCTCAATAACACCATGTGTGTGCAACCTTCATCCGTCTGCTACTTTGATTCAGGTCGATGACTTCCTAGTGCACTTGAGATTGAGTGCATTCATAATCCTAGGTACCATTACATTGCATGTAGCACCACCATCCACACATACATTCTTTACTCGGCCATTATCTATGATCATATCAATCGTATGAAGGTAGTGGTCGATATCTTCGGAGATGGCAGAAACATTACGTACCTTCCCACTTCTCTTAGACTTCCGTGTGGATATGCTTTGTTGTAGTTCTCTTCGGACTTGAGGACTGAGTGCGACAAGTTGGGGTAAAGTGATATTCATGGTGTGATGTGCAAGATCATCTACTATTGAGTAGTGTTCTTGTCCTTCTTCAAGAGGAAAGTGAAGGTTTCCACTTACTTCGTCACATCTTTGACACCTTAGGGCTAGCAGAACTTTTTGCCATCTCCACTTCTTTGGCTATAGGTGGATCAGAAATCGTCACTCTTTTCTTTGGATGACCAGGTTTACAACTTGGAGCTTCATCATCACGTTCCCTTTTACCAAGGTCCAACATCTCTATGTCTGAATCTTCAGCATTTGATTCACCAAGTAGATTCAATCGTGGACCATTTGGGCATTCATTTTTGTAATGCCCTTTTTTATTACATCCATGGCAAACCACATTAGCACGATCATGAGGAGGTTGATTAACCTTTTGAGCAATCTCCAGTGCTCCTCATACTTGAGCTTCAATTAGAACTCATCCGATGCTCCATTGGTCAAGCAACTTAGCAAACAAGTGGTTGTTCTTGCTCGAAACACTTCGTTATCCGATTGCATGGCAGTTAGATAATCAAGTAGTTCAGCTGCATGGTCCACATACCGTTGCGCTAACTCTCCCTCTAACTGTCCTAGGTTTGCCACCAACTAATGAACGTTCTTGCATTCCACCTTTGTCCAGAAATGCTCAATCATTGCTCGTGATAGCCTTGGCCAAGTCTGTCGTGTAGCTTCCTATTGCTTCTCATACCAAACTTGGGCAAGGCCATCCAAAAAGGTAGGTAAGGTCACTAACCAATGATCTTCAATTAAGAAATTCAAAGAGACACATTTGCATTTAAATGCCACCAAGTATTCTTTTGGGTTCTCATCCATCCTCCCACAAAATACAAGGATGTCTGCCATCGAAAAGAAAGAAGAAGGAAGGAAAAAAAAGGAGGGAGAAGGGAGGGGGAGTTTTATCTATAGGAAAATAATAGAAAGGGGTAGCTTCCACTAAAAGTTAGGTGAAGATACATCCACGAAACATACATAGGCAAGGTAGGATATATTTGGTCTATTGTGACATACTATACAAGAAGAGTTTCCAACAAAATTGGCTTTCATACGCGAGGATTAGGGGCTCGACGTTGCATAAGGATGTTCATCAAAGCAAACAAGAGCGCCATTACAAATGTCAACAATTGAAGAGCTTGCACATCACCTTCAGCTTCCTCTAGCTCTTCGAGCCGCCAGGCTATTTCTTCAAGAGGTCTGTGGTTTGGCATTCTTCTTTTGAGCAATGTTTCTGAGGACTTTCCTGATGATCATCTGAAGTTAGTGGACTTGCATCAGATATGCATAACACTTGGTTTCCCGATGGCCACAACCTCCACACTCTTTAAAAGTGATTACTCTCATTCGTGTCTTGTGGCTTTGTTGCAGCAGTGCTACCACTTCATGTGCAATCAATGTACAAGCTTCATGTGCTAAGAAATCAGCAACTAAATTTTGAGACTGAGGGATGTGCTGTATCTTTACCTTGATGAATTGTTTGCAAAGTTCTAGAGCTTGTTGATGTCATGGAACCAAGCCTTCACTTCATACTTTCCATGTCCTACTAACTTATTCACACATAAGTTGTGAGTCTCCTCATACTTTGAGTTGTTGGATGCAATGTTCTTAAGCTTTCTGAAGCCCAAAGATTAGTGCTAAATACTCAGCTTGGTTGTAGGTGCTTGCAGGCGAAGATTTGCTATAACAATATACCTCTCCCCTCGGTGAAGTGAGCTTTACACCCATGCCAGCAGCCTTTGTTGAGGGCTTGTAAGTTCCATCAAATTGCAATATCCAAGATGACATTATACCAAAACCAAAATGCGGACGTCCTAAGTTTCACGGTAGTCTAGGATAGGAAAAAGGAGAGGATGGGGGGATCTTAGCACCTCAGCAAGGCATTCTATCCCAAAGGGACTAACAATGCATTGTTGATGATTAATCTTCAATCCAAAAAGAATTACAACATGAAGTTCAAAATGTGGTTAGAAAGGTTGGTTAGGTACAAAGGGATTCCTTAGGCAGAACATCACCAACCAAATCCAATTCCTAAGAATCATTGAAGTGAAGTTGAAAAGTAATCATCCAACATAAGCTTATCCACAGAAACTAACAAGCAAATACACAAGATTTCACTCCAATCTTCAGGATCATTCTAGCCTTAGCAAAAGGTTACCCATTTGATTACTTCGGAGGCTACAAGAAGCTCGATGATTTCACAATGAGTAGACGTGAAGTCGAAGTTCTCCCAATGTATCACGAGCTCACCATCATGAACCATCCATGGCATGTGGTCCCAACCATCATCTCCACGAGAAAGGTGCTCGATTATTACTTGCTGGAGGTCGATGTGGAGATTTATGAACAATTTGCGCTAGTTGGTTCCATCGACACGCTAGGGCCCAAGTACCAAGTCTTTGAATTAGGCAAGAAGTGACATGAAATTTCAACCTCCATGTGTCGCATGTGTTGAAGCGACGATCTTGAAAATTTTCAAAATATTCTTCAACACTTGAAGTAAGCACATTTGCTTTTTACATCAAGAGGAAATTCCTCATGGTTAGAAAGTTATGGTTCCAAGGCTTCACCATATAAGTAATATTCCCCCAATTAAATCACTTATCCCTAGCTAGCCCAATGGTAATGTAGGCTTTTGACATTTGGGAGGTCATGGGTTCAAATCTCACTCCTCTTCGAGTACTTCTACTTGAATATATATGTAGTTATATATATTAAATGAGAGGAGAGGAGAGGAGAAGAGAAAGAGAAGGAGAACAAGATAGAGGATAGTGAGGCAAAAGGAGGGGTTGCAGAAATTGGCCAGAATTTTTTTCTGTAGTAGAACCGCACACACAATTGTAGGCACACAGACCTATGCACACAGTCGTAGTCGCACGGTATAGAGTAGTCCCGAATACATAGGCGAGGTTGTGGTCTCATGGTCACCTCATGAAGTCTTGAGAATGTAGTTGTTGCACTGCACTTCAGCCAGCTGGACTATTGTAGTCACAATCCCACACTTCATAGTTCATAGGAGACATTTTCCTCTTTTCAATGTTACCGGCCATGGAGATTACACATCCCAACAACCACACCAAAAATATGGATGCGCAATGAAGTGGTGGCATTGTTGCATACATACACATTGGGGATGCAGTAATGCATCATGGCATACGTGGAGCCATCAATTTTGAATTACAATGGAAGAGGAAGAGAGGGAAGAAACATGATACACATGTAAAAATAAGAAATGACTCAAAGGATATTCACAACAAAAGGGTAATGGTATGATACTACATTCATGGAGAAGGGAGCTCATGTACAATGGAAAAGAGTGGAAGAAATACAACTGAAGTGATGGGAGGGAGCACTCTATGTGGACGAAGGAGAACAAGTGAGGGAGAGAGCATCAAGGGAAATGGATAGGGACTAAGGAGGTAGAAAGGAGCATAGCTACAAGTGGAAGGTTGGTGTCAAATGAGGAGCGTGTGTCCATTACAAAGAAAAGAGTCTTCTTAAATAGGAAAGGTGAGGTTGTAACCCCCCAAATAAAATAATGCCCAAAAGATCTTTGAAACCACTTCCATGCACCCAAGTTCCTTTCCAAGGTAATAATTGCTCTCGCTCCTCTTCCAAAGTGTGCACAGTGTCATCATCTCTTTTCAAACCTCCCAAAATACTCCCATGCACCCAATCCCCTTTCGAAGGTGATTATTGTTTTCTTTCCTCTTCCAAGTGTGCTTGGCTGCATCATCTCTTTCCTATAGCACCTACTCCATTGCATAATGGTGAAACCTTTGTGATGTAAGAAGCCAAGGAATTTTGTTCTAAGTTGTGTTTTCCACATTGTCAAGGATTCCAATAGAGTGTGGACTCCGCAGAGTTCAAGATCATGCCTTGGGTTACGATGCAACCCTCAACAATAAGTCCAGACAAGGTTTCGAGAAAGGATAAAGGCAATAAGCTCAACCACTGAAAAGGATACATTCCTAGCTTTTTTAATACATGCCAAGGAATTAGAGCAAGGGTTAAGCATGTGTACATGGCATGAGATTTGTGCTTGGAACCTTCCCTTGGATCTTGCTTTCTTGCACATTGTAACTACACTTTCCTTTTTGTTGTATATGTTGGTATTTAACTTGTTGCAGATGTGTTTGATTTCTTTGATGTATGTTTTGTTGGATGGTATTTTGAAGGGTGTGGTGTGTGTGTGTGTGCTGGGTTGGGAATGAGAGGGAGTAATGTTATGGATTGTGTATCCATATATTTTCCCTTCGACAATGATTGAGCTTGAATCTTTAGAGACTCTAACATTAACATTTCAAGCTTTACATTATGACATTAGAGAGTCGATATTTTTAGAGCACAATGGTGCCTTGTATGTACTTTTACAATGCAACTACCATGTGACACATAGAGATGGGGCATACATAAGCATTTGCTCGCTTCCGTCTCACACTTCTATGCTACACATGCTTTCATTCTTCATGAGAGTCCCCAAGTGTAAACCTATAGAATCTAACCCACCTATGAGAGAAATACATGCATTGCTATAGTATACCTTATTAGACTGGATACATCTCTTTTAAAGAGTAAGCATCATTATGCCACTCCCTATGTTTATATCTTTTGAATAATCCCACTCCAAGAATTTTTGGCATATAGTAAAGCTTTCATAAATCTAATTGCATATATGCATTGATGAATAGAATTGGAATAATATTACATATGCATATATGAATTAAATCATGCATATATGTAATAAATTAGATCATGTAGGATGGAAATACATTATTAAAGGGAAGTAGATTATGAGACACTCTTTCCTAAATCCACATGGCTTCTTATGCTTGCATGGAATAGATAGAAGTAATCTCCCTTCATATTCTGCTTATATTGTTGTCTCTATGCTTATGAAAAATTTCCACATGCATAAATCAAACATATTCATGAATTTCATCTCTATAATTTTGCACATGAAAAAGTAAAACTATATAAGCTCGATCTATAATAATTTTTATGAAATAATTCTCCATATTTTCTCTATCATAATGTACAATTATATTTACTCTATACATATATGTAAATATATGTAGATGCAGTGAAATATTTAAACAAACAAAAAGAGATAATGATAAGGCACCTACCTAGTGAAATCTAAGGAAATAAAAGATGTGAATGGGGCTTACTCATAGTCGAAAGACTTGGTGACATACCACCTAACCAAAAACCAACCAAACAAAAGAATAGACGATTAAAATTTGTACACAATTGTGTGTAGTCTCTAATAGTTTCATAAATCCAATTTCTTATGCATCTCTCTCTCTCTCTCTCTCTCTCTCTCTCTCTCTCTCTCTCTCTCTCTCTCTCTCTCTCTCTCTCTCTCTCTCTCTCTCTCTCTCTGTGTGTGTGTCTGTGCGCGCATGCCACAATAGGAGACCAAACTTTACACATGATAAATTTTGTCTTTCAAGGCTCAATTGAAAATGCCCCCCCTAGAGTCTGAGGGATTTTTCGCTTTGGAATATGCTTGTTGGGTCTACTAAAATAATCAAAGCTATTTCCTTTCTCATGCATTGTGAAAGCTATGCAATTCTTAGACTCTTGAAATTGAAAGGCCCTTACAATAGAGAAAACATAGAAATGTAGACATGAAGAAATGATGTCATTGTAATTGTAAATTAGGCATGTCCGCATCCAACATAAACATCCTGCCTTTCTTCTTTCCTTTTGCTATCAAGCGACCTTTGTTTTTCATATCCTCAACAAAGCATCCATGAGGATTAAATCTGACCTGCAAGCCCTACTCAACCATTTGACCAATAGAAACCAGGTTCTTGGTGATATTTGGGACATGAAATACATCTGACAGGTATTTCTTTTTCCCATCCTGCATAGACAATGGAATTTTATCAATCTGCACAATAGGATGTGTAGTATCATCACTAGTCTCCACAAATCCTAGTTTTTCCATTTTCCTTGCATTGACCATCTTCAAGTTTGCAAGCGGATTTCTTTTAAACACTTCTCCCATAGCTATCAGTGTAGCAGCATATGGATTGCATGCATGCATCATTCTCTGCAATGATTCCAAAATGTCACAATCTAAACTAGGCATCCCACCCAAATGATTTTTCAATTCATGCTTTGTGTCACATATGTACAATTGTGCAAAGCGTGGAGCCTCTTGTCTAGCCTCATTAGGCAATAAAACTCCAACACGATGATATATACTACCATGCACTCGAAAGTTGTGTATACCTCTATCTTTACTAAATCTTTCATCAATTTAAGCACCTAATGACACAAAGGCCATCACACTTTTGCAAGCCCTTATATTCTTTTTGAATGATTTGTGGGTCAATGAATGGAAGGCCCACACGATTGCCAATAGTTCTTTTTCAGTTGTTGAATAATTCTCTTTCGACTTGGTGAGGGAGCGACTGATGAAGGAGATAGGCTGCCAACATTGAAGGTCATCCTGTTGTAGTAGGACCGCCCCCAGACCCTGATTCAATGCATCTCCTTAGAAACCCTGGACGAACTCACATCAGGATCCTTGGATCCCACGATTGAGGGTCCAGATGTCGTAATGGTCTCGTCGCCCTCTCTCATGTTATCTCCTAGCCTGATTGCTTCTTTGTTGCATGTCTCAAAAGATGTTATATTCAAGATTGTAAGCTGATCATGTAGCTTTGAAATTCTTAACCCCAATAAAAATCGAGGCAAGAGTTGTTCATCACTGAGCCTTTCATGAGGTTCACACCTTGCATTCAAATGTTTGATTCGAGCGATATAGTCTTGCAAGGAGTCTTTTCCCTATTTGACTTGATTCAGTTGATTCACAGGGCTCCACTTCGGACCTTTCAAAGAATACCCCAAAATGAATGACCCTCTCAAGTTTTCCCACGTATCCTTCTCCTCGTTTTTAAGCGCTCGATACCATGCACCTACCTTGCATCCAATTGAATTCCAAAGACTCCAATCTTATCACCGTCAGAGACATCTCCAAATGTGGCACATACTTGCTCAAATCGCTCTACATAGGTGATTGGGTCACCCTCTCCTTGGAATTTTGTAATCAATTTGGCAATGGCGATGGACCTATTTCTAGACCCATGGATTTTCCTAGCTGCAGGAAATGCAGCTGGCACTGGCTCCCCCCTTCTTATAGCTTGCACTAATACCCTCAGTGCGCTTCATCCGACAATACTGTCTGATGAATAGGAGGTGGCTGTTGATATGGCATTTGTGGTTGAGTTGGATATGGATATGTTGGTTGTGGAGGATTATAGGCTTGCTGGGTTTGGACTGGTCTGAGGTATTGTCTCACATTGGGATCCACATAATATGATGTGCTTGGTGTTTCATGTGGTGGATTCACCATTGGATGAGATTGAGTGAATGTTGGTCCTATTGACACCGGATTGAACCTAGGTGTCGGCCCTTGATAAGCCATTGTCGTGGCTAGTGGTCGTACAATCTGAGGTCTGCCTTGAAAATGAGGTACTGGTCTTGGTGGTTGAGGCATCCTCTAGACATTTGCCTCCATTTGTGGTATATCAAGATGTGATCTATAATTCCATTGTATTTCGGATGGTCCTGCCTCCGAATCAAATTGAAGGATGAATTCGCCTTCAGCATGTAAGTTATGAGAATGTAGATCATTTTTAGAGGGTGGTGTCATCACTCTCGCCGTGTGTTCTGTAACAACAGGAGGTCCTATAGTCATTGTGTTTGTGCGAGCCAATGTATTCATATCATCTGTGTTGTCAAAGAGTTGAGCTCGTGGGTCAAACCTTCCAAAGAAGTTAGTTATTCCTTCGTAAATCTTGTTGGAGGTTGACTAAGTAGGGGACTGAGTCCCTGAATTTGGAGCAATGGATACTTGAATTTTGTTTTGGTTTGACGTGTTAGATCCTCCATGCTCATTGTCTCGTCTATACTTGACTCATATTCAAAAAGTGGTCCTAGCATAGATGATGTACTGTTTAATGAAGACCTTTCCCTAGCAGTTAGACTTGAGCCCAAAATGGCCTCTAAATCTACATTGGATACATTGTCTTCTAGAGTAATTTCAGGTCCTAAGATGCATCTAGACCTAAGGTGCATGTATATTTCTAAGGTTCAGGTTGAATTGGAAACTACTGCCAGGGTGTTTAGTCTGTTAATGTCACAATGTGTAGTTTTGATGCAATAATTTATTATAGCACGCTGCAATAACGATAATATGGTGCCTTATTATGTTTGGCTCCTAGCACACTACTAATTGATCAGTGCACTTATGTTATGACAATGTCAAGTGTTTCCAGTGATAATGCAATGTTCACAGATTTTTGGTGCACTAAATTCAATGCAGCACCCTGAACTTTCAGGGTGTTTGACTTTTTGGTTTTCAGAGGGGCAAGCTCAATGTACCAATGAGGCTTCCACATCAGGAATCCCCCCTGAGGTCCCGATGGACATATGGAGCCTTCCTCCCCTCATAGTGAAAGGTCAATAATACCTCTTCCTCCACGACATTGAAACACTTTTCAACTTATGGGACGATGAGGCACTTGGCATGTTATGCGGGTTTGATGTGGACACCAGCTTGGAGGAGCCTGGCATGTTGGATTATTCAGAACAATCCCTCGAAGAATACCTTGCTACCACACTGGCAATCATGAAATCCGCATACACAGCTATCTACGGTGCATTGCGGGATGCTAACCCCACACCCACTCCTCCATCATCTGAACCCCATGCCTCATTCCAAGGTTCCATCAACATTGCCCAAGAGGAGGCTATGGATCGGGATCAAGCTGATACGGTGAGTATAATTGAATCATTTTTGTGATAACTTCTAGTTTACACCATTTGTTTTGGTTTGCTAATTGAATGTTGTTACATTGCCACAGGAAGTGGTGGAAGTGGACGAATTTTGTGCTCGGAGAGGCCAAACACGAATTGCGTTTGGTCGTGATGTAGCACTGTTTTAGGGTTAAACCTCCCTTCAAAAGGTCTATGTATAAAGGCCAAGGTTGTTGACTTGGTCTTCATTCGTCCATTGTTGAAGAGGTGGAATAGAGAGCAGCATTTTTCTTCACTCTTGTGTTGTCTTGCTTCCTTCTTTCCATTTGCTCTTACTTGTTGCTACGCATACGATCGATTCCCCTTTCACCACGCTCACGTTTCTCTCTACTCTTATTCTCATCCCCCTCCCCCTTACGATTGCATAGTAGTTTGGATAGAATCCGAGGACGGTGCCTGTGACAACACCGCACAACTGCAAGTCAATCACCTCCCACAAGGCAGTAGCTTGGAGGATGAGCTCTCCGAAGCAGCTTGGTTGAAGATCCCCACGACATGTTGGTCTCCATCAAGAAGACTTAACAAATTTGGGCACCGTTGCTGGGGAGGTAAGCAACCTTGCTTGGTTCTTACTGTTGTTTTCCTTATTATTACCCTTTCAAAACCGTTAGTTGGTTGCAAAGGTGAGTAGGGAAGAAAGAGTGGCCAATGGGCTGGAAAAAGTGAAAACATGTTATATTTTTGTTATTTTTTGTTATAAAAAGTTTAGAATGTTGAAAAGTAGTTCCTCCTCATCCAAAACGACTTATCACAATTAGCTTTTGGGCTAGTTTTGACCCAAGAAGTGGTTTTGAGGTCAAAAACCAAACGTCTTCATTTCGAGTTTTTAAAGTTTTTGTTGCTTTTAAGCTTCAAATAATTAGAATAACACCCACAAACCATTGTACATAAATCACAGTCTTGAAAAAACACACAAAAATGAGCAAAATGGTCAAAACAAGGTCGAGTTCATGCATGCTACATTAGTGTTCTAGGGCACTGCATTAGCTCCTAGCAGTCGCTGACAGCTGTCACCAACCACCTATCTAAGAATTTAATGCACCAACTAGCAGAATTTATTGCATCAGCACTGCATTGATTAAGAGTTGACTTTTTTCAAAAATCTATGAGTTAATGAACACAAATTTCGAGAACATAAAATCAACCACTAACTTAGTTAGAGTGTCAGTTATTACATCGGCGCTGCAATAATTATTGCAACGTGCCACAGTGTACTGATCCATCTTGAGAAGTTGAGTGATGTTTGCATCGTGCAGTAGTAGCTGTAGTGCTTGGGATGCATCCTCCTCCTCTCTTTGCACATCAACTGGCAGCTCTTCAAAGAAGTCACAATCCTCTGCAGGGACATGTAATGTAGTAGCGGTAATGGGAGGTTTTGAGGATGAACATTCCTCATCCATGTGTCCCTCCTGGAGCAAGAAAATGAAAGTCATCTCCCAGGAAAGGAACTTTGTGCCTGTGTTTCCTACAATTCCTAGATCTATGAGGACATCTCGGTCCACAACCCTAAACCCATCTTCAAGGAGTTGCACATAGAAACACTACAACTGCTTCTCAAACCAGGAGTTATAATCATGGATGAACAAAAGGTAGTCAATGGGAACCCATCTCTTTGCAGACTCATCAAGCTGGTATGCAAAATCCTTGAAATGAGCCTGCATGTACAAGATGAGCTCCTCAAAGTCCTCCCTAGCTCCCATGTATGTGCCAAGCACATCCAAGGTCTTGTCAAAGACCTTGAAGAGCTCATCCTCTCTATGGCTGAGTGGGGTCCGGGAGAGGAAATCATGGAAGGTAGGTCCTGCAGAGTCCATAGTCAAGAGGGTATAGAATGTGTGAAGAAAGTGAGTAGTTGGATGAAGATGAGTGGAAGCTGTAAAAGGTGAAAAGGTAAAGTGAGGATCAATAGTATGAAGGCTCCTTTTCATGTATACCCTTTTTTAAAAAAGAATTTAAAAAAAACTATTATAAAAGTTAATTTTCATAACCAATACAAAGAACAAAGTGGAAAGAGACAATTTGAATTGACTATCAAGAGAGTACATCCATTGTTTTAGTGAATATTGATACATTATCTCCCCACAAAATGGCTAGTGATCTGCAATTTTGCAGGAGGGATGAATTTCTCACTACGCAAGCACTTCTCATGGCGCTTAGGCACCCTTCTACCATCCAGCAAAAAGATAAAAGACTCCATAAGGCCTTCCATGACTAGAAGGTGTTCCCACACATCCTTGAGGTGTCCATTGTGAGCTGACATTCACATACTTCAAATCTTCATGATCAAGTTCAATAGATAAAGTCACATTGGTGTCTTCCTCATTGGAATCAAGGGGTAACCAAGAGTCTCCTGTCTTTTTCCAATGCCTATATTGGAATGCCAAATAGAATACTTACCGTGCGATGTGGTATCTTGCCACAACACTGTCTTTGCATGCATAACACCGAAATAGATCACCGTTATGTTGACTTGTCCTTAAATCCCAACTCTTACCAAGCAAATCCTCAAGCACAATTGCATCAACATTCTTACAAGTCCACATAGTAGCACTTCTATGCATTCAGATAGTTTTAAAACATTGAGCAAAAATGTGTAAAGGCATAAATCAAGATAACCTGGACCATTTGGATCCAAATGTGAACTTCATTGCCATGGCCATATCTTTTCTGATCTTTTCCTTGAAAGATGTCAATGTCTTGGCATCCTCCATGCCACAGTCAATCTCATCTAGCTTTGGTGCTGCAATACATTCAAGATGGCCAAACAATGCTTTTCTTTTGGGAGTAATGTAATGTGCATTGTACAATACATATTTCTCTGTCACAAAGATGAGGAGGACTCTCCATCATGCAAGAGCTTGCCTATATTTTCATGAACCACATCAAACTTTCCAATTAATGACTCAAGTGGTTCCCATTCTTCGTAGTCTGAAGGGAATATATTTGTCATGGGAAAACAAGCCATCCAAAGTGAATATGGAAGAGACAGAAGATCAAAGTAATAAAAAACAAACTTACAATGCAAAGGTATCTGTCTTTGATTTGTTGATGGGGGCAACAACATGTCCTTTGCCATGTACACATGTTGCACCTTTGCAAGCCATCCCTTCTTCACCAACTTGAATTTCAAGATCTGTCCCTTCCACTCATGTAAGAGGTCACCTCTCTTGTTCTTTGGAAGCCTATGTGGACCTTTGGCAGATCCTTTCATGATTATCCAGTCGTTCAAGCTGTATGTGCAAGGGACCCAGTCATCGCATGCATCTTTGGTGTTGTGGAGCACAACTGAGGCCACCATGTTAGATGGCCTAGTGGAGTTTCCCCTCACCATGATTGCAGGGAAACTATACACTAGAAGGAAGAGTAGTAGCAATAGAGGGGTGATCCTGTGGAGAAACAAGACTAGCAAAGAGATGGCTGAGGAGTAGCAACAAGAGAGGAGTGATGATGAGGAGCAGAAGCAACAATAGCAGCAAGAGAGGGGCATGCAAGGGGGGCATGGATGAGGGGAGGAGTAGAAGCATCTACAGTGGGAAGAGCAGGAAGACGGATGCCCAAGAGAGGGCTAGAGTTGCAGTAAAGGGAGGCAGAGCTACAGCAAGAGGGAGAGGAGATGTGGAAAGGGATCCACAAATTCAAAATGTGGAGGGAGTGAAAGGCTGGCACCTGCAACCTCTTGAATGCTAAGTAGGTATTAACAGGGGAAGGTACACATGGGAGGAGGGTTAAACACGGGTTAGAGGGGAGTGGGTTGGGTTCTAGTGGCCCATTGTGTAAGAGACACAACCAATGGGGAGAAGGAGAGGGTCCCATGTGTAAGAGGTCTAGCCAATAAAGGCTGCCTGCACCTTCCACCTCAACATGGCATTGCCCCACTAAAAGGAGCACTCTCATTGGTACACCTCAAATCCTCCCTAATCCCATGAAATTAGGAACACTAATTGGAGGCCCTTTTGAGACCTCACTTCTCCCCTAATGGGTGTCTCTCTTCTGACACATTCAAGCAGTGTCATTTTGCCATGGTGCCCATTTTTGCTTCGCAAGTTTGCAGGATGCACTCCGAAGGAGTGACCATTTTTGGATGTGTGTGCGAGGAATCGCTATGGTGGGAGAAAGCAACTACACTTCTGGGTCTATACCTTTGACGCAGAGACATTCAGAAACATAGAGTAGTGGTGAATGCCTGTCTATGCATAAATGTCACTAGGAGTGGTTGTAGTTTCAAGAATCATGTGCAAACCTATGGTTTTGGCTGTCTGTGCGATGGAAGGTTGCATTTGCAAAAAATGTGTTACTTGCCCTTGTGAGGCAAAATCTCTATTTTTGCAATTGTAAGTTGTTGGTTGTATTTGTTTGGGATGGCCTCTAGTAGTCTCACACAAATTGTGAGTGAGAAGCTAGACAAAAATAACTACCAAGCTTGGAAGTTTAGAATTTCCAATTTTTTGATGGGTAAAGGCTATTGGGATTTCATCACAAGAGATGAACAAGAACTTGTTCTTCCAGATACCACAACTGTAGCACAAGTGCAAGCTCCTTAGACTTGGCATGAGAGAGCCAAAAAGTTATGTACTATTTTATTAACTTTCTAAATGTAAAAAATAGAATGAGCAAATAAAAAATATGAGACATGACACAAGGTCCTTGCTCCTTAAGGATGCTATTCTATCACTAAGTTAGCGATGTCAAAAGAATTTTGAATTTTGAAAATTTTCCCCAAGAAATACTTGAATAAGAATATGCTCACTAGATCTGAGAAGTCATTGCAAGCTATATAATACTATGACAACCATGTGAATAAGGGCGATGCCATCTTTTCACCCTGCATGTAGCCATTCATTCATGCTGACTCTGAATGCTCCCTCAAATCGAGGACATGCATTAAAAGAGAGAAACCTTGTAACAATTTGGATTGAAGTAAATTTGGTTTGGACTATGAGAGAAAGCAACATGTATTGAAAATAGGATATCAACATATTACATGAATGTGAATGGTATACGTTTAGGGTATACATTCCACACAATTATTGTGTCATCCATCTCTTTTGCTCCTTGCAAACATGTCAAAAGTCAATGTTAAAATTCATATTTAAGAGAGCTCTTGCAAAACCTCAATTTGATTATAGTTTGCCAAAATTTTATTATTATCAATCTACTTTTGCTCCAATCGGGTAAGTCCCTTTCGCTTTCTACATGAAGCACTATTCAAAGAAGACCTTTCTCTAGGGGTTAGACTTAAGCCCAAAATGGCCTCTAAATCTACATTGGAAGCGCTATCTTTTGGTGCAACTTTAGATCCTAGGATGCGACTGGACCTAAGGTGCATGTATGATTATAAGGTTTAGGGTGGATTGGACCTCCTACCCAACTGTTCATCCTGGTAGTATCACTGTCTGATGTGCCGATGCAATAAATTATTGCAGCGCACTGCAATGAGGCAAATGCAGTGCCCTAACCAATCTGGCTCTAAGCACACTAATATTTGATCAATGCACTCTAATTTGGCAATGATGAGTTTTTTCCATGAATGATGCGCTCTTCAAAGGTTGCTAATGCAATAACTTAATGCAGCGTGCTGCAATTAGCTAATGCAGTGCCCTGGCTTTTTCACACACTTTGACCTTCTGGTTGAAATTTGGACTTGGACACCTTATGGACACAACATTCAGTTGCTCAAGATTGTCAACTCTTGGCAAAGTTTACTGTAGCATGTTGCAATAATTATTGCAACGCCGATGCAATAACTGACACCTTGATTGAGTTGGTAGCTGATTTAATGACACCGAAATTTGTGTTCACTGATGAAGATATTTTTCAAAAAGTCAACGCTAAATAATTGCAGTGCTGATGCAATAAGCTCGGCCAGCTGGTGCATTAAATTTTCTGACAAGTGGTTAGTGATAGCTGTCAGTGACTGTTGGAAGCTAATGTTGCACCGATGAATACTAATGCAGCGTGCAAGATCGCGACCTTAGTTTTGACTCTTTTACTCAATTTTTTGTGTTTTTTCAAATATGTGATTTATGTACAAAGTTATGTGGGTGCTCTTCTAAATATGTGAAGCATAAATACAACAACTTTTAAAACTCGAAATGAAGATGTTTGATTTTTGACCACACAAGCCACTTCCTGGGTCAGATCTAGCCCGAAAGCTAACTGTGATAGGTTGTTTTAGATGAGGAGAAGCTACTTGACATGAATATAAACCTTTTATAAAAAGAAACAACAACAAAACATCACGTTTTCAACCTTTTTCAGCCCACTAGCCACTCTTTCGCTTCTACTCTCCTTTGCAACCAACTAACTATTTCAGAAGGGTAATAGCAAGGAATACCATAGCAAGAACCAAGCAAGGTTGCTTACCTCCCCAGAAACGGTGCCAAAATTTGTTAAGTCTTCGACAGAGACCCATGTGTCATGGGGATCTTCAACCAAGCTGCTTCGGAAAGCTCATCCTCTAAGCAACTTCCTTGTGGGAGCTGATGCGTGTGCAGTTGCAGGATGTTGTCACGGACACCATCCTTGGATTCAATCCTAGTCACCACACGATCGTAAGGGAGAGGGAAATGAGAGGAATAGAGGAGAGAAGCATGAGCATGGTGAAAGGGGAATTGATCATAAGCGTATAAACAAGCAAGAGTAAATGGAATGAAGCAAGACATCAATACAAGAAGGAAGGAATGCTACTTTCTATTCCCAACCCCAACAATGGAAGAATGAAGACCAAGTCAAATCACTTGGCTTTTATACATGGACCTCTTGAAGGGAGGTTTAATCCTAAAACATGGCCTTAACCTTTTAGCCCCTAATTCCCCTCCTTGGCCCATAGCCTATAGTGAATCAAATAGAATAGGTTGGAAGATGTTACTTGCATAACATGTGCCAAATTTTTTTTATTATCAATCTACTTTTGCTCCAATCATGCAAGTCCCTTTCAATTTCTTCAAACATGGAAAACTACTAGGCACATCAAAAGGAGATCAAAAGATGCTATTCATTAATATTATTTAACAAGATTCAACTCTGGCGCAATGTGAATAATCATATGGATATTGCAATTTGAGAAGCCGATAAGTTGTACACAGAAATTGCATCGATGTCTTTCACTTTTTTGCATTAGAAAGTTTAAATGCTAAAGTTTAAAGAATAGTAAAATATTTCTTTTATGAGTACTCCAAGAAGGACTTTGATGATAATTTACTTAGAGTGCAAACACAAGGAAATCTTAAGATGCATCCATGCCTGACATTCAATGCCCTAGCACTACACATCTTTGCCTTGGACATGAATGATAGCTCCATCAATGCTCAAACATGCTTTATAATACTATAGCTCCATCCTATCCCAATGGAAAGCTCTAATTACCAATTAAGTTTGGCATGGAAAGATAACAAAGAATCAAGCTTGAAAAGTTGTTTGAAAATATGAAGGGACTAACATGGGAGTCTCCTTCCATGTGCATTGGCCATTCTGGAGGAGTACTATCAATTTTCGTCATGCTTTACACTTGTAGCCTTCCTTTTGCAATGATGGCCATGCCTACAATGAATCATACTCGATCGCTGCTCCATCTTCACCATGGTCTTGAACTCTACCAAAAGCAACAAAAAAAAAGCTCTTTAGGTTTTTTCATTCTATTGCTATGTGAGCAACGTAGCAATCACACACCATAGCCCAATGAGTGAACTTGGACAAAGTTCAATAATCTAACATATTGAACTTGCAAGTGTGAAAACGTCCATTAGTTGCAAAAACTTTCAATTTGAGGTCTCACACAATCTAGAGACCATGCATAATCACAAGCATATTTGCTAGCAATTCGGCTTGTTAGTGGATCAAGCTCAACTGCACATGTGACACCTAGGGGATTGTCATTTATGTCACATGCGTTGTTGGTTGTGGTTGTTACATTGCCATGTATGTATGGTTTGGGCCATGTACTCTAGGGTTAGAGATATTGGATATACCCGTGTTTTATGTATTTTGGTTTTGTGGCATTTGCAACTAAGAAGAAGAAAGCTTTAGCCTTCATCTCATGTGTCTTCTCCCTTGTGTTATTGTTGAGATATGTACAAGCAAGACTCCTCAGTCTCTCCCACTACCAATTCATGGTATCAAAGTCTGGTTCATGGCGAGGAGTTCAAGCAATAAGGTAGAGTCCACAACATCATGGTAAGAGGAGTTTTACCTTTTTTCCATTCAAAATTTTAGGAATATTCTCTGCAGGTGCCATTTTAACAAAGGGAACAAATCTTGCGACAAAAGCTTTGGTCCCCTTCTCAAGTGTGTATATAACTCACTACTTAAATCAGCATACACAAGTTACTTTGCTTCACAACTCTTTCGTCCATTCACTCTTCCAAAACATGCATCATAGTCTACGTGTCTTAGGCATAAGACATATGAAAGCTGCTCTTATTGAGCATAAGAAAACCAAATATGATTGATCCAACCTTGGGCATATAACTTTCTAGAAACTACCTTATCAAATCATCATCTACAAGTTTTCCAATGCCTCTAGCAAATGCTCTTACAAGGCATATATTCAACATGTACTTCTATGTTAAAAATTGCATATATATAGGCATAAACGTTAGAGCTGCAGTTTGTTCATTGTATTGTGAGAAGATGATTTTGGTACACCTGCAAAGGAAACCTCACTCTTCATCTTTCCTTTCCCTTACGGCATTCCATATTGTTTTTAAAGCATAGATTTGAATAAATTCTAAATCAACCATTTGGTTTCAAATTTAATGAAACATAACCAACTCCCAAAATTAATGAAACATTTGTTTTCAAATTCTATACATAAACAAACAATTTGAAAGATCCATGATCCATTTTATGTGAAATAAAGGTCCCAAATTTTAACGAATTTGGAAACTCAAGGATCTCTCTCCCCATTTCGTTTTCCCAA
The DNA here is from genome assembly GCF_047967505.1 of Dipteris shenzhenensis. Taxonomy (NCBI): domain Eukaryota; kingdom Viridiplantae; phylum Streptophyta; class Polypodiopsida; order Gleicheniales; family Dipteridaceae; genus Dipteris; species Dipteris shenzhenensis. The sequence continues at coordinate 54,635,798 of NC_141618.1, read as the reverse complement.
AATATAGAGATTGTCCCAATATTACTAATACGGTGTTATGAGATAAAGGCTAAAGCTTTCTTCTTCTTACTTGCAAATGCCACATAACCAAAATACATAAAACAGGGGTATATCCAATATCACTAGCCCTAGAGTACGTGGCCCAAACCATACATACATGGCAATGTAACAACCACAACCAACAATGCATGTGACATAAATGACAATCCCCTAGGTGTCACATGTGCGATTGAGCTTGATCCACTAACAAGCCAAATTGCTAGCAAATATGCTTGTGATTATGCATGGTCTCTAGATTGTGTGAGACCTCGAATTGAAAGTTTTTGCAACTAATGCACGTCTTTGTCCAATATGTTAGATTATTGAACTTTGTCCAAGTTCACTCATTGGGCTATGGTGTGTGATTGCTACGTTGCTCACATAGCAATAGAATGAAAAAACCTTAAGAGCTTTTTTTTGTTGCTTTTGGTAGAGTTCAAGACCATGGTGAAGATGGAGCAATGATTGAGTATGATTCATTGTAGGTATGGGCATCATTGCCAAAGGAAGGCTACAAGTGTAAAGCATGACCTCGAATTGAAAGTTTTAGCAACTAATGCATGTCTTCACACTTGCAAGTTCAATATGTTAGATTATTGAACTTTGTCCAAGTTCACTCATTGGGCTATGGTGTGTGATTGCTATGTTGCTCACATAGCAATAGAATGAAAAAACTTAAAGAGATTTTTTTTATTGCTTTTGGTAGAGTTCAAGACCATGGTGAAGACAGAGCAACGATCGAGTATGATTCATTGTAGGCATGGCCATCATTGCCAAAGGAAGGCTACAAGTGTAAAGCATGACCTCGAATTGAAAGTTTTAGCAACTAATGCACGTCTTCACACTTGCAAGTTCAATATGTTAGATTATTGAACTTTGTCCAAGCTCACTCATTGGGCTATGGTGTGTGATTGCTAAGTTGCTTACATAGCAATAGAATGAAAAAACCTAAAGAGATTTTTTTTGGTTGCTTTTGGTAGAGTTCAAGACCATGGTGAAGACGGAGCAATGATCGAGTATGATTCATTGTAGGCATAGCCATCATTGCCAAAGGAAGGCTACAAGTGTAAAGTATGACCAAAATTTATAGTATTCCTCCACAATGGCCAATGCACATGGAAGGAGACTCCCATGTTAGTCTCTTCATATTTTCAAACAACCTTTCAAGCTTGATTCTTTGTTATCTTTCCATGCCAAACTTAATTGGTAATTAGAGCTTTCCATTGGGATAAGATAGAGTTACAATATTATAAAGCATGTTTGAGCATTGATGGAGCTGTCATTCATATCCAAGGCAAAGATGAGTAGTGCTAGGGCACCAAATGTGAGGCATGGATGCATCTTAAGATTTCCTTGTGTTTGCACTCTAAGTAAATTATCATCAAAGTCTTTCTTGGAGTACTCATAAAAGAAATGTTTTACTGTTCAAACTTTTGCATTTAAACTTTTTATTGCAAAAAACTGAAAGACATTGATGCAATTTCTATGTACAACATATCGACTTCTCAAATTGCAATATCCATATGATTATTCACATTGCACCAAAGTTGAATCTTGTTAAATAATATTAATGAATAGCATGTTTTGATCTCCTTTTGATGTGCCTAGTAGTTTTCCATGTTTGAAGAAATTGAACGGGACTTGCATGATTGGAGCAAAAGTAGATTGATAATAAAAAAATTTTGGCACATGTTATGCAAGTAACATTTTCCAACCTATTGTATTCGATTCACTATAGGCCATGGGCCAAGGAGGGGAATTAGGGGCTAAAAGGCTAAGACCATGTTTTAGGGTTTAACCTCCCTTCAAAAGGTCCATGTATAAAAGCCAAGAGATTTGACTTGGTCTTCATTCTTCCATTGTTGGAGTTGGGAATAGAAAGCAGCATTCCTTCCTTCTTGTATTGATGTCTCACTTCATTTCCATTTACTCTTGCTTGTTGCTACGCTTATGATCGATTCCCCTTTCACCATGCTCATGCTTCTCTCCTCTATTCCTCTCATTTCCCTCCCCCTTACGATCATGTAATGACTAGGACTGAATCCAAGGACGGAAGGGTTCGTTTCCTCGGATTATAATTCTATGGGAAAGAAAGCATAGTATCTCTTACCCACACGGTGTGGTTATCATACTTATATTATATATTATTATTGATTTCAATACATGTTGCTTTCTCTCATAGTCCAAACCAAATTGACTTCAATCCAAATTCTTACAAGGTTTCTCTCTTTTGATGCATGTTCTCGATTCGAGGGAGCATTCAGAGTCAACACGAATGAATGGCTACATGCAAGGTGAAAAGATGGCATCGCCCTTATTCACATGGTTGTCACAGTATTATATAGCTTGCAATGACTTCTCAGATCTAGTGAGCATATTCTTATTCAAGTATTTCTTGGGTAAAATTTTCAAAATTCAAAATTCTTTTGACATCGCTAACTTAGTGATAGAATAGCATCCTTGATAATTGCAAGGAGCAAGGACCTTGTGTCATGTCTCATATTTTTGATTTGCTCATTCTATTTTTTACATTTAGAAAGTTAATAAAATAGTACATAACTTTTTGGCTCTCTCATGCCAAGTCTAAGGAGCTTGCACTTGTGCTGCGGTTGTGGTATATGGAAGAACAAGTTCTTGTTCATCTCTTGTGATGAAATCCCAATAGCCTTTACCCATCAAAAAATTGGAAATTCTAAACTTCCAAGCTTGGTAGTTATTTTTGTCTAGCTTCTCACTCACAATTTGTATGAGACTATTAGAGGCCATCCCAAACATATACAACCAACAACTTACAATTGCAAAAATAGAGATTTTGCCTCACAAGGGCAAGTAACACATTTTCTGCAAATACAACCTTCCATTGCACACACGGCCAAAACCATAGGTTTGTGTATGATTCTTGAAACTAGTGACCATACAACCACTCCTAGTGACATGTATGCATAGACAGGCATTCACCACTACTCTATGCTTCTGAATGTCTCTGCGTCAAAGGTATAGACTCAGAAGTATAGTTGCTATCTCCCACCATAGCGATTCCTCGCACACACATCCAAAAATGGTCATTCCTTCGGAGTGCATCCTGCAAACTTGCGAAGCAAGTACGGGCACCATGGTAAAATGACACTGCTTGAATGTGTCAGAAGAGAGACACCTGTGGAGGGAGAAAGAGGGAGATTCAATTTTTAAATTTTGAAATAGTGGCCCCCTCCTTTGATGGGCTGGAAAGTGAAAGGTGGTGGGCACCCATATGGACTGAATTGTGGGCTTAACCCACATGGGTTAGGGGGTTAGGCCCCTTTGGGAGCCCACCATGGGTTAGCTCGATTTTCCAAGTTGCATGTGCTTGCATATTGAGCATCCAATAGTAAGTTCACATGGTACTTATTGGAGACATCCCCAAGTGGTGCCATGACTAGTCACACTATCTTTCACAAAAGTAGGAGGGCCTTGATGAAGATCTGGGAAGGAGGATAAGCTCCCAGCAATAGGGAGGAGGAGGGGAAAGTGGTAGAATGCAGGTAGAGTGGGAGGAGGAGGAGCAGCACAGGAATAGAGAAGGGAGGTAGAAGGAGTACGCATGGAGGTGGAGGAGAAGGAGGAGGAGGAATCTATGAGGAGGGGAGAGGCTGGGGAGGAGGAGGAGTGGGTGTCCAAGAGGAGGAGAGGAGGAGGACGAGGGGGTGGGCGTCCAGCAAGAGGAGGAGGAGGAGGAGGAGGAGGAGCAGTAGCAGTAGCAACAGCAAAAAGGGTGAGAGTGGGGGAGGAGAAGCATGTGGATGGAGGGAGGGGAGGGAAGGAGGAGGGAGGGGAGAAGGAGAGAGATTCAATTTTCAAATTTTGAAATAGTGGCCCCCTCTTTTGATGGGCTGGAAAGTGAAAGGTGGTGGGCACCCATATGGACTGAATTGTGGGCTTAACCCACATGGGTTAGGTGGTAAGGCCCCTTTGGGAGCCCACCATGGGCTTTGCATTAGCCCACTAATCCATTTCCTTACAAGGCCCTTTTGAGACCTCACTTCTCCCCTAATGTGTGGAGCTGCAACAGCAGACTCTAGACTCTGGCTTTTAAGGATGTCATGAAGAAACCATAAGGAAGCTAACATGAGGAGAAGCCATGGTGAAGGGCCGCACGTGACGAAACTTGGAATTGATCGTGCCCATCGTGTAGTTGCTCGTGGATTGGCCTTGCACCTCAGCTATCAAGTCGGCGGAGGGAGCCTACTGAAAGCAATGAGCGTACACGAGACTGGCAAAGACTCCACCCTCCCGGCTCCTCCCCGGAATCACCTCGCAGGGGATTCCCTATTCCTTTTCTTTTTGTCATGGAAACGTCGCTCATGGCCGGCCGGCTTTTGTCATCAATCGTTGTGCGCTTGGAAGTTTAAACTCATTATGCTCACACAGCTCGCTACATTGTCGCCTTCCTTTTGTCCTCACTTGTGCTCAAGTGGGCTTCATGATTTCATCGTATCGGCGAGAGCGGAGATCGCTAGGCTGGCATTCGGCCGGCATATTCTGCCGCCTTGGCCTTGATTGCATGTTTATGGCAGGAGTCTATATATATAAACATCTTTATACGTCCTCTTCCCTCGACATTCAGTACTCAGCTCGTTAGTGCCCCAAATTCTCCGATCCCGCCCAGACTACTCTAATTTCACCAACACAAGACAGTTATGGCGATCGCTGGCGTTTCAAAGATGATGCCGTCTGCACTACTAGTGCTGCTGCTGTTCCTAGCTCCCATCTGTATGTGTTCTAGAGGCCAAGCTCCTTGTTATTGTTGATCCCGAGTTTTGTGCAGCTCAGCTAGGTGCTAATGCTGAATATTGCATGCAGGCAATAGTCATATGGGGAGAGTGAACGCTGAGACAAGCTGCAATTCCGCTATTGTAATCGAAAAGGGGGACACATGCTTCTCAATTGCTCACGCCTTTCACCTTAGCGTGAGAAAGTTTTTGAAGCTTAACCCAGGCCTCAAGTGTGACGACCTGCCGATTGGCCGCCAGGTGTGTCTCTCGTGATCAGCCTCTTCGAAGTGCTGAAGCTTAGCGTATAGAATGGCAGTGACTCACTCACAGAGTGGCAATGGTTCGCAGGTCTGCCTCTCGTGAACGTCGCGTTGGATGTGATTCTGTCATTGCACGCTGGCACACATGCTGCTATGTCATTGGCAATCTTACTATTGCTACCTTTCTAACATATCTTTATATTTCAATAATTGAAACAAACTTATTGTTACTCAAGCGCCCATCGTCACATTATTTTGTTTCACATGTAGTTCCAATTGTATGTTCGCTCGAAGAGTGTGAGCATGAGATACACCAAATTGGGGGAAAATTGCTTTATAGCAATGCTCTATCTAGTGAGTAGACCTCCTACATATGCTGCTCTCTTCTCTCAAGGGCTGACTATATCATATATAAGATAGCATGTGTGATTGATAGAAGGGGTTTATTTTTTAAATTGGAGTTAAAGAAAACATAAATACATTAGGGATTTTAAAATTCAAATAATGAGAGTTGGGATACTTTCATCCTCTTAAAATTTACAGAAGCAGTGTGTATAGGTTATAAAGATCCATGGGTAGGATTTTTTAAAAGTATCCCTTGATCGCACATGCTATATGGGAATTTTACATAGTGGCTCTCTAGGGATATTCTTCCATTTAGAGATAGATCTTGCACCACAAATGTATGTAAGCATTTTCCACAAGGTGAGATTGGTGCTTGGGGACGGTGTCGAATTCCAAATTATGCATTGCAAGATTAGAGTGTTGTCGAAGGGGGCATTTTTCTCTCATTTCTTTTGTACTTCCCTTTCCCACTTGCCGTGAGACTATTGGTGTAGCTCCTCAACAGTGAGCTTATGGAAAGCTTTGGCCTTAGAATTTCCCCATCCTTTGAATCCTCTTAGAGGAAGGCATGCAACCGAGGTCGGCTAGTTGTGCATGATAGAATACCTCATGCCATTGACAATGTCCATCTCATTGGCCATGAGATTAAATTCATGGGCTATTTCATCAAATTGCTTCCTTGACTAATGAAGAGTTTTCCAAATACCATTGAATCCCCTTGCTAATTAAGTTTTTGGCTACTCTTTGGGGTGTGTTGTTTGGTGAGATCCCATCTTCCTGAGACCAACTATCCAGCCATATGCTCAAGTTGAACAAATTGCCACTGTTAAGAGGCATGTCTCCTGATTACCTAAATCATTCCTTTCCTTTGAGTGATGATCCTATTGAAGATATCAAACTCAAGAATCATGATCCTCCCTTGGGCTAAAAGGTACTCTTGCTGATAATCAGTGTTTTGCTTGAAGCCTTCAAAGCCATTTTAGCCAATCTATTGCCTAATCAAGGCACATGGACGATTAGTTTTGAGCTTGTGAATCCATTTTGTAGTATGTTGTTGAGCCTTTTGGTGCATAATTGGTATTCCTAGCCCTTCATGTGCCTTGGGTGTGCAAATCTACTCCCATTGGACTGCATGCCATTGGTTTTCCCACATGAAGTCTTTGATAGTTCTATAAATTTGAGTCAAGTTCTCCTTAGAAAAGGGGGGAACTAAGTCTATGAATACCATGTGTGAAGCAAGCACATGCTTGGCTTTGATCAACTTGGAGTTAAAACTAAGAATCTTTCCCATTCATTTTTTGAATTTATCCTCCATTATTCTGAGGTACTATTTGAGCCATTGTTTTGTGGAAACACCAATCCCAATAGAGAACCCGAGGTACTGAACAAATTATCCTAGGAGGATCCATTTGAAGTTATAATTTTTTGTTCGCTTAGACCATTCGGAGAAACTAATCCAGATTCATTTTAGAGGTGTTGCTTAAGTATTCGATCCACATTTTCTTCCTCAACCACTAGCATAATAGCAATTATTAGCAAACATCTGGGTAGAGTGAATCAAGCTATCAGGGAGAGACAATCCTTTGAATGAACTTGCTGAGAACTCTTCATCCAATCCATAGAGTAGCGGGTTTGTCACAAGGGCTAATAGCAGTTGGGTAAGTGGGCACCTCTGCCAAACTCATCTTTGAAGCTATATTCTTCCATGGAGGTAGCCACTAAGTGAAAGGGTAGTGAAAGCATAGGTGAATGGATCTGTGTCATGTGGCAAAATCCGAGCCCCATCCTCTCCATGGCAAGAATGAAGAAGGGCCAACCCATCCTATTAGATGACTGTTCAAGGTCTATGTCGAGGAGCATGAAGGCTTTGTTTTTAGCCACTATATAGTCAATTGAGTTCAAGCTATTAGGGATCACCTCATGAATGCTCTTGCCATAGACAAATCCAAACTGTTTTAGATGCACGTTCTTGGCAAGGATGAACTTGATGTGATTGTAAAGAAAGAGGGAGAGAGATAGGAGACTCAAGTTCAGCTTTCTTCACAACACACAAAAGAGAGAGGACACAAGGTTGGAGGGTGAAGCCTTTCTTCACTTTTGCACACAACTACAATACAATAGAAGAGGGAAATACCCTATATGTCAAAACCTAGGATACGTGGTTCATATGTGAACCCAAACCAAAAACATACGTGGTAGTCTAACTACACCACGAGTACAACTAACATAGATGGTGACATAAATGATAGTCATCCAGGAGATATGTCGGGGATAGAGCTTGATATCTCAACACTCCCCCTCAAGCTCAAATCCATCTCACGTACACCAAGCAAGCTCCTAAATCTGCGAAGCTTCTCCGTACCCAATGCCTTCGTAAAAATATCAGCCACCTGCTCCTCAGTGCTGACATAGACAAGATCAATCTCACCAGCTAGAACCTTCTCTCTCACAAAGTGATAATGCACCTCAATGTGCTTCGTTCTAGCATGATAAACTGGGTTATTAGCAAGCATGATGCTGCTAATGTTGTCACAATGAATGACAACTGCTGCATGAACTGACTGTCCCATATCTGCAAGTAGCTTCCGTAACCAAGCTACCTCACATGCAGCCATTGCTGCACCCCTGTACTCTGCCTCTGTGCTCGACAAGGCAACTGTTGGCTGCTTCTTGCTGCTCCAACTGATGGCACCACTCCCAAGGGAAAACATAAAACCACTAGTAGATCTCCTGTCTGAGACACTACCAGCCCAGTCAGTATCTGTGTATCCATGTACCTATAATGCACACCCAGCTTCATAAAACAGTCCATAATGCAATGTGGACTTCACATACCGCAGTATGCGCCTAGCCGCATCCAAATGTGGCTTCCTCGGTGCCTACATAAACTGACTCACCAGCCCCACAGCATAGCTCAAATCTGGTCTGGTTATAGTCATGTAAATCAAGCTACCTACTATGCGCCTGTACATAGTAATATCTTCAAGAAGCTCACCTGTCTCTGCATTGAGCTTCACATTCTACTCCAATGGAACAGAAATAGGCTTACAGCCTATCATCCCATATTTGGACAGCATGTCCAAACCGTATTGCCTTTGCAACAGCCATATCCCACTCGGGGATCTAATAACCTCAATGCCCAAGAAGTAACGCAGCTCTCCCAAATCCTTCATCTCAAATTTTTGCTTCAACAGCAGCTTCACTTCATTAATGTCTGCATCACTATCACCTGTAATAATCAAGTCATCAACATAGATGACTATAAGCACAATCCCTCTGTTTGTCCTTTTCACATAAAGTGAAAAATCTGAATTGGAAATCTGAAATCCAATAGTGACAAGATATTGCCCTATCTTGTCTGACCATGCCCTCGGCACCTGTTTTAAGCCATACAAGGCTTTGCGCAACCTGCATACAAAATCGGGGTGTGCTTTATCCTCATAACCTTCTGGCTGCATCATATAAACCTCTTCCTGCAAGTCACCATGCAAGAAGGCATTTTTCACATCCATCTGATGCAAAGACCATCCCTTTGCAGCAGCCATAGCAATTACTGCTCTCACGGTTGCCATCCTTGCAACTGGGTTGAAAGTTTCCTCATAGTCAATTCCATATGTCTGTGCAAAACCTTTGGCAACCAATCTTGCCTTGTACCTGCTAACAGACCCATCAGCATTGTGCTTTACTTTGTAAACCCACTTGCAGCCAATAGCCTTCTTATCATGAGGCAAAGGCATCAAATCCCAAGTGTGGTTTGCATCCAAGGCAGCCATCTCTTCATCCATAGCTGCTTCCCAATTTTTATGCCCTGCTGCATCCTCAAAACATGGAGGCTCTGGCTCCTCTAGAACCTTGACCATATAAGCATAGTGATGTGCTGTATACCCATCATATCTCAGCCTGTCAACTAGATACTTAATACGAGTGGACCTCCGTACAACTGGATCAGTTGTAGGAGTCTTTAAATCATGCCTGCTTTTGCTTGCACCAGGTGTAACAACAGAAGGAATCCCAAGTTCCTCATCAAGGCTCATTTCAGAGCCGCTTGACTCTCCATCAACATGAGAGCTACCAGCAGACACATCAAACACTGGAGCATGGTCCACTTTTTCTTTTCCCTTATGTGATACCTGCACAACACTATCAGGACTGCCATGTGATGATTCACTAGATCTCAATCTCCCTGTCCATGCATTAGATCCACTAGTAGAGGACTCTCTGGGTCCACTCAAGGCTTGAGATTGCTGCTCTGCATTTATTGCAGCATTCTTATTTCCTGCATCTGCATCTCCTACCATAACAGTTGGTGCATACTAGCTGCTCATTTCATCAAAAACAACATCTCTGCTCACTTGCATTTTGCGGGTGGAAGGGTTATAACAGCGATACCCTTTCTGGTGCAGAGCATATCCAATAAAGATGCATTTTTCTGCCTTTGGATCCAGCTTTGTTCTCTTCTCATCAGGAACATGAACATAAGCTATGCAACCAAATACCTTCAAGTGAGAAATATCTGGTTTTTGGCCTGTATACATTTCTTTAGGCGTCATGCCATGGACAGCTGCAGTGGGGGTTCTGTTCATAATATAAACAGCAGTTGCTACTGCTTCAGCCCAAAAATAATCAGGCATGTTTTTCTCATTTAGGATCGCCCATCCTACTTCTGCAATATGCCTGTTCTTCCTTTCTGCAACCCCATTCTGCTGAGGGGTAGACCTGCATGAGTACTTCCTTTGAATTCCCTGTTCTTTCAGATATTCACAAAATTCTTCTGAAAAGTACTCTCCCCCTCCATCAGATCTTAACACTTTAATATGCACACCTTTCTCTTTTTCAACCATGGCCTTAAAAGCCTTGAAATGGCTGAACACTTCACTTTTGTGCTTCATAAAATAAATCCACACCTTCCTAGTGTAGTCATCAATAAACGTCACATAATAATGGCATCCACCAATAGAAGCAGCTTTGGTTGTCCAAACATCTGAATGGATCACTTCCAAAGGTCTTCTGCTCACCTTAGCATTTTTGGGAAATGCATGTCTGGTCTGCTTACCCATTTGGCATGCTTCACATACCTTTTGCATTCCCTCAACTCTGAATTTAGGCAAACCTGCAACAATGTTTTTCGTTTGCATAGATTTCAGCCTTTGTATATTCACGTGCCCAATGCGCTTGTGCCATATCTCAATATCTGCAATGACACCTCTCCCATGCGCAAACATAGCAGCTTTCACCTCAGGCATATCAACATCCAAGGTGAACATTCTGCCATTTTTGTTGCCTTTCGGAACCAAGCGGCACTTATTTTTCAAGTCCTCAACGAAGCATCCATCAGGGTTAAATCTAACCTGCAGACCTTGCTCAACCATCTGGCCAACTGAAACCAGGTTCTTAGTGATTTTTGGAACATGAAGTACATCTGCCAAGTACTTTGTTTTGCCATCCTGCATAGCCAATGGCACTTTACCAACCTGCGTAATTGGGTGCGCAGTATCATCACCTGTTTCAACATAACCTGGCTTATCCAAATTTTTGACATCATGAAACCACTCACCATGACTGGTCATGTGGTTAGAGGCACCTGAATCAACATACCAAACATCATTGCAAGCTGCAGCATCTCCTGACATGGAGTTAACCATATGCTGCATCACAAAAAGGTGCTCATTTCTGTCGTCACCATGCCCACTTGATGATGCATAGTTGCTTTGCTGCAACTTCCCACTTTTGATGTCATTCTGCTTTTTATAGCATGTATTCTCCTTGTGTCCAGGCTTTCCACAATAATAGCATTCTGTGCTGCTATTTACTTGCTGGTTCCTTTGCCATGAACCACGGCCTCTTTGGCTCCCCCTGCCTCTAGAACTACCACGTCCTCCTCCATAGGACTGGTTTTCCTGTTGTTGCTGTTGGTTCTGATTTCCTGCACGGCCACCAGAACGGCCTCTTCCTCTACCTCTGCCTCTACCTGTATTCGAGTAGAAAGCAGTCTCTTGAGAAGTTGAGGTGGCTGAACCACCATTCCTTTGCTCTTCACTCAGCAAGAGAGCAATAAGTTCCTGAAAATCAGGAAATGTTTCACGGACTCCAATGGATGTCCGAAATTGTGCATAATCTTTCCCAAGACCATTCAAGGTCACGGACACTAAGTCCTCATCATCAACAGGTGCTCCAATGGAGGCAAGAGAATCTGCAAGGCCTTTCACCTTCAAGGAATACTCATTTATATTCAGATTTTTCCTTTGCACATTGTGCAACTCCTGCTTTAGCTGCATCTTTCGTGCTTTGGTATTTGTGCTATACAGCTTCACCAATGTATCCCATGCCTCCTTAGGCGTCTCTAGATCCTGTATATGCACAATCATAGAATCTGAAATGCTAACGGACAGCCAATACAGGCATTTTCTGGCTTTTTCATGCCATTCTTTAAAGGCCTTCAATTCAGCAGGAGTGGGAGCAGCACCCAAAACTGGTTCTGCAGTTTCACCACTGATGTAATCCCAAACTCCCTTTCCCATAAAGAAGTTTGTCATCCTGAACTTCCATGCTTGGAAGTTGTTCTTGTCAAGCTTCTCACTGACAATGGTAGACAGATTCTCAGACATTTTACAAATCACGAATTGCAACAGCAACCTGTAAACACAGCAAATGCCTCAGAAGGGCAAATAGCAAAACTTCTGCAAAGAGCCTCACAGGGGCAGATCTGCAACACTGACGAAAGTGGTATTTCACCACACAGTCACTTCCTCGTGACGATTTTGCATCAACAGGCAACAGGCATGAATCTGCAACTCCCAATATCTCTGCACATAGGCATACGATACAATTTCTATGGCACCTTTCCACCGACTAGCCGCACGGTGGTCGCACAGCAAAAACAGGGCCTTTTTCTGAGTGCCTGCGAAGAACTTCCGCCTTCAAAACGGGCCCCGAAACGGCCTCAAATCAGAAAAATAAAGTAATCGAGGGCTTTCCCCTCTCCCGCAGCATATACTGCGCTCTCGCCGCACCGCGAAGGGCCTCTCAATCTGAAGCAGTGCACTCCTGTACTTCTGGCTGTGCTACCTGCAGAGATTTGCTCCCAAACTCGAAATAGGGAAGCTACACTGGTCCTCTTACCAGGACACCACAAACTTGGCTAGCTTTCTTGAGCTCCTTACCACGAACAAGGCTCTGATACCACGTAAAGAAAGAGGGAGAGAGATAGGAGACTCAAGTTCAGCTTTCTTCACAACACACAAAAGAGAGAGGACACAAGGTTGGAGGGTGAAGCCTTTCTTCACTTTTGCACACAACTACAATACAATAGAAGAGGGAAATACCCTATATGTCAAAACCTAGGATACGTGGTTCATATGTGAACCCAAACCAAAAACATATGTGGTAGTCTAACTACACCACGAGTACAACTAACATAGACGATGACATAAATGATAGTCATCCAGGAGATATGTCAGGGATTAGAGCTTGATATCTCAATAGTGATTAGCCAACACTTTAGCCGGTACTTTGTAGAATGTTGTGAGCATAGTGAGGGGTTGCTAATCTAAGGGCTTGAGCCTAGGAGTGGCCTTTGGAATAAGCTTTATGGTATCTTGGTTGACATGTTTGATCACTTCCCCTCTTCTATAGATTTTGTTGAGAGTTTCCATCATAAGCTTTCCACAGTTATCCCAGTAGTCCTAGAAAAACTCAATGCGCACGCCATCCGGTCCTAGTGATGTTTGTCTAGCCATATGTATCTCAACGTGCTTCATTTTTGCATTTGAAAATGGCCTTTGAAGCATGGCAACCTTTGAGATGTTGACTAAATGCCGGAGTGATGTTAGGAAGATCTGGAACTTTTCGTTGCAATTTGGTGCTTGTGTCATCTTTGAGCCTACTATGCTAGAGGGGTGCCTCATAAGCAACCCTTGGATAAATGCTATTGGAGCAGATTTCACCAATCCTTTAGAGCTGGCCTAAATTAGAGATCAAATCTACCTATAGAAAGTACTAATTCAACTTCTTGAGTGGGGGGAAATTGCACTTCTTATCAAAATAATTCCTTGCAACACTTATCCCTTCAAAATTAAACTTTTTGATATAATGGATTTAAAATTGAAAGTTTCAAATTTAAATGTAAATTATGTCTACTATCTTTGAACTTGTTCAAAGTGATATTATGAACAATGACTATCATGGTGGCTACATGCTCTCCATTATTTCCCAAGCAGAATTGGCTAATAGATTTCCATTATGTCATTTAAACTCTTGGCTAGACAAAAGGCGAATATTTATTCCCACGGGAATTCCAAAAGAAAAAAAGAAGCAACTAGATTAAGGGCAACTTATGGCTCATAAGACCTTCGGCACAAAAACTTTAAATATTTTTCCACATGGGAATTACAAAAGAGAAGCTATAAAATAAGGGGAATTAATGGGAGACATGACCTGGGCTACACAAAAGTCAAAATATTGGGAAGGTAAAGGCCAACATCAACAAAGGAGAAGAATGAATATCCCACCCATGAAGTTGAATATAATGTAAACTAATATGTGGCCAAAAGATAAAATGATTCGAATGAAAGAAATTCTAATTTAGCAAAAGATCATAGGCATATGCATCCTTATATTACTCTAGAGACTGAGAATGCCTGCATTTGACCTTTGTAATAATGGCAAAGACAACATTATGTGCTTAAATAGTCATACTTAGAAGTGGTAATAATCTTGCATGATTTACGCAACATAAAATGTTTGCTTGGAATAATACTATGGAGGTGAAATCATAGTGTACTTGTACTTCCTTATTAAGTTAGTAGTGCAATATTTGAATGTTTTTATTAATGCAATGGTGCAAACTTTCAAATTCTTCTTATAAGTGGTCAAAAATGTATTGCATGGCATTGCATAAAGAATCTTGGTAATATTGTATTAAATTGAATGTGTTAAAGTGGAAACATAGTAGGGAGTTTCAAGTGTTGGTGATGTGTCTTGATGTTGTAGTGTAATTGAAATGTTGTCAGAGTCTCAAATGTTTTGTTTTCACATTGATTGACCTATACTCTTTCACAAGTTTTTCTTAAGAGGTTGCAAGTTAAGAAGCCATATAATCTAGAGCTAGAACAAAGACATATTCTCCCAAAAAGACTCAATAAATATAATATCTGTAGGAGAGAGTATGTTGTGTTTAATAGACATGTGGATGAGTCAACATTGCATAGGCAATTGAACTCTTATTTGCATGCTCCAAATTTCTAACATATGATCATTTTTTTCCTTATATTGGTTCAAAATATAGATACAATAAATGGATAATGCTAGGTGCAAAAGGTAGGTGAATGATGATATATGAATATATGTGAAGATCTCAATTTGATAAAACAAATTTATCCACTCATGTTTTTTTGTTAGGTGAATAATGTTATTGTGGTAGGATATACAAATAGCTCAAAAGAGTACAAATCCAAAAATATGTGCAAAACAAAAATTTGGTGAGGAGAATAGTGTTATTGTGTTAGGCTATATAAACACCTCAAAAGACTACAAACACAAAATATGCACAAAACAAATGCATGTTGGCAAAATATTGTAAAGGTAACCCCATGATGGAGGAGGAACACTACTACAAATGCGCTAATGTTTCACATATTTTACTTAATTTTGTTGAAGTATGGATTGTTGACATGTATGGTGAAAATCGGTTCTATCCTATGAGCTTAGATAGGATAGGTAGAGGATGTGAATTATCAGTTATCTTATCTTATTTTCATAGTACTAGTATGAGTGGTACTTAGTGGCCATGCATGTAAGGCACACTAGGTCTCTTTTGTGTATGTATAGAGCTTTCATGAATTGAACAAGTTGAACCTCTGTGTGTGTGTGTGTGCGCTACATGTTGCTTGTCTCTTCACTTTTGTAACATGTATCAGAGCTACCAAATTCTACACTTCTCGTGTCACTTTATCCACTGTGACCTCTCTCATTAGTTGAGACTTCCTCCATGCGTTGGAGCAATTAGTCATTGAGAAGAAGCTAGCTGTTAGCTTCTCACTAAATCCACTTTAACAAACATTGTTAGTGGAGATATCTTATTCTACACCTCTTGTTGCAGCTTCATTGGAAGATTTGTTGATTCTGTAGCATCTACTTCCTCAAGATCAGGTCTTTTTTTTTTGTAGCAAGTCTAGAAAGGCTCATGAGCTTCAAACCTATCACTTGGCAAGCTCATTGAGAAGCTTAGATGTTGTAACTACTCTTAGGGCACCAAAATGAGCTAGGATTCTCATATCAGCTACCTCAAAAATAGAGTGTTATTTGAATCATCTCTTCAAGAAAGAGTTCAATAGGGTTTCAATTCAAGAATGATGATGATTCCTATTTGGTGACCACTTGGAAGCATCCTGAAGCAAGATAAAGCAAGCAACACAAGACAACTTGACAGCAATTCAATATTTTGGTCATGACTTTTGCATATGGTATCTATTGAAAAATAAAAATAAGATCTACAACTTTACATTGTTATAGATCTAAATTTTTAAACATATGAGGTCTCTCTATAGATCACAACAGAGGCAACTTCTTTTGAGACTGCATATGTTGTGATTTAGAGCAAATATGTAGCTTTACTTTTCTCTTGTTATCTTTTAAAGCAATATGGATTGCCATAAGGGAAAGGAAAGATGTAGAGTGAGGTTTCCTTTGCAAGTATACCAAAATCATATTCTCACAATACAATGAACAGATTGTAGCTTTAATTTTTAGGCTTATATGTATGGAATTTTTGAGATAGAAGTACATGTTGAATATATGCCTTGCAAGAGCATTTGCTAGAGGCATTGCACAACTTGTAAATGATGAGTGGAGAAGGTAGTTGCTAGAAAGTATAGACATTATATGCTCAAGGGTGGATCAATCATATTTGGTTTTCTTAGGCTCAATAAGAGTATGTTTCATATGTCTTATGCCTAAGACATGCAAATTGTGATGCATGTCTTGGAAGAGTGAATGCACAAAAGAGTTGTGAAGTAGAGTAAGTTGTGTATGCTGATTCAAGCAGTGAGTTATACCCAAATGTGAGAAGGAGACAAAAGCTTTTGCTGTAGGATTTGTTCACTTTGTTAGAATGGCAAGTGAATAATCCCTAACTGCATTAATTATCACGAGCGAGAAGTTTGGGAGAAATAACTATCCAGCTTGGAGATTCTACATGAAAAAATTTCTAATCAGCAAGGATTTGTGGATGGTAATGAAACAAAGACATGCACAACTTGGAGTTGCATCTAGCTCAAGGACCGGTGTCACTACCATATAGATAGTTAGTCCATGGTCAGGAAGATTAATAGCATGAAGTGTGGTTGATATTAGAACATCAAATCACCCTCAAATATATGAAATTATAAGCTCAAGATCAACACCAAATAGCCTAGGTTCTCATACTCAAGGTAGCACTAATGTTCGTGTAGTTGATGATGACTTTCATGGGATAATGCTAGGTGCAACAAAAGGTAGCTGAATGATAATGTATAAATATATGCGAAGATCTCCATTTGATAACCAAAAATTATCAACTCATGTTTTTTGTTAGGTGAATAATGTTAATGTGGTAGGATATATAAATAGCTCAAAAGGGAACAAATGGAAAAATATGTGCAAAACAAGAATTTGGTGAGGTGAATAGTGTTAATGTGGTAGGCTAAATAAACACCTCCAAAGACTACGAACAAAAAATATGCACTTATTTTCTTAGTACTAGTATGAGTGGTACTTAGTACCCACACATGTAATTCACACTAGGTGTCTTTTGTGTATGTATAGAGTTTTCATGAATTGAACAAGTTGAACCTCTCTCTCTCTCTCTCTCTCTCTCTCTCTCTCTCTCTCTCTCTCTTTGAATGTGTGTATGCTACATGTTACCTATCTCTTCACTTTTGTAACATGGTATTAGAGCTACCAAGTTCTATAGTTCTCGTGCACTTTATCCATTGTGACCTCTCTCATTAGTGGAGACTTCCTCCATGCATTGGAGCAATTAGTCACTGAGAAGAAGCTAGCTCTCAGCTTCTCACTATATCCACATTAACAAACATTGTTAGTGGAGATATCTTATGCTTCACCTCCTATAGCAACTTCATTTGAAGATTTGTTGAGTCCATAGCATCTACTTCCTCAAGATATGGTCATTCTTTTTTTATCAAGTCTAGAAAGGATCATGAGCTTCAAACATATCACTCAACAAGCTCATTGAGAAGCTCAAATGTTGCGACTACTCTTTGGGCACAAAAATGAGGAAGCATTCTCATATCACCCACCTCACAAATAGAGTATCATTTGAATCATCCCTTTAAGAGAGAGTTCAATAGGTTCTCATTTCAAGAGTGGTGGTCATTCCTATTTGGTGACCACTTGGAAGCATCCTAAAGTAAGATAAAGAAGATGACGCACAACAACTTGACAATAGTTCAATATTTTGGTCATAACTTTTGCATATGGTATTTGTTTGGGGTGTTCTAGTGCTCAAATAAAAAACAAAAATGAGATCGACAATTTCATGTTGTTATAAATCTAAAATTTGAAACATATCAGGTCTCTTTATAGGTCACAATAGAGGCAACTTCTTTTGAGGCTGCATATGTTGTGTTTTAGAATAGGTAACTTTTCTCTTCTCCATTTATCTTTAAAAACAATATGGAATGCCATAAGGGAAAGGAAAGATGAAGAGTGACGTTTCCTTTGCAGGTATACCAAAATCATCTTCTCACAATACAATGTTGCAGCTCTAATTTCTATCCCTCTATATATGCAATTTTTGAGATAGAAGTACATGTTGAATATATGCCTTGCAAGACCATTTGATAAAGGCATTGGAAAACTTGTAGATGATGATTTGATAAGGTAGTTGCTAGAGAGTTATATGCCCAAGGTTGGATCAATCATATTTGGTTTTCTTATGCTCAATAAGAGCAGCTTTCATATGTCTTATGCCTAAGACATGCATATTGTGATGCATGTTTTGGAAGACTGAATGCACAAAAGAGTTGTGAAGCAAAGTAACTTGTGTATGCTGATTTAAGTAGTGAGTTATACCCACACTTGAGAAGGAGACCAAAGCTTTTGTTGCAAGATTTGTTCACTTTGTTAAAATGGTACCTATAGAGAATATTCCCAAAATTCTGAATGGAAAAAAGGTAAAGCTCCTTTTACCATGATGTCACGAACTCTACCTTACTCCTTGAACTCCTCGCCATGAACCAGACTTTGATACCATGAACTGGTAGTGGGAGAGGGAGGAGTCTTGCTTGTAGCTATCTCAACAATAACACAAGGGAGAAGACACATGAGATGAAGGCTGAAGCTTTCTTCTTCGTACTTGCAAATGCCACAGAACCAAAATACATAAAACAAGGGTATATCCAATGTCTCTAACCCTAGAGTACATGGCCCAAACCATACATACATGGCAATGTAACAACCACAACCAACAATGCATGTGACATAAATGACAATCCCCTAGGTGTCACATGTGTAGTTGAGCTTGATCCACTAACAAGCTGAATTGCTAGCAAATATGCTTGTGATTATGCATGGTCTCTAGATTGTGTGAGACCTCGAATTGAAAGTTTTTTCAACTGATGCACATTTTCACACTTGCAAGTTCAATATGTTAGATTATTGAACTTTGTCCAAGTTCACTCATTGGGCTATGGTGTGTGATTGCTACGTTGCTCACATAGCAATAGAATGAAAAAACCTAAAGAGCTTTTTTTGGTTGCTTTTGGTAGAGTTCAAGACCATGGTGAAGGCAGAGCAACGATCGAGTATGATTCATTGTAGGCATGGCCAACATTGCCAAAGGAAGGCTACAAGTGTAAAGTATGACCAAATTTTATAGTACTCCTTCACAATGGCCAATGCACATTGAAGGAGACTCCCATGTTAGTCCCTTCATATTTTCAAACAACTTTTCAAGCTTGATTCTTTGTTAGCTTTCCATGCCAGACTTAATTGGTAATTAGAACTTTCCATTGGGATAAGATGGAGCTACAATATTATAAATCATGTTTGAGCATTGATGGAGCTATCATTCGTGTCCAAGGCAAACACATGTAGTGCTATGGCACGAATGTCAGGCATGGATGCATCTTAAGATTTTCTTGTGTTTGCACTCTAAGTAAATTATCATCAAGTTCTTTCTTGCAGTACTCATAAAAGAAATGTTTTACTATTCTTTAAACTTTCTAATGCAAAAAAGTGAAAGACATCGATGCAATTTCTGTGTACAACATATCGACTTCTCAAATTGCAATGTCCATATGATTATTCACATTGTGCCAAAGTTTAATCTTGTTAAATAATTAATGAATAGCATGTTTTGATCTCCTTTTGATGTGCTTAGTAGTTTTCCATGTTTGAAGAAATTGAAAGGGACTTTCACGATTGGAGCAAAAGTAGATTGATAATAATAAAATTTTGGCACATGTTACGCAAGTAACATCTTCTAACCTATTGTATTCCATTCACTATAGGCCATGGGCCAAGGAGGGAAATTAGGGGCTAAAAGGCCAAGGCCAAGTTTTAGGGTTAAACCTCCCTTCAAAAGGTCCATGTATAAAAGCCAAGTGATTTGACTTGGTCTTCTTTCTTCCATTGTTGGTGTTGGGAATAGAAAGGAGCATTCCTTCCTTCTTGTGTTGATGTCTTGCTTCCTTTCCATTTACCCTTGCTTGTTGCTATGCTTACAATCGATTCCCCTTTCACCACGCTCATGATTCTCTCCTCTATTCCTCTTATTTCCCTTTCCCTTACGATCACGTAGTGACTAGGATGAAATCCAAGGACGGTGTCCGTGACAACATCCTGCAACCGCACACACAAATTAGCTCCCACATGGAAGTTGCTTGGAGGACGACCTCTCTGAAGCGGCTTGGTTGAAGATCCCCACAACACATTGGACTCTGTCGAAGACTTAACAAATTTTGATGCCGTTACAAAGGAGGTTAACAACCTTGCTTGGTTCTTGTTGTTGTATTCCTTGCTATTACCCTTTTGAAATAGTTAGTTGGTTGCAAAGGAGAGTAGGAGCAAAAGAGTGGCCAGTGGGCTGAAAAAAGTTGAAAACGTGATGTTTTGTTGTTGTTTCTTTTTATAAAAGTTTTAGATTCATGTTAAGTAGCTTCTCCTCATCTAAAACAACATATCACAATCAGCTTTTGGGCCAGATTTGACCCAGGAAGTGCCTTGTGTGGTCAAAAGCCAAACATCTTCATTTCGAGTTTTAAAAGTCGTTTTTTCTGTTGTTTTTATGCTTCACATAGTTAAAAGAGCAGCCACATAACATTGTACATAAACCACAGATTTGAAAAAACACAAAAAATTGAGTGAAAGGGTCAAAACTAAAGTCGAGATCTTGCACGCTGCATTAGTGTTCATTGGCACTACATTAGCTTCCAACAATCACTGACAGTTGTCACCAACCACCTCTCAAAAAATTTAATGCACCAGTTTGCCGAGCTTTTTGCATCGGCACTGCAATAATTTAGAGTTGACTTTTTAAAAAATATCTTCATCACTGAACATAAATTTTGGTGTCATTAAATCAACTACCAACTCAATTAAGGTGTTAGTTATTGCATCAACGTTGCAATAATTATTGTAACATGCTATAGTAAACTTTGCCAAGAGTTGACAATCCTAAGCAACTAAATGTTGTGTCCATAAGGTGTCCAGGTCTAAATTCTAGCGAGAAGGTCAAAGTGTGTGAAAAAGCCAGGGTGCCACATTAGCTTATTGTAACACGCTCTAAAATTATTGCATCAACAACCTTTGAACAGTGCATCATTCCTATGAGGTGATTTTGAGGAGGAGCTGGGAGGGCGGAGTCTTTGTCAGTCTCGTGTACGCTCATTGCTTTCAGTAAGCTCCCTCCACCGACTTGATAGCTGAGGTGCAAGGCCAATCCATGCGCAATTCCACAATGGGCACGATCAATTCCAAGTTTCATCAAGAGCGGCCCTTCACCATGGCTTCTCTATTGTTAGCTTCCTTATGGTTTCTTCATGACATCCTTAAAAGCTAGAGTCAACTGTTGCAGCTCCACAGGTGTATCTCTTTTGACACATTCAAGCAGTGTCATTTTGCCATGGTGCCACTTCGGGCCTCGTTTTTGCATCACAAGTTTGCAAGATGCATTCTAAAGGAGTGACCATTTTTGGATGTGTGTGCGAGAAATCGCTATGGTGGGAGTGTTGAGATATCAAGCTCTATCCCCGACATATCTCCTGGATGACTATCATTTATGTCACCGTCTATGTTAGTTGAACTCGTGGTGTAGTTAGACTACCACGTATGTTTTGGTTTGGGTTCACATATGAACCACGTATTCTAGGTTTTGACATATAGGGTATTTCCCTCTTCTATTGTATTGTTGTTGTGTGCAAAAGTGAAGAAAGGCTTCACCCTCCAACCTTGTGTCCTCTCTCTTTTGTGTGTTGTGAAGAAAGCTGAACTTGAGTCTCCTATCTCTCTCCCTCTTTCTTTACATGGTATCAGAGCCTTGTTCGTGGTAAGGAGCTCAAGAAAGCTAGCCAAGTTTCTGGTGTCCTGGTAAGAGGACCAGTGTAGCTTTCCTATTTCGAGTTTGGGAGCAAATCTCTGCAGGTAGCACAGCCAAAAGTGCAGGAGTGCACTGCTTCAGATTGAGAGGCCCTTCGCGGTGCGGCGAGAGCGCAATATATGCTGCGGGGCCGTTTTTCTGATTTGAGGCCGTTTCGGGGCCCGTTTTGAAGGCGGAAGTTCTTCGCAGGCACTCAGAAAAAGGCCCTGTTTTTGCTGTGCGACCACCGCGCGGCTAGTCGGTGGAAAGGTGCCACAGAAATTGCATCGTATGCCTATGTGCAGAGATATTGGGAGTTGCAGATTCATGCCTGTTGCCTGTTGATGCAAAATCGTCACGAGGAAGTGACTGTGTGGTGAAATACCACTTTCGTCAGTGTTGCAGATCTGCCCCTGTGAGGCTTTTCGCAGAAGTTTTGCTATTTGCCCTTGTGAGGCATTTGCTGTGTTTACAGGTTGCTGTTGCAATTCGTGATTTGTAAAATGTCTGAGAATCTGTCTACCATTGTCAGTGAGAAGCTTGACAAGAACAACTTCCAAGCATGGAAGTTCAGGATGACAAACTTCCTTATGGGAAAGGGAGTTTGGGATTACATCAGTGGTGAAACTGCAGAACCAGTTTTGGGTACTGCTCCCACTCCTGCTGAATTGAAGGCCTTTAAGGAATGGCATGAAAAAGCCAGAAAATGCTTGTATTGGCTATCTGTTAGCATTTCAGATTCTATGATTGTGCATATACAGGATCTAGAGACGCCTAAGGAAGCATGGGATACATTGGTGAAGCTGTATAGCACAAATACCAAAGCACGAAAGATGCAGCTAAAGCAGGAGTTGCACAATGTGCAAAGGAAAAATCTGAATATAAATGAGTATTCCTTGAAGGTGAAAGGCCTTGCAGATTCTCTTGCCTCCATTGGAGCACCTGTTGATGATGAGGACTTAGTGTCCGTGACCTTGAATGGTCTTGGGAAAGATTATGCACAATTTCGGACATCCATTGGAGTCCGTGAAACATTTCCTGATTTTCAGGAACTTATTGCTCTCTTGCTGAGTGAAGAGCAAAGGAATGGTGGTTCAGCCACCTCAACTTCTCAAGAGACTGCTTTCTACTCGAATATAGGTAGAGGCAGGGGTAGAGGAAGAGGCCGTTCTGGTGGCCGTGCAGGAAATCAGAACCAACAGCAACAACAGGAAAACCAGTCCTATGGAGGAGGACGTGGTAGTTCTAGAGGCAGGGGGAGCCAAAGAGGCCGTGGTTCATGGCAAAGGAACCAGCAAGTAAATAGCAGCACAGAATGCTATTATTGTGGAAAGCCTGGACACAAGGAGAATACATGCTATAAAAAGCAGAATGACATCAAAAGTGGAAAGTTGCAGCAAAGCAACTATGCATCATCAAGTGGGCATGGTGACGACAGAAATGAGCACCTTTTTGTGATGCAGCATATGGTTAACTCCATGTCA
Organism: Dipteris shenzhenensis; assembly: GCF_047967505.1. Classification (NCBI taxonomy): domain Eukaryota; kingdom Viridiplantae; phylum Streptophyta; class Polypodiopsida; order Gleicheniales; family Dipteridaceae; genus Dipteris; species Dipteris shenzhenensis. The sequence goes on along the minus strand of NC_141618.1, from coordinate 54,612,346 downwards.
GGAGATGCTGCAGCTTGCAATGATGTTTGGTATGTTGATTCAGGTGCCTCTAACCACATGACCAGTCATGGTGAGTGGTTTCATGATGTCAGAAATTTGGATAAGCCAGGTTATGTTGAAACAGGTGATGATACTGCGCACCCAATTACGCAGGTTGGTAAAGTGCCATTGGCTATGTAGGATGGCAAAACAAAGTACTTGGCAGATGTACTTCATGTTCCAAAAATCACTAAGAACCTGGTTTCAGTTGGCCAGATGGTTGAGCAAGGTCTGCAGGTTAGATTTAACCCTGATGGATGCTTCGTTGAGGACTTGAAAAATAAGTGCCGCTTGGTTGCGAAAGGCAACAAAAATGGCAGAATGTTCACCTTGGATGTTGATATGCCTGAGGTGAAAGCTGCTATGTTTGCGCATGGGAGAGGTGTCATTGCAGATATTGAGATATGGCACAAGTGCATTGGGCACGTGAATATACAAAGGCTGAAATCTATGCAAACGAAAAACATTGTTGCAGGTTTGCCTAAATTCAGAGTTGAGGGAATGCAAAAGGTATGTGAAGCATGCCAAATGGGTAAGCAGGCCAGACATGCATTTCCCAAAAATGCTAAGGTGAGCAGAAGACCTTTGGAAGTGATCCATTCAGATGTTTGGACAACCAAAGCTGCTTCTATTGGTGGATGCCATTATTATGTGACGTTTATTGATGACTACACTAGGAAGGTGTGGATTTATTTTATGAAGCACAAAAGTGAAGTGTTCAGCCATTTCAAGGCTTTTAAGGCCATGGTTGAAAAAGAGAAAGGTGTGCATATTAAAGTGCTAAGATCTGATGGAGGGGGAGAGTACTTTTCAGAAGAATTTTGTGAATATCTGAAAGAACAGGGAATTCAAAGGAAGTACTCATGCAGGTCTACCCCTCAGCAGAATGGGGTTGCAGAAAGGAAGAACAGGCATATTGCAGAAGTAGGACGGGCGATCCTAAATGAGAAAAACATGCCTGATTATTTTTGGGCTGAAGCAGTAGCAACTGCTGTTTATATTATGAACAGAACCCCCACTGTAGCTGTCCATGGCATGACGCCTGAAGAAATGTATACAGGCCAAAAACCAGATATTTCTCACTTGAAGGTATTTGGTTGCATAGCTTATGTTCATGTTCCTGATGAGAAGAGAACAAAGCTGGATCCAAAGGCAGAAAAATGCATCTTTATTGGATATGCTCAGCACCAGAAAGGGTATCGCTGTTATAACCCTTCCACCCGCAAAATGCAAGTGAGCAGAGATGTTGTTTTTGATGAAATGAGCAGCTGGTATGCACCAACTGTTATGGTAGGAGATGCAGATGCAGGAAATGGGAATGCTGCAATAAATGCAGAGCAGCAATCTCAAGCCTTGAGTGGACCCAGAGAGTCCTCTACTAGTGGATCTAATGCATGGACAGGGAGATTGAGATCTAGTGAATCGTCACATGGCAGTCCTGATAGTGTTGTGCAGGTATCACATAAGGGAAAAGAAAAAGTGGACCATGCTCCGGTATTTGATGTGTCTGCTGGTAGCTCTCATGTTGATGGAGAGTCAAGCGGCTCTGAAATGAGCCTTGATGAGGAACTTGGGATTCCTTCTGTTGTTACACCTGGTGCAAGGAAAAGCAGGCATGATTTAAAGACTCCTGCAACTGATCCAGTTGTACGGAGGTCCACTCGTATTAAGTATCCAGTTGACAGGCTGAGATATGATGGGTATACAGCACATCACTATGCTTATATGGTCAAGGTTCTAGAGGAGCCAGAGCCCACATGTTTTGAGGATGCAGCAGGGCATAAAAATTGGGAAGCAGCTATGGATGAAGAGATGGCTGCCTTGGATGCAAACCACACTTGGGATTTGATGCCTTTGCCTCATGATAAGAAGGCTATTGGCTGCAAGTGGGTTTACAAAGTAAAGCACAATGCTGATGGGTCTGTTAGCAGGTACAAGGCAAGATTGGTTGCCAAAGGTTTTGCACAGACATATGGAATTGACTATGAGGAAACTTTCAGCCCAGTTGCAAGGATGGCAACCGTGAGAGCAGTAATTGCTATGGCTGCTGCAAAGGGATGGTCTTTGCATCAGATGGATGTGAAAAATGCCTTCTTGCATGGTGACTTGCAGGAAGAGGTTTATATGATGCAGCCAGAAGGTTATGAGGATAAAGCACACCCCGATTTTGTATGCAGGTTGCGCAAAGCCTTGTATGGCTTAAAACAGGCGCCGAGGGCATGGTCAGACAAGATAGGGCAATATCTTGTCACTATTGGATTTCAGATTTCCAATTCAGATTTTTCACTTTATGTGAAAAGGACAAACAGAGGGATTGTGCTTATAGTCATCTATGTTGATGACTTGATTATTACAGGTGATAGTGATGCAGACATTAATGAAGTGAAGCTGCTGTTGAAGCAGAAATTTGAGATGAAGGATTTGGGAGAGCTGCGTTACTTCTTGGGCATTGAGGTTATTAGATCCCCGAGTGGGATATGGCTGTTGCAAAGGCAATACGGTTTGGACATGCTGTCCAAATATGGGATGACAGGCTGTAAGCCTATCTCTGTTCCATTGGAGCAGAATGTGAAGCTCAATGCAGAGTCAGGTGAGCTTCTTGAAGATATTACTATGTACAGGCGCATAGTAGGTAGCTTGATTTACATGACTATAACCCGACCAGATTTGAGCTATGCTGTGGGGCTGGTGAGTCAGTTTATGCAGGCACCGAGGAAGCCACATTTGGATGCGGCTAGGCGCATACTGCGGTATGTGAAGTCCACATTGCATTATGGACTGTTTTATGAAGCTAGGTGTGCATTACAGGTACATGGATACACAGATGCTGACTGGGCTGGTAGTGTCTCAGACAGGAGATCTACTAGTGGTTTTATGTTTTCCCTTGGGAGTGGTGCCATCAGTTGGAGCAGCAAGAAGCAGCCAACAGTTGCCTTGTCGAGTACAGAGGCAGAGTACAGGGGTGCGGCAACGGCTGCATGTGAGGTAGCTTGGCTACGGAAGCTACTTGCAGATATGGGACAGTCAGTTCATGCAGCAGTTGTCATTCATTGTGACAACATTAGCAGCATCATGCTTGCTAATAACCCAGTTTGTCATGCTAGAACGAAGCACATTGAGGTGCATTATCACTTTGTGAGAGAGAAGGTTCTAGCTGGTGAGATTGATCTTGTCTATGTCAGCACTGAGGAGCAGGTGGCTGATATCTTTACGAAGGCATTGGGTACCGAGAAGCTTCGCAGATTTAGGAGCTTGCTTGGTGTACGTGAGATGGATTTGAGCTTGAGGGGGAGTGTAGAGATATCAAGCTCTATCCCCGACATATCTCCTGGATGACTATCATTTATGTCACCGTCTATGTTAGTTGTACTCGTGGTGTAGTTAGACTACCACGTATGTTTTGGTTTGGGTTCACATATGAACCACGTATTCTAGGTTTTGACATATAGGGTATTTCCCTCTTCTATTGTATTGTTGTTGTGTGCAAAAGTGAAGAAAGGCTTCACCCTCCAACCTTGTGTCCTCTCTCTTTTGTGTGTTGTGAAGAAAGCTGAACTTGAGTCTCCTATCTCTCTCCCTCTTTCTTTACAGGGAGAAAGCAACTACACTTCTGGGTCTATACCTTTGACGTAGAGACATTCAGAAGCATAGAGTAGTGGTGAATGCCTATCTATGCATAAATGTCACTTGGAGTGGTTGTATGGTCACTAGTTTCAAGAATGATGTGCAAACCTGTGGTTTTGGCCGTCTATGCGATGGAAGGTTGCATTTGTAGAAAATGTACTTGGACTTGTGAGGCAAAATCTCTATTTTTGCAATTGTAAGTTGTTGGTTGTATTTGTTTGGGATGGCCTCTAATAGTCTCACACAAATTGTGAGTGAGAAGCTAGACAAAAATAATTACCAAGCTTGGAAGTTTAGAATTTCCAAATTTTTGATGGGTAAAGGCTATTGGGATTTCATCAGAAGAGATGAACAAGAACTTGTTCTTCCAGATACCACAACCGCAGCACAAGTGCAAGCTCCTTAGACTTGGCATGAGAGAGCCAAAAAGTTATGTACTATTAATGTAAAAAATAGAATAAGCAAATAAAAAATATGAGACATGACACAAGGTCCTTGCTCCTTGCAATTGTCAAGGATGCTATTCTATCACTAAGTTAGCGATGTAAAAAGAATTTTGAATTTTGAAAATTTTCCCCAAGAAATACTTGAATAAGAATATGCTCACTAGATCTGAGAAGTCATTGCAAGCTATATAATATTGTGACAACCATGTGAATAAGGGTGATGTCATCTTTTCACCTTGCATGTAGACATTCATTCATGCTGACTCTGAATGCTCCCTCGAATCGAGAACATGCATCAAAAGAGAGAAACCTTGTAAGAATTTGGATTGAAGTAAATTTGGCTTGGACTATGAGAGAAAGCAACATGTATTGAAATCAAAATAATATATAATATAAGTATGATAACCACACATCATGTGGGTAAAAGACACTGTGCTTTCTTTCCCATAGACTCTTATAATCCGAGGAAACGAACCCTTCCCTAGATGTTGTGAGAGTCAAAAATATCAGAGCCCACTAAGAGTCGTCAAGTACGGTCATGAATGGATAGGATGTCAACATATTACATGAATGTGAATGGTCATCTTCACATTGCAATTTGAGAAGTATATGTTCCACACAATTATTGTGTCATCCATCTCTTTCGCTCCTTGCAAACATGTCAAAAGTCAATGTTAAAATTCATATTTAAGAGAGCTCTTGCAAAACCTCAATTCGATTATAGTTTGCCAGACTTTTATTATTATTAATCTACTTTTGCTCTGAAAACAATGGAGCCGTGAAAGTATCATTTCAAAGATATGCACAAAAAATTGATGGGTGGCTTTGATTCATAAAAAGTCATTATTTTTAGTCCACTTGGAGAAGGACTTAGTGAGAATTTAAAATTTTCAAAGCTAAAAATCAAGATTCTTTTTTCGCGCAATTCTTGGATTATTTGTTTTGTCGTCTAGCTTCTTGGCACCTAGTTTTGCTGGTGGCCATCTCTTTTTGAAGAGTTTCCTCTCTAAATAAAGAATGTCGGCCCTTGATAAGCCACTGTCATGACTGGTGGTCATGCAATTTGAGGTCTACCTTGGATATGTGGTAAAGGTCTTGGTAGTTGAGGAATCCTCTGGGCATCTACCTCTATTTGTGGTATGTCAAGATATAATCTATAATTCCATTGTGATTCAAATGGTCCTGCTTCTAATCGAATCGAAAGATAGGTCCACCTCCAATATGTAAGTTTCGAGAACGTAGATTAGTTTCAAAGGGTGGTGTCATCACCCTCACCATGTGTTATGTAACAATAGGAGGTCCTAAAGTTATCATGGTTGTGTGAGCTAACGAATCCATATCATCCATGTTATCAAAGAGTTGAGCTTGTGGGTCAAACCTTCCAAAGAAATTGGTTATGCCTTCATAGATCCTATTGGAAGTTGACTATGTAGGGGACTGAGTCCCTGAGTTTGGAGCAATGGATACTTGAATATCATTCTACTTTAATAGGTTATCCTCCATGCTCAAAGTCTCATTTGTACTTAACTCGTATTCAAAAAGTGGTTCTGGCACAAATGAAGCACTATTCAAAGAAGACCTTTATCTAGCGGTTAGACTTAAGCCCGGACTTAAGCCCAAAATGGCCTCTAAATCTACGTTGGAAGCACTATCTTCTGGTGCAACTTCAGATCCTAGGATGTGACCGACCTAAGGTGCATGTATGATTATAAGGTTTAGGGTGGATTGGACTTGTTGCCCAATTGTTCACCCTGGTAGTGTCATTGTCTGATGTGCCGATGCAATAAATTATTGCAGCGCACTGCAATAAGGCTAATGCAGTGCCCTAACCAATCTGGCTCTAAGCACACTGATATTTGATCAATGCACTCTGATTTGGCAATGATGAGTTTTTTCTAGGAATGATGCGCTCTTCAAAGGTTGCTAATGCAATAACTTAATGTAGTGTGCTGCAATTAACTAATGCAGTGCCTTGGTTTTTCACACACTTTGACCTTCTGGTTGAAATTTGGACCTGGACACCTTATGGAAACAACATTCAGTTGCTCAAGATTGTCAACTCTTGGCAAAGTTTACTGTAGCACGTTGCAATAATTATTGTAGCACCGATGCAATAACTGACACCTTGATTGAGTTGGTCGCTGATTTAATGACACCAAAATTTGTGTTCACTGATGAAGATATTTTTCAAAAAGTCAACTCTAAATAATTGCAGTGCTGATGCAATAAGCTCAGCTAGCTGGTGCATTAAATTTTCTGACGGGTGGTTAGTGATAGCTGTCAGTGACTATTGGAAGCTAATGCTGCACCGATGAATATTAATGCAGCGTGCAAGATCGCGACCTTAGTTTTGACTCTTTTACTCAATTTTTTGTGTTTTTTCAAATTTGTGATTTATGTATAATGTTATGTGGGTGCTCTTCTAACTATGTGAAGCATAAAAACAACAACTTTTAAAACTCGAAATGAAGATGTTTGGTTTTTGACCACACAAGCCTCTTCTTGGATCAGATCTAGCCCAAAAGCTGACTGTGACCGTACCTTGCTTCTCCAAAGCATTCCTCTCCTCATCCATGGCTTGTATTATTCTTGATGTCCTATTGCATCTTCAAACTTTTCTAGCTCTTTACCTTGTATAACATTTGTCATGTAAGCATGATGTAGCTTTGGATTATATGGCTTCTTAACTTGCAACCTCTTAAGAACATCTTGTGAAAAAGTATAGGTCAATCACTGTGAAAACAAAACATTTGAAACTCATTGGACATCATTTCAATTCCACTACAATTATCAAGACACCACCAACATTTAAAACTCACTTCTATGTTTCCATTTTAACACATTCATTTTAATACAATATCACCAAAACTCTTTATGCACTTCCATGCAGTACATTTTTGACCACTTGTAAAAAGAAATAAAAGTTTGTCCCATTGCATTAATAAGAACATCCAAATATTGTGGTTCTAAGTTAATAAGGAAGCACAAATACACTATGATTTCACCTTCATAGTATTATTCCAAGGAAACATATAGTCTTTTTTCCCTTTGTTGCATAAATCATGCAAGATTAGTACCACCTCTAAGTATGACTACTCAAGCACATAATGTTGTCTTTGCCATTATTACAAAGGTCAAATGCAGGCATTCCTAGTCTCTAGAGTGTATACATATCATCTTTTGCTAAATTAGAATTTCTCTCATTTGAATCATTTTAGCTTTTGGCCAATATTAGTTTACATTATATTCAACTTCATGGGTGGGATATTCATCCTTCTCCTTTGTTGATGTTGGCCTCTACCTTCCCAATATTTTGTTTGTCACATTTTTAATTTTCAATAAAGGGAGCATCCTTCAATCATGGGTTTTTTTTCTCATTCATTTAGATTGGATTTCCAACTACACATTGGAAACATGTTTCAGTAATATCAAGTCCTTAAAAGATGATGAGGAAGGTAAATGACTCCATCATGCTGCATACAAAAATCACTCCCACACAAACATTCATATGTGGAATATATCATATCCATCAAAAACATGCTCAAAGTGCACACTCACATGGTGAATTGATCAAGATATCTCTATTTGGTGAAAATATGCTAATGTGATGTGCTTTTACAATTATGAGCATCTATTTAATGTACCAAATCTTCACCCAGCGCAAATTATATTTTGAAACCTGTATGTTGTGAGTTTATGTGTAGGAATATCTTGGAATACAGTTTGCATTCATTAAAAATTGTAGTGACATCATAGGACCACTATTGGCATGTGTTAGCACGTCATGGCATTTGCTTTTAGTGCACATTAACCAATTGTAAGAAAATTTATTCCACCCACCGTCCTTGTGTACATTGAAGCCTCATGCTCAATAAATTTATCACATTTTGATGGAAAGAGGAATGCATTTCTTGGGTTTGTTTGATGCATTCTTAATCCTTTTATCCATTTAAATATGTCACTTTCTCTTTTGAGATTACTAGTTTTCCACCCATGCATTGCTGTAATGGAGTTGTAGAAAGATAATTCAACTCAAGCTACTTAAACCTTTATGCTTTAAATATCCTATGATTTCCTACTAGTCACTTGATTCTCATTGTTGGCAATGCTCTGCTTGATGATTTGCTCCTTTCATGTCTAAATTCCAAATCCAAACACGATGAGAGATTGGAAGCAAGTGTTGCACATAAGAAAATAAGGGAAACGTTGATCCATTTTGGTGTCAAGCTTGTGCGTAGCCTAAGCTTGTACCATAACATCTTCTTATGGGTGATGAAAAATCTTAACCTATAGAACAACATGGAAAATGGATTTTCATGGAAACATTTCTGAGTTAGCTAAGGCACAAACTCTCACATATAAGTTATAGTTGAAAGCCAAACAAAAAAAGTGGAGATGGGACAATAGTAGCCCTTAATGTAGTAGATTCTCTTTTGTTGTTTTGATGGGAAAAAATATATGGACTCTTATGTAGCCCAAATCATGTCCGCCATTAGTTTCCCTTAATGTATAGCCTCTCTTTTCTAATTCCCGTGGGAAAAAATATTTGAAGTTTTTGTGCCGAAGGTCTTGTTAGCCATTAGTTTCCCTTAATGTAGTTGCTTCTTTTTTGTAATTCCCATGAAAAAAAAATTTGACTTTTGTGTAGCCCAAGTTGTAGCCATTAGTTGCCTTTAGTGTAGTAGCTCCTCTTTTGGAATTCCCATGGGAAAGAATATTCGCCTTTTGTGTAGCCAAGAGTTTAAATGACATAATGGAAATCTGTTAGCCAATTTTGATTGAAAAATAATGGAAAGCATGTGGCCACCATGATAGACATTGTTCATAATATTGCTTTAAACAAAGTTCAAAGATAGTAGACATACTTTATAATTTAATTTGAAACTTTCAACTTTGAATTCATCATATAAAAAAGTTCTTATTTTGAAGGGATAAGCATTGCTAGGATCTATTTTGATAATTAATAAGTCTCCATGCTTGCTGTACTTATTATGAATCCTTGGTCACAATATTGTCGTAGTTGTATCTTGCATCATGAGTCCTACAGCTCCTCTTCTTTATTCTGCATAATTTACAATTTTAGGTATCCCTGTACTCATTGTTTTGAGGGGTTGTTTGTGACACTAAAACCCTTAAAATGAAACACTTTTTTTCTAGGAGGTATCATATCACCCACCAACCATCCACATGACATGGACAAACTTTCATTTGATGAGTAATTTGCACCATGTCAAACAAGGCGAATGATATAGACCATTGAAGATCCTTGCCCATTATAAAGCAAGGACCATTCCAAGCTATGAGCCACAAATAATTCCTAGTTGGACTACTTCGAGATGAGCGAGTAATGATTCTCACTGGAAAAGACTTAATGATCTCAGATCTTCCTAGAGAAGAGGAAGAAGTTGTAGAGATGATGCTTCTCCATAAATTCATTGCCATAAACATGGGAAAAGGGGAAAAACAATGAAAAGAAAACATTTACATAAATTAAATAAGACAACATAAGAGGAGGATTGAGTAATTGGGCATGAGAACATGAACCATCGTAACTCTTGATCTACTATTTGCAAGCGCATTGTCATAGTTACCAGCAGATCTTCAGACAAGATTGTGGTATAAGATGCCTCCTTTCATGAAAGTTGTTACACCATATCCACATTGATGGGCAAAGGGAAAGGAGTTTTGACCCAATTTGTTCCCTAGCTTCACAGTTGCTTTCGCTCTCACTTTCTGTCTTGGGATCTTCATGACATCACTTAATTCATCCACGCTAAATTTTTCTCCATTCAATTCATATACAACCATTTCTTCATTATCATGCACGGCCATAAGAGCTACAAGTAGATACACCTCAATTTGCTCTACCTCCCTGTCTTGTCTCAAGGCTCATCATCGTGCAAAATGAGATAGCATACCTCCTTGCATTTGGGTTTTGTTTCTTCATTTGGACAATTGCATAGAACTACATGGATAAGTAGCTAGGAGAATAGAGAATGTGCATGAAAGTGTCAATTGGGAAGTGATATTTTTAGTGGCAAAAGAAGTAGAAATCAATGTATTACATGCATGTATTCAGAGAGGAATGCTTGGAAAAAGGGATGGATTTCAATAGAAGTAGGTGCCAAAAAGATGGCCGATGAACCAAATAATCCAAGAATCAACAAAATAAAAAAATCTTGATTTTTAGCTTTGGAAGATTTAAAATCTCACTAGCGATTAGTGCAAAGTCACCATGGGCATAGATTTGCAATGATAAGCAGCTAGGATGGAGTTGAAGGATGTGCTAAAGATTGATTTGTAATGCTCACAATCTCATTATAGAAGTGAGGAGCATAGAGAAGGTGCATGAAAGTGTTACTTGGGCAATGACATTTTTAGTAGGAGAAGAAGAAGAAACTAGATAATGCATATAAAATGGAGGACAAGACAAATAATTGAGAAATGAAAAAACAAAAAAGAATTTTAGCTTTGAATTTTGAATCCTTACTAAGAGCTACTACACAGTCATGATGGGCATAGATTTGCAAGGATATAAAGATTGCAAAGGGATGGCTTCTAGCAAAAGCAAGTGCCAAGAAGGAGGATGAAGCAAATAATCTACAAATTGTGAAAATAAAACAAATCCATGATTTCTAGCTTTGAAACTTTGAATCCTATGCTCACAACTACAGTGTAGAAGTGAGGAGCGTAGATGTGTATAAAAGTGCTAGTTAGGTAGTGATATTTTACTGGTAGATGAAGAAGCAAATGGGCCAATGCATGCATGTATTTCGAGTGGAAAGCCTACAAATAGGGAAGTTTTCCCATCAAAAGTAGGTGCCAAGAAGATGGAGAACAAAGCAAATAATCTAGGAATTGTGAAGTTTCTTGCTTTTTGAAGGTTCTAGATGTTGTAAGAAATTAGTACGCAGTGGAAGATAACAACAAAATACAAGTGCACGATGGAAAGCTGGAGAGAATACAAAAAATTCTGATATACCAAACTACTGATACAACTGATGGCTGGCTGTCCACCCATGCGCTCTACAGACAAAGCTTCGATGGCGATCTAGACAGATACTGGACGGAGGACTATGAGCATGAAGAATTGGTGATCTAATGATACTGGACAGGGGGTGCCCACTATTATATAGTGTGTGTCGGCTGACAGTCGGCTTTGTAATAGGCACTCGGCTTGGAAGACCAGCCGACCCTTCAGAAAACATGCCGGCGGGCAAACGAAGGATCGTGCATAGGTCATACCATCGAGCCTGGGGCTACCGGCAGCCCCCAGACCATGCCGCTGGGGGCTTCACCCCCAGACCCCCACCAGGGGGCGCAGCCCCGGACCCCCTGCCATCGGGGGGGCTATCGCCCCCCCGAACCCCCCCTTCGTGGACGGGTATCTACGCTTGGCTCCTAAGCCGTCTCATAACCATCTGGTCTACTCTAAGATCCCTTCCAGTGTCAAAACTAGGGATCCCTCCCAACATCCGCCGATACCCATCATGGCTTCTCCTCATATGGGGGCCTTACAACATTGGGTACACGGAATATCGGTGGGTTACATGAGAGGTGGACATTTGAGCTAACTCTAACAGATGTCTTATATTGTATTTAACTTGCAATATCTATGCACATTGTGTTTCATTGATTTTGGGAATGGAGTATGCATGGTTTAGAAAGAACATTTCTTCAATTGCAACAATGAACAAGAAATTGCTTACAATAGCACATAGCTTTCAATTGCAATGAATCTACCAATTTGAGAAACGCTACGTAGAGAAACGAAGTTTGATTGATCTCCCATGAACAAAAAAGGTAGTTCAATTAAAACAATGAACAAGTGACTACTGAGCAAAAGTGTAATCTCAATTCCCCATGTACAAAAATGTAAAAGAATTCCCCTTGAACAACATTGTTACTAACAAAGCAAAAATTAATAATAAGGTCGATCATGTTTTTCAATTGCGCTTCCTGAAAGCATCATTCTTATTGAACTATTGCTTCATCCCCCACAACAAGGCTTGCTTGTGCTTTTTCACACAGAGTTGGCAGAATTTTAATCTTCTTGCCTTTCTTCCCTTGGGCTCCTTTAGGTGTCCAACTCCATACTATTGAGTCTCCGTGCTCCCAGCGAATAGGATCCTTATCATTGCACATCCAAAACTTTTCCCAACAATTTGCATACACTTCTTTGTCACTTGCATTCTTCTTATGTGAACATGGTGCCCAATATTGTATCAATATCATAATGTAATGTTCAAAATCACGGTTGGTTTCTATGTCTGACTCAGCTACACCCAACCAAACTGGATATATGTTCTTGCTAGGCATAATAAGAACAAAGTCACCATTTTTTACGTCTACTTATGGTTGGAATGCATCTTTGGGCCTTTTATTTTGTGGACCACAGAAGTGGTCTTCTAGGGCCTTTAAACCCATGAAATCCTCTTTGTTGGTATTGCTGTCTTGTTCTATCTCATAATTCATTTGTGGCCAAAAGCTTTGACTCATTATACTCTGACTCAAGATGTTGGGTTCTGAAAGTGCGTTGATCATGTCCTCCCAATATTCTATGACAGGGGTTATGCATGTATAGTATGAGTCTTCTAATCGTCTGTCAACTCTAAGCTTGTCCCAATATTTTATGTAATCCTTTATACCACTGACCATTTGCCCACTATCCTTTATATAAGCACCCATTGGAAGAAGCATCAGTTCCCCAACTGGCAACAAAGGTCTTTTACCTGAAGCATCTCTTTTTCACAATTCTATGGCACCCCCTTTTGGCATCCAATGATCTTGTGTATGATTCATTTTGTATTGCATTACAGGGATGTCATCTTGCATGAAAAAATGAAAGTGCAATGGCTTTGAATGCCCAATCATTTTATCTTGGCCATCACATAAGTAACCATCAATGAAACCCTTGAAATAAAAAACTTCATTAATCAAAAAAGGTGCTGGTCTACAGCTTGTGCACTCATTGAAGGTTTTCATAAGATGGGGTAGAGTTACTGTGTGACTTGTCTGTAATTGCTCAGAAAAACGAGTAAACAGCGCATCAATATCTTCATGGGTATGACCAACCATTAAGAAACCCATTTCTATCATCAAGAAGACCTGCTTTGCCACAAGCAAAGATAAGTACGCAAAAACATACCTATTTTTGTTCTTTGATCCACAATTGTCGAGTTGTAGCAATAGACACGGTGGAAGCTTTTTGAAACTTTTAATTGATGAACTAGAAGAAATTTCAAGCACTTGTTCAGTATAAGGATTTGACTCTTCTTTTTGTAGTAGATGAATGTCCAAGGCTTTCCTCGATGCAACACAATTGAGGAGATGGCTTGAAGTATTTAACCCATCATGGACAAGATCACCATACTCGTGTTTATCTTCTCTTTCTAGATTTCAGAGACACAACGCTAGTGATGCCACCGTGAAGTTTGGGTCTGCCAACCAAAGACTAAGAGAGAAATGTCCATATGCTTCCTGTCCACGTCCATGCGTCAGCATGCCAGTCACTACCACTGGCAATTGGTATGACTTATCAATGTCTTTAGCCTTCACTTTAAGTCTTGGTATCGATGTCTTTTGCTGATCCATTTTATCATGAATGATGCACAATACTTGTAGAGGGTCCTTCTCTGATTTATAATGCCATGAATAATATACTTGCTGACAACTCATTTGTTGTTTCATATGCTCTCTCCTCTCATTAAATAGCTTTTCTCACTCGGCAGGTAATTTTGTTGCACCTAGTTTAAACTTGATTGCACTACAAAGGCTACACTTGGAAAACATGCTTGTTTGGGAGACAAAAACATGCTTAAACTCTGTGTTCCAAATTATGTTGAAGGTTGACTTTGAGACTTCCTTGTACTTAAGGTTCTTCATAGTTAGATTGATCTCATGCATTATGTCGACCTATTTGTACATGTCGAGAATGACGAGTTGTGTTTCTCTCTTACCATCAATTGTTGTTACAGATTTATGAGGCATCCTTTCTGCATTTTTATTCACAAAGTCACGTAGTACAGCTCTTGCCATCTCAACATGATCCCACCCTTTTCTGATAATTCCTTTGTTCCCATGCATTGCCCTTGTATATCCAGCATTATGTTGCTCCTTATATCTATAAAATGAGGTTTTGGAAATTCCATGTAATTCATACCATGCCCGGTAGCATATATCCTTACCGCAAAAGCTAAACAAGTATGATACAACTCCATTTGTATTTGTCCGTATAGAATTTCCAAAGGCATTAAAGATATAATTCGATTCTCCAAGGTCATGTTCCAGAACTCCATTCGCAATTCCAAAATGGTAGTGCATTCTGCAGTTTGGCAACACTTCAATTTGCAACAATCTATAAGTACTAATTGTTGAACATCCCCAAAGGTGCATTTCTTATCCATCATGCATTGAGTTTCCTTCCTTGGCTTGCGATTGACCATCTGATATTTTCTTTTTTTGAGAAGTGGTTCCACATTCATGGAGACACTAGAACTCCCATCTTGTTTTCCACAATCCCCCAGCATAGTATTTGTGCATGCTTCATAAACTAGTGGTTGCAATGTTGAACCATCCTCAAATGTGACCAAATGTAAAGGCCACATCTGTAGAGTTGGAATAGAAATATTGAGCATGTTGTTACTTGATTTCACTGAGTCAGATACACTATCTTCAACTATCACTCCAATATGGTTCTCACCAAGTTCTTGGAAATTCACAATATCATAAGGATGAACTAGAAACACAACCCCTGATTTAGGTGTTGTTGTTTCATCATTTGTACATAGTAGTACTTTTTTGTTTCTCCATTTTTCACGTACATCAAACCCATCTACTTTAACAAGTTGAACACTAATATCTTCACCATTAACTCCCTCCTCTTCTATAGTGGCTCCTGTATCACGTATCCGCAATTCTTTTTTTTCCCATCTAATAGTGCTTCCCACTGCTTCACCAAGTTTGCATGTATCCATTGTCGAAAAAGGAAGCTTAAGATCCACATTGTAGCATGAATCAATTGAAACAGACACACATGAAGATCCAATTTGTACTCCTTGACATAAACCACTTCCATCAACATTGAATATCATACCATGGCCAACAATATTCCCATTGGAGAAAATATCCACTATATTGCCGTTGTTCAACATGTGTCCTAGACAATGTAAAAAACAAATAAATGAAAAAACATCACTCTCTCTCTCTCTCTCTCTCTCTCTCTCTCTCTCTCTCTCTCTCTCTCTCTCTGTGTGACGAGTAAATAAAAACTTATTTAATTACATATCTTTGTCTATTTGTATACCCAATTTGTACTCCTTGACATAAACCACTTCCATCAACATTGAATATCGTACCATGGCCAACAATATTCCCATTGGAGAAAATATCCACTATATCGCCGTTGTTCAACATGTGTCCTAGACAATGTAAAAAACAAATAAATGAAAAAACATCACTCTCTCTCTCTCTCTCTCTCTCTCTCTCTCTCTCTGTGACGAGTAAATAAAAACTTATTTAATTACATATCTTTGTCTATTTGTATATTATGCAAGTTTTCTCACCTATCATTGCAATAGTGTGGAAGAAGGGCGGTTTTAAAACCAACCTTGCAAAATCTCTTTTATGGAAGGGAGGCCCTTGGCTTGTGTAGCTAGCACCATCTCTTCTTCCAATGAGTTGAGAAGACTCAGGAGGATGGAGATCAAAATTGGTTCTAAAACCAACCTTGATGGCATGTCAACTCGTGCTTGGTTGAAAAAAGCAAACTCTAAATGCAAAGTGAATTGCAACCATGGTTGGTTTCAAAACCGACCATGCCATCCTTTTGGGATGCCTCTGTAAAGAGGTCGGTTTTGAAACCGACCTTGAAAAATCTCTTTTATGGAAGAGAGGCTCTTGGATCATGAAGCAAGGAGGTCAAGGTTGGTTCTAAAACTGACCTTGATGGCATGTCTACTTGAGCTTGGTTGAAAAAATAAAAGTCTGAATGCAAAGAGAATTGCAATGATGGTTGGTTTAAAAACTGACCATGCCATCCTTTTGGGATGCCTCTACAAAGAGGTCGGTTTTGAAATTGACCTTCTAAAAACTCTTTTAAGGAAGAGAGGCCCTTTGCACCTAAAGCATCGAGCAAAATATTGGGAACATCTCTTTTTCCAATGGATTGAGAAGACTGAGGAGTATGGATGTCAAGGTAGGTTTTAAAACCGACCTTGATGGCACATTTACAAATGCAATAGTGGCCACACTTAGAAAGTGTATCTAAGGTTTGCAATAGTTGTTTTTGCAATAGAAATGGAAGACTGACGAGGACTTTATCTAGTCTCAGTTTTGCAAATGATTTTGATGGCACGTCCACTAGTGCTAGCTCGCAAAAAGCAAAGTATAATTGCAAAGAGAATCTCAACCATGGTCGGTTTTAAAACCGAGCATGTCGTCGTTCATGGCAGCCTCAGCATTGGAGCATGGAAAGAGGTTAGGTCAGATTTAGAACCGATCTTCTCACGAAACATGGTATTTAAGGTGCACCAATTATTCTGATGTTTATCAAAAGTTAAATTTAAAAATAGTCATTTTTCCAAGAAAGAGAAACTTCAAAAAATAAAACTCAACTTTGGAATAGTGAAACGATAAACTAAAACCTTTAAACAAAACTTTGGTTAAACATCCTAAATTTAAAATGTAAAATATATGAAATTTAAACTTTTAACTGAAAAAGCGTAAAAGTTTATAACTTTAAACTCAAACCCTAAACTATAAAGTTCAAACTTAAAAACTAAACAACATAAGAGTTTTTAAAAATAACCTAAACTATAAATTTCAATATTTTAGCTTAAAATATTAAAAAAAGTAAAATCACAAACCGAAGACTTTAAACCTAAACTACATTAAATAACTTGGAATGTAAACCTACAACTTGAATACATTAAACCTATTGTGCAAAAGTTCAAAACATAAAAATTGAAACTATAAAAATTAAAATCACTAGCTAAACTATATGAGCTCAAAATAAGAAGCTTGAACTATAAATGTATGGAATGTCTATGCAATATTTTGGAATATTTTGAAATGTATGTTGTAGTTAGTGTTCAAAATGTATGGTTTTGATGTTTTGAATGTTTTGAGAAAGTTGTGTTAGTCGAAAAATTTTGGTTTTTGTCCATTATTGCACCAGCTTGATTTTGCGGCTTGAATTAGAGTAGGTTAGAGGAATAATTTGAAGAAATTTTGTCAGAGAGTTTTAGATCTTTTTTAGTAGAAAAACTTTGTCCTAGTGGAAATTTTGTGGTTCATTCGTTTTCATGCTTGTATGGAGGTTCGAAGTTGCTAACATAGTGGTTTTGAGCTAAAAGTGCATCTAGATTTTCATGTCAAGAGTTGTAGGTATTAGACGGAGGTCCAAATGGAAGAATTAGCCACAAAAGGTCAAATGCAAAGGGAAAAAAGATGGTTTGATCTTCGCAATGAGCTATCGAGCTCATCTATCGGACCTACAAGGCGGGCGCAACGGTACTTCGAACACGGCCATTTTTTATACTTTTGATCTTTTAAAAAAAGAGAGAGTCTAGATTTCGCATGCATGTGGATTGGCATAATCGACTCCAAATCAGCAAGTAGATGTTGCAAAGCCAAAAATATCAAAGCCAACTGACTGTAGAGATAAGAATAGCATGGAAAATCAGTCCTTATCAAAGATATCTAGTGTATTCACCAAATAATGCAAAATTGACTTCCTGGAGTTTCCTAGAGTCGCAGAAAGCACCATCGCCTACCCTAATTTGAATTTCTTCATGGTAGCTTGGAAAACATCTTCCTGGAGCCACGCTACCTTCCCAGAAACGACATACGTTTACTTGTAGGTGACTTTCCTTCTCCCAGCACAAACTTGATACGCTTCTCCCAATCCACTTTCTTGCTATGCTTCTCCCAATCTGCTTTCTTGCTCCCAATCTCTACAGAATCTTCAAACGCTTCCTTGCAGACAACTTTCCTTTTCCCTAGCTTTGCAAAATCGTGATACACTTCTCCCATACGAATCAAGGAAGAACATACGCTTCTCCCAGGTTATTTTCTTACTCCCAATCTCTGAATAATCATTATACGCTTCTCCCATATGTAACAATAGTTGTGAAATCTTCAAACTCTTCTCCCATATAAATCTTTGGCTCCCAATCTTTGCAAAAACAACAGGTGCTTTCCTCAATCGATTTTCTTACTCCTAGGTGCTTCCTTGGATCGACTTTCTTGCTCCCAAGTGCTCCCCGGTGCTTCCCTCCATCAAATTTCTATGCAACAGCTTACTCAAAGAAACCCTATGCTTGCAGACTCTCTTGTTCTCTACAGACCTTGTTCCAAGTTGGTTCCTTTCCTTCGAAATCTTTGCTCATCTATCTATGATCTATTCCTGCCTCCTCCTCCTCCTCTATTACTCTACACTCTCTTTCTCTCATCTCCTTGTCCTAAATCTGATATGAAAGAAATTGTCGATTCAATCAAAAGAATAAGCTCCGTACCTCCTTTTGGTGATGTTGTTGGTATCCTTGGTTTGCTTGGTGCTGCCATCTTTTGTTTCTGTTGATGTAAAATTGCTCCTTTAGCTTTTGTTGTTGCTTTTTGGTTGCTCCTCTAGCTTAGCTAAGAGGAAATGATAGTCAAGAGAAGGCTTGTGGGAAGGGGTTGGAGGGAAAGCAAGAGGGTTTGAGAATTCAAATTTTGAAAAGTGGCAGGAAAAGTGTAGATTCAATGTATTCTATTAATAGTAAACTGTTGGAATTTTTGAAGTACTATGGGTTAAAAGTTACATTGGGATGTTTAATCTAACTCACAAGAAGACCATTTGTCAAGGACTTTTAACAAACTTTTAAACCTCTTCATGTCGAAGGTTGGTTTTGAAACTGACCTGCAAAGGATGTGGAAGCACAAGACCATAACCACCAAATTTTTTGACTCAACTAGTGAACATGTATTCTGTTCTCCATCTAATGGCAAGGTCAGTTTCAAAACCATTCTTGTAGAGAATTTCAACTTAGAAAGCTACATCAACCATGGGAACTTTTAACCATCTCTCTTTCAACCCCAATTGCCAAGGTCGGTTTTGAAACCGACCTTGCAAATGATGTGGATGCCCAACCCACAACAACCATATTGTTTGACTCAACTAGAAAACATGTGTAGGGATTTTTAGCGAACTTTTAGACATCTCTCTTGCTTAACTCCATCCTCGAAAACATGTGTAAGGATTTTTAGGGAACTTGAAAACTTCTCTCTATTGAAACCCAACTGCCAAGGTTGGTTTTAAAACCAACCTTGCAAGGGATATGGATGCACAAGCCCACAACAATAATATTGAATGACTCAACTCAAAAACATGTCTACTGTCTAACTTCAAGTGACAAGAACCCAAAATATTGAATTATTAAAATTTTCCATCGAGGAAGGTGTCTTCCATAGTGGTTATCTCAACTTGAAACCTAAAACCACCTCTCTTGTTAAACATCAAATACCAAGGTCGATTTTGGATCAGACCATGCAAGGGATGTGGATGCACAACCCCATAGCAACTATATTGTTTGACACGACTAGAAAACATGTCTAATGTTCAACTTTGGGTGCCAAGAACCCAAAGAGTTAAATGAATCATTTTCCCGTCGAGGAAGATGTCTTTTGGAAGTGTTTTTCTCATCTTGAAACCTGAAATCATCTCCCTTACTGAACCCAAAATACCAAGGTCAGTTTTGGAACCGACCTTGCAAGGGTTGTGGATTCCTGAGCCCACAGCAACCATCTCAACCAGAAGATATGTGGATTGTTTAACTTTGAGTGACAAGATTCCAAAATGTTGAACTATTTGTTTTCTCATTGAGGAAGATATTTGTTTTCCCGAAGTGTTTATCTCAAATTGAAACCCAAAACCATCTCTATAATCAACCCCAAATACCAAGGTCAATTTTGAAACCGACCTTGCAATTTGTAATCTTTCTCTTTATTGATGTAAAATAGCAATCATACCTTACTGTTCTTGTATGGGTATAATATGACAAAAACACAAAATGTTGAAGTATTTTGAATTATTTAATGTTTTTTCTCTTGTCCTTATTCAAATCTATGTACATAAACAGATTACACAATGGAGTCAAACGCATCTGATTCCACACAAAAAATAGCAGGTCAAGATGTTGATAGAGAGACTCCATCTAGCAAGAGAGGGAAAGGAATCTTGAACGGTTGCAAAGATCTAGCATGGAATTGGAATTTTGACACCCTCAGTTCTACCGATCACTTCTTCAAAAGTATCCATCTCTTTGTGTATAGAGAAAACACCCCTGGCTCTAATGACTTAGGTGAAGTGCACATATTACAAAAAGAACATGTTAATATGGAAGGTAATGTTACCCAAAAAAATGAACTCTTGTAAATGTAATAAGTAAGTGTGTAAATGCATGTGTGGCATTAGTTTCAGTAAGTGTGTAAATGCATGTGTGGCATTAGTTTCATAGAATAATATGTGTACATGGCCCCATGGTTGAGGTGGCAAGGAGCTCCATGTGCCACCCTCCATGTAGGCAAGCATCTTTTGAATTATGCATATAGGTTAAGGTGTGTGCATTATAATATGCATAAATGTGATGAGATGGAGGAGTATCTTGAATGGGTCATGCCTCCACCTCACCCACATTTAAAGAGAAGGAAGCTAGTCAATGGTCCAATAATATAAATAATTTGGGAGGACAAGATTCATGAGTCACCCAACTTGGAAAAGTAGCATTATTTTATTTGGGGGGTTACAACCTCACTTTGTCTATTTAAGAAGGCTCTTTTCTTTGTAATGACACACACACTCTTCATTTGCCACCATCCTTCCATGTAGCTATGCTCCCTCCCATCCCCTTACTCCAAACACCTCTCCTTTGATGCCCTCTCCCTCACTTCTTCCCTTCACCTACATAGAATTTTTCCTCACCCCCCTCCTCTCTTGTATTCCTTCCATTCCCTCTCCCCATGAATGTAATATCCCATCTTTATCCTTTCCTTGTAAAAATCATTTGAGTTATTCCCCCAATCTTCCAAATTGTATCATGTCTCTTTCTCTCTTTTCCCCTCTTCCATGGTAAAGCGAAAGTGACGGCTTCATGTATGTGTTCACGTATTACCGTGCTCCCAATATGTATGTATGCAACAATGCCACCATTTTGTTGCACATCCACATTTTTGGTGTGGCTGCTGGGATACGAAACTCCATTTCCGTGTGCAACGAATTGGGGCCTGCTATTTTTTGTTATTCTTGTTCGTGCAGACACATGGCACAATACGTGGCAGCCAATACACAGGCTATGCGAGCTTCTAGGCTGTTGTTTTTTTGAGCCAATATGCAGGCACATGGTATGAAACGCGAGCTTCTAGGCTGCTATTTTTCACGTTCCTATGAAAGGTAACATGTGTTGCTTATTGTTTAATCTGAACAAGAGCCAAATGTTAGTTTACAATGTGACATTGTGGCTTCTTGTGCACTTGCTTCTTCCATCGACCTCTCGTTTTGCAGAATTTACAAATTTGTTTCATCTCCAACACCAAAATATTCTCTACAATATCATCATCTCCAATCATTGATTGCCTCTTTCTCTCTCCTCTATAGATGCAAATTGGTGGATTTTGCAGAATATACAATTTTGTTTCATCTTCAAGACTAAATGATACTTTGCAATATCCATTGAATCCCTTTTTATCTCTCCCCTGTAGATGCATATTTCCTCCCTGCTTTTTCATCAATACTCACTCAGATCTTTTCCTGCTTTTAGGGACCCCAATCTAAGCACTTCCAAATTTGGTTTTGAAGTGGATCTGTGTGATTCTTATGCTTGATAAAGTGCACACTCCAAATAAACTCTCTCTTCCATGCTGGTTGCATTTGAAAATGCAACCTTTCTGGGTCTCTCCAAACCCTGAATTGCACATTGATTGTCTTCTAATGTTGTTCATCCGGTGCTGTTTGAGCTTTCATTCTTAACAACATATTGGAAATCTGCAAGCTTGATATCTTGCACAGACATAGTCAGCCTTTCTGTGGACATAGACTTGGAATTCATGGCTGTGACAAATGGAGACGAGAGGGTAATTGCACCTGCCCACCACATCGTCACGACTCTTGGCAAGGATGAGCTTATCGCAGTCGTGCAATACACGGGCTTCTAGGTTGCTTTGGCTATCCACGAGGCTATTTGTACCTACTATTTTTTTTCATCCTATATTACACTCATTTTGGTCCTTTTTGATAGTCCTTTACGAGGCCTATGCACGGAATTTTGAATCCCTTTGAGGCTATGGTTGTCCTTTATGACACCTCTTCCAACTCCTTTATGAGGCCTCTTGCATGGATTTTTGAATTCTTTTGAGCCCATGGTATTGCAACAACAAACCCACTCTCAAATGTGCACAAACCTTGCTTCCTATTGGTCGTCCACTAATCACACTACTAATCAAAGGGCCCTTTCTTAGTTGAAAAGGCCCCCCCATGCTCTACTGAACCATTGCTTCTTTCTTTGATCACCTTGTACGGTCCTGACATCGTGGGGAGAAATTTCTTATCTAGTTGGTGGTCGAGTCTATTGTCGAAGCACAACACCAAATCACCTTCATTGAACTATCGTTCCTACCCTTTGCAGATCTTTGCATCCAGTCGGGCCTTTTGTCAATTTTGCTTAATCTCTACAAAATGTAGAGATTGTCGGCGTGTCTCATCTAGTCTTTCCAATTGCATCAATCGAGCTTTCATCTTTTCATTTGTAGATAATTGTTGCTCTGAGGTGATCCTCAGGGCAGGCAACTCAATCTCCAGAGGAAGCACTGCTTCTGTTCCATATACAAGCTCAAAAGGAGTATGTCTAGTTGCCGTATTATGGGTTATGTTGTATGCCCATACTGCTTCGGTCACTTTTTGATCCCACTGTGTGCGATGACCTGCAACCATCTTCCCAATGGATTTGCATAAGATGCCATTAGTGCATTCTACTTGACCATTTGAAGCCGGGTAGTAGATACTAGAGGTACGATGATCGATTCCCATACGATCCATCAACAACTTCACTACGTCACTCATAAATTGTCCTCCATGGTCAGAGATGATCTCCATAGGAGTGCCAAACCTTGTGCAAATGCGATTGAAAATGAAATTAGCAACTGCTTTTCCAGTTGCTACTGGAAGAAGAGAAGCCTCTGCCCACTTAGTGACATATTGGGTAGCCACTAAGATGTACTTCTTCTTTCGAGCCGTAATAGGTAGAGGCCCTACAAAATCAATCCCCCATTTTTGGAAGGGCAGGATGGAGATTACAGGATGGTGTTGTCCAGGATGCAAATCCTTCCTACCAAAGAACTGGTAGAACTCACATGTTTTACAAGGTAATGCGACATCCTTGAATAAGGTTGGCCAATAATAGCCAGCATGCAGAATCTTCTTGGCTGTGTAATCAGCCGCATAATGACCACCACAGAATCCATCGTGGTACTGCTTTACAACCTTAGATGCTTCTTCAGCATCTATAGCTCGCCGAAGTACTCCATCAATTCCTTGGCGATACAAGACTCCATCAAAGATGGTGTAGCATCTGCTATCCCTTCGGATCTTCTTACGCTCATAGCTAGTACATCTAGGGGGAAAAGAAAAGGTACACAAAAAGTTGAAAATACCTCCATACCATGGATCATCGATGGAGATGGCATATAGAAGGTTTACCTCAGGATTTTCTCCCAAATCTATGAGAGCATTTTTCAGATTGGAGCAACCTACTTTCACAATCTTGAAAGAAAAATCATACTCTTGGAGTATGGCTAACCATTTAGCAAGTCTATCCAAAGGATGAGTGGAATCTAAAACTTGCTTAGCTAATCCATTGTTTGAAATGATTACAAAGTGTCGACCAATGAGATAGTGCTTAAACTTTTCAACACAAAAGATCAATGAAAGTGCATGTTTCTCTGATTCTGAATAGCATTGCTCTGTGTCAAGCATCTGACGAGAGGCATAGCGAATAGGATACATGAACCGATCTTCTCCTTGTTGAAGAAGAATGCCAGCCAATGTGTGCGTGCCAAATCCAGGATTGATGTAGAATTCCTTTGACCAATCTGGATTGCAGAGAATCGGTTCTGAAGCTAAAGCATCTTTTACTTGTGTGAACCCACGGTCACACTCTTCTTTCCAGTAGAAATCAGCATTGTCTTTCAACAACAAGGTAATAGGTCGAGTCATAGCAGCATACCCATCCATAAAGCGTCGATAATACCCATCTAGGTTGACAAAGGAGCAAACCTGGCGCTTAGTGGAGGGAGGTGGTAGTTTGTGAATGGCGTCTACTTTTTCAGGATCAGGGCATATACCATCTGCAGAAACAATATGCCCAAGAAGTCGTCCGTGTGTGGCCCCGATCATGCACTTCTCTGGGTTGAGGCTCTGCCCTTGGCCTCATCAATTCCGTGGAAGGCCATGCGAACCTTGGTGAGGTGCTCTTGCCGTGTAGAGTAAGTACAAAAATCATCAAGGAAGACTTCAATAAAAACTCAAATGTACCCCACGGTGTAGTGAAAGTGGTCTTAATAACATCTTCTGCAATACGGATTTGATAGAAGCCTGAGTAGCAATCACAAAAGGTATACATTCCATACCCACATACTTTTTCCAAAATAATATCTTGGAAAGGTAAAGGGTGATAATCCCTCTTGGTTGCCGCATTCAACTTCTTATAGTCAATGCAAATCCTCCACTTACAATTTTTTTTTGGAGTGACAACGACTGGCGACACCCATTCGGTGTTGTGAACGGGTATGATGAACCCAACATCCACCAACTTTGTGATTTCCATCCTTAAAGCATCTATTTGTACTAGTCCCAAGCACTTGTAGCGTTGTACCACGGGCTTGGCATCTGGCTTGAGATCTATTTGGTGCTCAATGGCTGTCACATGTCTCAAATCATGATAGCTTGTGGCAAAAAGATTTGGGAAATCCTTGAACATTTCGAGGAATTCATCCTTTTCCTCGGGACTCAGGTCATTAGAAAGCATAGATTGGAGTTGTTGGGAAGTAGCAGTTACCATTTCTCCAGGTGGACTAGTAGCATCCAGAACATATACCTCCTCATCGGTGAAATCCTCCCACCCATCCGTGTCTTCATTTGAGTCAGATGAGGGTGAGGGTGAAAGAGAGGACAATGAAGAGGAACTTTCTTCTTCCACGGAAGGATCTTCTCTTGGTTGCACTGGAATCTTTTCTTTAGATGACCCAAAAGACACGTGTCCCATCTTCCAATAGCTAACAGCATCACTTCGCCGTAACCACGGCCTCCCAAGTATCGCCGGATGGTTCTTTCCAGTATCTTCAATGTCTACCATGTAGAAGTTCACCGTTGTCGTAACTCCATTAACTGTGATGGGAAGGTCCTCGATAACGCCATGTGTGTGCAACCTTCGTCCATCTGCTACTTTGATTCGGGTCGATGACTTCCTAGTGCACTTGAGGTTAAGTGCATTCATAATCCTAGGTACCATTACATTGCATGCAGCGCCACCGTCCACACATACATTCTTTATTCGGCAATTATCAATAATCATATCAACCGTATGAGGGTAGCGGTCAATATCTTCAGAGATGGCAGAAACATTACGTACCTTCCCTCCTCTCTTGGACTTCCGTGTGGATATGCTTTGTTGTAGCTCTCTTCGGACGTGAGGACTGAGTGCGACAAGTTGGGGTAAAGTGATATTCATGGTGCGATGCGCAAGATCATTGACTATTGAGTAGTCTTCTTGTCCTTCTCCAAGAGGAAAGTGAGAAGGTTTCCACTTACTTCGTCGCGTCTTCGGCACCTTAGGACTGGCAGAACTTTCGGCCATCTCTACTTCTTTGGCTATGGCGGTCAACAATTGTCACTCTTTTCTTTGGACGACCAGGTTTACGACTTGGAGTTTCATCATCACGTGCCCTTTTACCAAGGTCCAACACTTCGATGTCCGAATCTTCAGCGTCCGATTCGCCAAGTAGATTCAATCGTGGACCATTTGGGCATTCATTTTTGTAGTGCCCTTTTTGATTACATCCATGGCAAACCACATTGGCACGATCACGAGGAGGTCGATTGGCATGATTCTTCATATTGACTACCTCCAATTGCAAATCATTGAGGGCTTTAACAATCCCATTTATGGCTCGATCACTAGATGCATGATGGGGAGGAATGGGAAGTATTGGAGCTTGGGGACGAGGTTGGGGAAAAGGAGCTTGGGGATGAGGTTGGGGAAAAGGAGTTTGGAGACGAGGTTGAGGAAAAGGAGCTTGGGAAAAAGAGGATTGGAGTTGAGGTTGCATGGTAGGTGGAGGAAAATCTTGATGAGGCGTTTGGGAGTATGGTGGAGATAGCAGAAAAGGACTTCTGAACACATAGTCAATATGGCCTTGATTGCTGAGATTATGAAAGTTCAAGAGCCTACGAATTTGAAGGCAATGGCCGATCCAAATTGGAAAGCTACCATGCAAGAGGAGTATGACAGCATCATGAAGAATCAGACTTGGGACTTGGTTGATCGTCCAATATAAAGGAAGATCATTGGTACCAAATGGGTATGGAAGGCCAAGTACAAATCTGATGGATCTTTGGAAAAGTACAAGTCTAGGCTTGTTGCACAAGGATACTCTCAAGTTGAAGGCTTTGATTTTGAGGATTCCTTTGCTCCCACAGCAAGGATGACAACTATTTGAGTGGTACTTGCCTTGGCTGCTCATAAGTAGTGGCCAGTGTTTCAAATGGATGTGAAATCTGCATTCCTGAATGGACATCTCAAGGAGGAGGTATATGTGTTCCAACCACCAAGATTTGAGGTGCCTAATTCAAAGAACAAGGTTTGCAGACTAAAGAAGGCATTGTACAAGCTGAAACAGGCCCCAAGGGCATGGTACCAACTGATTGATAGCTCTCTCATATCTATTGGTTTCTCAAAAAGCGCTTCTGATGCTAACCTGTATGTTTGTAAGCAAGATGGCAAGTGTGTGGAAATAGTCCTTTATGTGGATGACTTGATCATCACAGGAGATCATGAGAAGATGCTGCAATAGTTGAGGGAGTCGTTGAGTTTTGAGTTTGAAGTGACAGATTTGGGGCTCATGCACTTTTGCCTCGACATTGAGGTTTGGCAAAAACCTGGCAGGATTTTCATCTCTCAGCAGAGATATGCTCGCGAGATCTTGAAGGCATTTGATATGACCGAGTGTAAGGACATGGTCTCTCCATTGGAGGTGAATGGTAAGCTTTTAGTGGAGGATGCATCACCAGTTGTCGACATCAGGGAGTATAGGAAACTTGTAGGGAGTCTCATTTTTCTATGCAACACTAGAACTAATATTAGCTTTGCAGTTGGTGTACGTAGTAGGTTCTCAAATCAGCCTCGAGAGAACCATTGGAAAGCAAGGATGCATGTGCTAAAGTACTAAAAGTTACACTAGAGTATTTCTTTACCTACAGAGTAGGGAAGACCTTGGTGGGTTACTGCGACTCAGATTGGGCGAGAGATTGTGATTCTAGAAAGTCAGTTTCTGGATATTATTTCTCACTTGGTTCAAGAGTGTTCTCTTGGATTAGCAAGAAGCAACCAACAGTGGCACTATCTTCGACGGAAGCTGAGTACAAGGCAGCATGTGTTGCTGCTTGTGAAGCAGTTTGGCTAAGGAGGATCCTGCGAGATGTAGGACTTCTAGTCGAAGATGCAATGGTTCTAAAATGCGACAATCAGAGTTGCATGGCCATCGCAAAGAATCCTGTGTTCCATGCTCGTACAAAGCACATAGAGATCTAGTATCACTATGTATGAGAGCTCATCGAGGATGGAGTCATAGAGCTGGAGTATTGTCCCACAGAGGAAAATTGCACAAACATCTTCACAAAGGCTCTTGGGAGTGATTTACTGGTGTGGCATCTACATCGACTCGGCATTGGGCCAAACACGTAGTTCATCTTCGGGTGAACATTGAGGGGGGCTGTTAGAGTTAGCTCAAATGTCCACCTCTCATGTAACCCACCAATATTCTGTGTACCCAATGTTGTAAGGCCCCCATATGAGGAGAAGCCATGATGGGTATCGAATGTTGGGAGGGATCCCCAGTTTAGACACTAGAAGGGGTCTTAGAGTAGACTAGATGGTTATGAGACGGCTTAGGAGCCAAGCATAGATACCCGTCCGCGAAGGGGGGGTTCAAGGAGATGATAGCCCCCCTGATAGCAGGGGGTCCAGGGGCGCAGCCCCCAGGGTCTGGGGGCAAAGCCCCCAGCGGTAGGATCCGGGGGCTGCCGGTAGCCCCAGGCATGGTATGACCTATGCGCAATCCTTCATCTGCCCACTGGCATGTTTTCTGAAGGGTCGGCTGGTCTTCCAAGCCGACTGTCTATTAGGCTGACTGCCTATTACAAGGCCAACTGTCAACCAACACACACTATATAATAGTGGGCACCCCCTGTCCAGTATCATCAGATCACCAGTTCTTCATGCTCATAGTCCTCCGTCCAGTATCTATCTAGATTGCCATCGAAGCTCTGTTTGTAGAGTGCATGGGTGGATAGCCAACCATCAATTGTATCAGCAGTTTGGTATATCAAAATTTTTGTATTCTCTCTAGATTTCCATCGTGCACTTGCATTTTGTTGTTATCTTCCACTGCATACTATTTTCTTATAAATCTTGCCTGAGCAACCAGCTGTAGAGTACAACGAGTTGTGTAAGAATGCTATCAACAAAGGTGAATCAAATTAACTGCCATATGGAAGAGATTGGCTCTTCTATTAGGAACAAGGGTGAAATCATTATTGGAGATGGTGTAGATGTAGAAGATTTGACAACAATGAGATAATTGTGCTACATAGCTTTCCTTTGGAATTGTTTTTTTTAATGCACTATTTTTTATGTTTTGCAAGTAGTGTTTTGGAGCAACCGCCGCTCTGATTACTTGAAGGTGGTTGAAAAGTTGAAAGCCACTAGTGATTGCTTTTTCCACAATTTGTAAGCTTCTTATCATGCCTAACAAGATTGATCATGCGAAGTGGGACGACTATGCTTTCTGAGCCGCTCTCATCCTTAACCAAGCTAGTTCCTCTCTTCTTAGGCACATCAATGGTAGCAAGCAAGTGCATCCAATTATGCGAATACTCTCGCTCAAGTAGAGGTGCGTACCATGTTTCATCAACATCATCTCCCACTAGCCTTTCATTTGCGCTTCGAACTGATTAGCAGTTGTTGTTCTAGCTATCATTCTTGATTCAGCAACAAACAAGTTGTCACCTAGTGGATGGGATTTCCATGTCATCAGGTCCACCTTTGTTACAGAAGTATCCTTTCTGAGATAGATTGTATTTGATGACCAATCATGCACTACTCCTGCCAATCTCAAAATGGTCTTCCTAGGATTATGTCGTAAGAGTCAATTGGGTTCTTAAAATCCATGACTACAAACCACACGTGGTAGGTGATGCCAAAGGTTTTGACCCTTAAGTCCTTCACCACACCCACTGGTCTTGTAGTCATTCCATCAACCAACTTGACTATCAACGAAGTCTTCTCCATGAGCAAACTTCTCCATTTCTCCCAACATTGCTTCGTCATGATGCTTACTCTCGCACTACCATCCTCAATTTCCTATGATGGTATGATATCAAAACAACTACATTAGAGTCATCACTTTCAAAGTATTGGCCTAACTTATTGACAGGCACCATAGGTGTGTCATTTTCTAAATTTGATCCTTCCTTTGTCCACTTGTCATCTTGAACTTTCGCCATCAATTCAAGGTGTCCATTCATCCAATCTGATAAGTCATGCCATAATGTCGGGTTTCCCCTAAGCAATGAAGTAATTGGCATCTTGATTTACATGGACAAAAATGCAGCAAGTCCTATGACAAACTCTTGGCCCATTTGGCACCGTAATGCCATCAGACTCTCTTTATGTTGTCATAAAGGTTGTTGAGACCCTTGTGTCTTAGTCATTCCATAACTGGATCCTACTCAAACATACGATCCATGAGCAAATGGTTATCGATCGACAATCAATCTTTGTTCATTTCTCCTATTATGGATGGCACCTTGACCGGTGTTCTATGAGTGGGATATTTCTGGGGTTGTGGGAATTTAATGTCAACCGGCACCCTATTTCAACCTGCATTGCTTGACATTCCTCTACTAGAGCCTTGGCCTTCAACAAATTCTCCTTCTCCTGGATGGGGTTAAGATATTCTTGAAATCTGCTAGGTGTATTAGGTCTAGGCTCTTCTGCCTTTCCTTCCCTTAGGCCCTCGTCTTCTCCACCTCCTTGACTAGACTTCCCTTCCGAACTTCCTATTGCCTCTGAGGTTGCTACTATGGCCGTGTCCTCATCGGAATTACTCTACACTATCACCTTACCTATGACGCTCCAATTTCGTATATGCAATATTCTAGAATGTATATCATAGTTAGTGTTCAAAATGTATGGT
Organism: Dipteris shenzhenensis; assembly: GCF_047967505.1. Classification (NCBI taxonomy): domain Eukaryota; kingdom Viridiplantae; phylum Streptophyta; class Polypodiopsida; order Gleicheniales; family Dipteridaceae; genus Dipteris; species Dipteris shenzhenensis. The sequence continues at coordinate 54,581,732 of NC_141618.1, read as the reverse complement.
TTTGATGTTTTGAAGGTTTTGAGAAAGTTGTGTTGGTCGAAAAATTTTGGTTTTTTGTCCATTATTGCGTTGGATTGATTTTGCGGCTTGAATTGGAGAAGGTTAGAGGAGTAATTTGAAGAAATTCTGTCTGAGATAGTTTTAGATCCTTTTGAGTAGAAAAACTTTATCCTAGTGAAAATTTTGTGGTTCATTCATTTTCATGCCTGTATGGAGGTTTAAAGTTGCTAACATAGTGGTTTTGAGTTAAAAAGTGCATCTTGATTTCCGTGTCAAGAGTTGCAAGTATTAGACGGTGTGTGAAATAAATCTATAAATAGAGATCTGTATAGAGAAGAGAGGTTGGAAAGACTTTTGTACAGTTTGGCAGGGTTTTTGCGAAGTTTTGAGGCTTTTCGACAAAAAACTAAAAAAAGGTTAGAGAGAGAAGGTAGAGAGAGGTAGAGGTAATTGGACACATGGCAGGGAAGGCTGCTGAGTGTGGATTCAGAATATGTTTTCAAATCGACTCAGCTATGCATAATAGGGGAGATAAAATTCAATGTGCAACTTGGATGTACAGAGAGAAAGTAGAAAGAGAGTGCACATTAATTAAAAACCCTGTTTTTAAGTTCCCGGAAGAGGGTGTGATTGTGCAATGACAAGGCAACCGATTGGGTGATGAGATGGCAAGTGACTGGATTGTGGGCTGTGACTAGACTATCACATGTCAGAAGGAGCTTCAATCCAGGCAGTGTCACTCCCAGATCAAAAGGAAGGTGGTGGAGGCCCTGGATGTCAGCTCTACAGCCACAAGAGTCTAATCATGAGGGAGCTTGTGGAGGACACTATGCTTTCAGAATTACTTTATAAAAGATATTGCTGGAAGGGTATGTGTGGCCCTCAATAGATAAGGATGTACAACATTGGTGCAGGTCTTGTGAGGAATGTCAGCGGATGGGAAGGAAGATTTTAAAGATGGAACCTAGACAAGTGATGTTGGTACATGACATATTTGAGAGATGGGGAGTGGATGCCATTGTGCCATTACCACGGACTACAAGAGGAAAAATATATACTCTCACAGCTGTGGATTATCTATCCAAATGGTCTAAAGCAAAGGCAGTTAAAAGTGTGGATGGAAAATTAGTGGCTGATTTCATATTTGAGCATGTCTGTTGTAGGTTTGGAGTGCCTCTAGAGATTTTGTCAGACAATGGTTCAGGTTTTAGAAGTGAAGTACTAAATCACATGTGTGAGAGGTTAAGCATTCATCATAAATATGTTACTCCTTACCACCCACAGTGTAATGGCTTGAATGAGAAGTTCAATGGAGAGTTGAAACTGATGATGACCAAAATGATTCATGGAAAAGAGAAGAATTGGGATTTGGAGTTGAATAGAGTATTGTGGGCTTACGGAATTGCAGTGAAGCCCAGTACGCAATTCTCACCTTACCAGCTAGTATATGGGAAGCAAGCAATACTACCATTGGATGTGGAGATACCAGCCTTGAAGCTTTTGATTGAGATAGGACAGGAACCAGTGGATAATTATAGGAGCAGATTGAATGCACTACAGATTGTCCAATTGGACAGGGAACTGGCATTTGATCATTATGAAAGTATGCAGCTGAAGAGGCAGGAAAAAGAAAATCAAAAAATAAAGGATAAGGACATCAGGGAGGGAGATTTGGTGTTGAGGTATGAAAGTAAACTGGATAGTACTTTCCATACAGCTTTTCAGACAAAATGGGAAGGTTCGTACAAGGTGGAGCAAAAATTTTTGAATGGAACTTATCAGCTACAAGATTTGGATGGAAAGTCTCATAAGAGGAAAGTAAATGGAATAAGATTGAAGAAATATGTTGCCTAGCTAATGGTAGCTTACAAAGAATCTAACAGGAAATAAGAAGAACTTAATGAGGATGTGCAGGATTCTGAAGAAGAAAATTTAAATATCTCAAACTTGTTTAATGAGCTGCTGGACATGAATGTCTCAACAGACAAATGGGATTGCTAAAGATGTGTGAAATAAATCTGTAAATAGAGATCTGTACAAAGAAGAGAGGTTGTAAAGACTTTTGTACAATTTGGCAGGTTTTTGCGAAGTTTTGAGGCTTTCTGGCAAAAAACTAAAAAAAGGTTAGAGAGAGAAGGTAGATAGAGGTAGAGGTAAATGTAAAAATTTCTTTTATCGGGAAGTTTTCAGATTTACCGGATACATGGCAGGGAAGGCTACTGAGTGTGGATTCAGAATATGTTTTCAGATCCGCTCAGCTATGCATAACAGGGGAGATAAAATTCAATGTGCAACTTGGATGTAGAGAGAGAAAGTAAAAAGAGAGTGCACATTAATTAAAAACCCTATTTTTAAGTTCTTGGAAGAGGGTGTGACTATGCAATGACAAGGTGGCCGACTGGGTGATGAGATGGCAGGTGACTGGATTGTGGGCTGTGATTGGACTACCACATGTTAGAAGGAGCTTCAATCCAGGCAATGTGTCACTCCCAGATCAAAAGGAAGGTGGTGGAGGCCCTGGATGTTAGCTCTACAGCCACCAGAGTGCATGCAGGGTATTGCATGCCAGTAGGAGAGCCTGCCTACTGAATTTGGTTGAAAGGAGTGAGTTAAGACAAGAGAAAGAAGGCATTTTCAACATGCGTGAAGAAAGGGAACTGGAGGGAGTAAGAACCGGGAGCCAGAGCTGTAGGAGACAAGCCAGAAGTACAGATATTGAGCCAAGGAGGCTGGGACTTGCATCAGGTAGGCAGTAGTCAGTGCATGCTTGGTAAATGGAGCACTTCCATTGCGAGAAGTAGCTGTTTTTTGCTGCCCACAAGTGTCAAGTGTGGTGAAAGGTGTTATTTTGCAGGAAATTGGCGTCAGGGCTGATCAGAAGGTAGGAGGGGAGCAGGAATTTCAGAGAATTGATTGGAAACAGTGTCAGGAAGCAGCCAGAAAGGAGGCGACCTAAAAATTGCTGAAAGAGACGGCTTAGAAGCAATAAAAAGGTAGGCAACCTATTTTTTCCTATTCCTGAGGTCTAGGTAGGGTCAAATACAGGCCAGCTGCTATTTTTCTACTGTTTCTAATGCCCAGAGATGTGCAAAAAGTGGTCGACCTATTTTAGCTGGTACAGGGGGCTGAAACTATGCATGGGTGCTAAACTATGATAAATTTCAGAAGGCTGCTACTGTTTTTTCGTGAATTCAAGTCAAAGGGAAGGATTCATGTGCTGGAAATTGAAAAAACAGGAAATTTCAGAACTGCCTATGTCTTTTTTGAGTAATAGTTATACAGAGAAGAGTGGTGTGCAAGTTTTGTGTCTTGGAATAGGAAAGAGGTCTTTTTGTGTGAAAGATACTGGCTGGTATTATTTCTGCATAGCAAAAAATGATCTATGTGTTTGAATGATTGAATGGGAGATGTTCATGGTGGTTGAGATAGACCCATGCATCGAAGAAATGCAATTTGCTGTAGAGCTACATGCAAAGCTAATATATAACTGCTGCACTGAGGATCTTTGGAGGGTGATAGTACGAATACTAGAACAAATGTAGTGCTGAATTGCTTTGCAAGGCAAGAGTGGCCAGAGTTTGTATTCAATATAGACTTAATCTCAAGGTCAGTGTTCTATTGAAGCAAGGACAGTAAGACAAGAGTGTAAAATTGACTATTTTGCAACAACTTTGTAATTTCACTTTTATCTTGAGGATAGTCCATCCTCCAATATGTATCTATGTCTAGAGCTTGATCCAGATATACGTGAGCTTTATCTGATAGGAGAAGGAGATTTTGAAGTGGTATTTTGTGAATGCATAGGTGGATACTAGTCCATTATTATACATATAGATGAGAGTGAGTGGCCAGACTATGATTGGTTTGTAGAGGATGACGGGTCTGAAGAAATTCTAGATGTACAATTGGTCACGGATGAAGATCTAGGGTGAAGGAAAACTTTTGTAAGACTCTGGTGTGTTTGTCAGAGCATGTTCAGATAGAACAGTGTGTTGTTTTTAAAAAATTAGTTTTGAGTTTGTACAAATGATGATGCCTTCATGACTCTAAAGTTGGATTATGGTATGCATCATTGTAATATTGCACTTTGAATGAAATCTTGATTGTAGAAACAATCTGGTGCCTCCTAAAAGTCTCTAATCCTTGGTAGGGAAAGGAAATCACTCTTTGGGTTAATTGGTTTGTGTCTGGTGTTAGACTACGGGTTATTAGAAGTGGAGAAGTAGCTACAAAGGTATACATAGCTCTTCCACTTTTGTCCTCTCAACAGAGGTCTAGATAGAAGAGTTAGCTATGAAAGGTCAAATGCAAAGGGAAAGAAGAGGGTTTGATCTTCGCAATGAGCTATCGAGCTTGTCTATCGGATCCACAAGGCAGGCACGATGATGCTCCGAACAGGGCTATTTTGTGTGCTAGCAAAAGCATATGCTAAAGATGGTAAAAATGCACGCCTTCTAAGAAAAGCTTGCTGCATGCTAAAGATGGCAAAAGCGCACGCTTTCCAAGAAAAGCTGGCTTTTGGCCGATTTTGGCTTTTGGCCATAATGGCTATAAAAGAAGAGGAGGCATTCTTTGTAGAAAACAAGGCACGCAGATCGAGGCAACATGAAGGAGGAGAAGACAAGATCAAGATTTCTAAGAGTGAGAGTGAGAGTCTGAGTGAGAGTGAGATTTGATCATCTTCATGTGAGAGAGTGAGAGTGAGATAGCTCGAGGGTGGACAGGTGGTACGAGCTCCTTCACAGAGTGCTTCTTCCCCGCAATTCTTGTAAAGCCTCGTCAGTTTGATCCAAATTCAAATCTCCCTTCTTGTTCAATTCGTGATTATTGTCTTCCTACATAATTGACATGCATTAATGAATTTTTATGGCTGACTTTAAGTCTTGAAATGTGCTCTCTCTGATGACGATATTTTTTGGTCAAATTCAACTACTGGTTATTGCAGCATGCTGCAATAATCCTGCCAGTTGGTGCATTAAATTTTCTGTCAGGGTTAGGTGATAGTTGTCAGTGACTATTGGGAGCTAATACAGTGGCCTAGAACACTAATGCAACGTGCAAGAACCTCGACTCTAGTTTCAATCTTTTCACCCAATTTTTTGGAGTTTTTCAAATATGTGATTTATGTACAGTGTTGTGTGAGTGCTCTACTTACTATGTGAAGCATAAAAACGACAAAACAACAACTTTTTAAAAGTCAAAATAAAGGTTTTTGGCTTTTGACCACACAAGTCACTTCTCGGGTCAAATCTAGCCCAAAAGTCAATTGTGATAGGTCATTTTTTATGAGAAGAGACTACTTAACAACAATATAAGCATTTCATAACAAAAACAACAACAAAGTAACATGTTTTCATAGATTTCCAGCCCTTTGGCCACTCTTTCACTCCTACTCTCCTTTGCAACCAACTAACAGTTTTCGCAGGGTAATAACAAGAAAAACAACAGCAAAGAATCAAGCAAGGCTGCTTACCTCTTGGACAATGGTGCCAAATTTGTTAAGCCTTCAACGGAGACTAACGTGTCGTGGGGATCTTCAGCCAAGCTACTTTGGAGAGCTCATCCTCCAAGCAACTTCCTTGTGGGAGCTGATTTGTGTGTAGTTGCACGATGTTGTCACAGACACCGTCCTTGGATTCATTCCGAGTAGCTAGATGATCGTAAGGGGGAGTGGAATGAGAAGAAGATAAGAGAGAAGTATAGGGAAAATCAATTGTAGTCATAGCAACAAGACAACAGTAAAAGGAAAAGGAAGCAATGAACATCAACACAAGAATGAAGGAAAGTTGTTCTCTATTCCATACTCAAGCAAGGAAAGAATGAATACCAAGTCAACAACCTTGGCTTTTATGCATAGACCTTTTGAAGGGAGGTTTAACCCTAATTTCTAGCCTTAGCCTTCTATTCCTTATTTGACACTCTTGGCCCATGGCCTATAATGAATAGAATACAATCAATTGCCAAAATGGAAGATGCGTGACTTGCATAACACACATAGGATAGGTAGAGGATGTGAAGTTTTAGTTATCTTATCTTATTTTCTTAGTACTAGTATGACTAGTACTTAGTGCCCATGTGTGTAAGGCACACTAGGTCTCTTTTGTGAATGTATAGAGTTTTCATGAATTGAACAAGTTGAAGCTCTCTCTCTCTCTCTCTCTCTCTCTCTCTCTCTCTCTCTCTCTCTCTGTGGGTGTGTGCATATGCTACATATTACCTATCTTTTCACTTTTGTAACATGGTATTAGAGCTACCAAGTTCTACACTTCTCGTGTCACTCTATCCACTGTGACCTCTCTCATTAGTGGAGACTTCCTCGATGCATTGGAGCAATTAGTCATTGAGAAGAAGCTAGCTCTCAGCTTCTCACTACATCAACTTTAACAAACATTGTTAGTAGAGATATCTTATGCTACAACTCCTGTAGCAACTTCATTGGAAGATTTGTTGAGTTTGTAGCATGTCCTCTTTGGCTCCCCCTGCCTCTAGAGTTACACGTCCTCCTCCATAGGACTGGTTTTCCTGTTGCTGCTGTTGGTTCTGATTTGTTGAACGGCCACCAAAACGGCCTCTTCCTCTACCTCTGCCTCTATTCTGATTTGAGTAAAATGCAGACTCTTGAGAACTTCCTGTGGCTGAACCACCATTCCTTTGCTCTTCACTCAACAAGAGCACAACAAGTTTCTGAAAATCAGGGAAGGTCTCACGGACTCCAATGGATGTCCGAAATTGTGCATATTCTCTTCCAAGACCATTCAAGGTCACAAACACTAAGTCTTCATCATCAACAGGTGCTCCAATTGAGCCAAGAGAATCTGCGAGGCCTTTAACCTTCATGGCATACTCATTTATGCTTAGCTTATTCCTCTGCACATTATGCAACTCCTGCTTGAGTTGCATCTTCCGCGCAGTGGTATTGGTGCTATACAACTTCACCAATGTATCCCATGCCTCCTTCGGCATTTCTGCATCCTGTATATGCACAATCATTGAGTCTGAAACACTTACTGACAACCAATACATTACCTTCCTGGCCTTTTCATGCCATTATTTGAAGGTCTTCAAATCAGCAGCAGTAGGAGCATCACCCAAAATGGGTTCCTACTCATCACCATTGATAAATGGCCATACTCCCTTTCCCATAAGGAAGTTTGTCATCCTAAACTTCCATGCTTGGAAGTTGTCCTTCTCAAGTTTCTCACTAACAATAGTTGACAGATTCTCAGACATTTTGCCAAGTCAAAACTATGACTGCAAGAGAAAGAAACAGAGTTCTGCCTCACAAGGGCAAACAGCAACAATTATGCAACACCAAAAATTTTGCCTCACAAGGGCAGTGGCAAGCAACCACGAGTCACACCAAGTGACGAAAATGCATAAACACAGTAACCCAAAAATGGCCTGTGTTTCTTAGATTCTCTGCAATGGGGCATACAGCAACCTTTCTGTTGTAACTTCGCTCAACAGCGAAAAATGGGCATACACAGTCCAAAACGGCCACTTTTCCTGAGTGCCTACTGAAACTTCGCGATGCCAAAACGGAGGCCGAAACCCAGGTAATGCTCTCGTGCTCCACAACGAACAGCGCCTCAATCTGAGGCTTTGCACTTTGCATTCACGAATGTGTACATGTACCAGTATGCTCCCAAAAGCTCAAGAGAATGGAGATGCTGATTCTCTTACCACGGTTTCACGATCTCCTCTTGCCTTTGCTTGCTGCCTGAGCTCCTCACCACGAACCAAGCTCTGATACCATGTAAAGAATGGGGGAGAGAGGTAGAAGACTCAAGTGCAGCTTTCTTCACAACACACAAAAGAGAGAGGACACACGGTTGGAGGCTGAAGCCTTTCTTCACTTTTGCACACAACAACAATACAATGAAAGATGGGTATACACTATATGTGTAACCCTAGAATATACGGTTCCTATGTGAACCCAATCCAAACATACGTGGCTATCTAACTACGCCACAAGTATACCTAACACAAGATGGTGACATAAATGATAGTCATCCAGGATATACATCAGGGGTAGAGCTTGATATCTCAACAGATCCCTCTCCCCCGTTTACATGGTATCAGAGCTTGTTGGCTGAGGAAGAGAGAAGAGCAAGGAAGCAATACCTGGGAGAGCAACCCCTCCGCGGTGAGGTGAGAAAACCAAATTGTCTCGGATTGAGACGTCCTTCTGGGAGAAGGAAGTATACACAAATATACAACTTTTGCGGCCGGAATCGTGTTTCGGGCGCGTTTCAAGCGCGTTTTGGGCCCCACGAGCAGAAATCAGGCAGTTCGAGAAACCTGCTGATTCTAAAAGGCGTGTTTGAAGACCGGCTTCTTCAACACAGAGACGCACTTTTGAAGTGCACACAGAGTGCACAAAATCATTGTGCTCACATTCTTGTGTGTGGATGTTCTTACATTCACCATCGACACTTGCTGTAGCTACTGCATTGTGCAGAATACCGTAAAATTGTAAGTGTTGTTTCCTGTGTACAACCTCCTACATCTCTGTTGTTTTCCACGAACATTGTGGTAGCTGGTACAGGTGCAGGTACACAGTTTCGAAGCTCACTTAAGTCAAGATGTAAGACAATATCACTCAAATTGTGGGTGAGAAGTTGGATAAAAACAACTTCCAGGCATGGAGATTTCGTATGACAAACTTCCTAATGGGAAAGGGAGTATGGGATATTGTGACTGGCAGTGAGGAAGAGCCACATTTGCCACTACAAAATGCAACTGCAGCACAAATAAAAGCATATAAGGAATGGCATGAGAAGACATGCAGAGTCTTGCATTGGCTCAGTGTTTGTGTTTCAGATGCCATGATTGGTCATATTCAGGAATGCACAAATGCCAAGGATGCCTGGGATACACTTGTGAAGTTGTATGGTACTACAACTCTTGCACGCAAGATGCAATTGAAGCAAGAACTAAGTAATGTTAAGAAGGGGAATCTTAGCATTAATGATTATGTTCTAAAAGTGAGAAATATTATTGAGAAGCTGGGATCTATTGGTGTTACAGTGGAAGATGAAGATATGGTGCTGGTTGTTTTGAATGGTCTTGGAAAGGACTATACATCCTTTGAGACATCTATTAGCGTTCGTGAGACCTTTCCATCCTTCAATGACTTGGTTGCCATGTTGATTAGTGAAGAACTTCGCATTGGAGCTGATAGCTCATCCAACAAAAATGAAGAACAGGCTTTTTACTCCAATCGCAGTCGCGGACGTGGCCGCGGTCGCTATGGCAGAGGCAGGGGGAGAAATAATAATGATGCCTATGCACGTAGTGCAAATAATGATGCAAGGCCTACACGAGGACGTGGAAGAGGATTTGCATCTTCTAATGACTCAGGAGATTGTTTTTATCGTGGCAAAAGTGGTCATTATGCTAAGGACTGTCATAAAAAACAGGCAGATATCAGAAGTGGAAAGTTACAACATGGTAACTATGCATCTAGCAGTCATGATGATTGTTCAGAAAAGCTGTTTGCTATGCAACAGAAGATGCACTCTACTACTATGCAGGATGATATGCATGATGATGTATGGTATGTGGACTCAGGTGCATCAAATCACATGACCAGCCGTGGGAACTGGTTTTAAGAATTGGATGCAGTGCGTACACCTGGTTATGTTGAGACAGGTGATGATTCAGTCTACCCTATTGAGCATATGGGTAGAGTACCACTTGGAATGCAGGATGGAAAAGTTAAGCATTTGGAAGATGTGTTGCATGTGCCTACGATCACCAAGAACCTTGTGTCTGTAGGTCAAATGGTTGACCAAGGGTTGCAAGTACGGTTTAATTCTCATGGAGTATTTGTGGAAGATTTGAAAAACAAATGCAAACTTGTGACCAAGGGGGAGAAGAAAGGCATATTATTCACTTTGGATGTGACTATGCCTAGTGCAGACACTGCTATGTATGTTGATAGTTCAAGGGTAATAAATGACATAGATATTTGGCATAAGCGGATTGGACATGCAAATATGCAGAGGCTGAAATCTATGCAGTCTAGTGGTGTTGTGACAAGGCTACCAAGTTTAAGGACAATGCCATAGTGAAAGTGTGTGCAGCTTGTCAATTTGGAAAACAAGCAAAGCATAGATTTATGTGTCATGAGATAGAGAGCAGCAAGCCTCTAGAGATTATTCATAGTGATGTGTGGACTGCAGACACTATGACCATAGGTGGATGCTATTATTTTGTGACTTTCATTGATGATTACAGTCGCAAAGTTTGGGTGTATTTCATGAAGGCAAAGTCTGAAGTGTTTGGATACTTTCAAGAATTCAAAGCCATGGTTGAGAAGGAGATAGGTCTGCAAATCAAATGCCTCCAATCTGATAATGGGGGAGAATATACCTCACATGCATTTTCAGATTTTCTAAAAAGGAATGGTATTGTAAGGCACAAATCTTGCAGGTATACACCCCAACAAAATGGTGTGGCAGAGAGAAAGAATCGTCATATTGCAGAAGTTGCTAGAGCTCTCATGAATGAGAGACAGATACCAAATGAGTTTTGGGGTGAGGCAGTGTCTACTGCCATATATATTATCAATCGCACACCCACTGCAGCGGTACATAATGTCACACCAGAGGAGAGATATAGTGGCAAGAAGCCAGATCTATCATATTTGAAGGTTTTTGGTTGCATATGCTAAGTGCATGTTCCAGATGAGTTGCGGACTAAGTTGGATGCAAGGGCTGAGAAATGTATCTTTTTGGGATACTCATTGGAGCATAAGGGGTACAGATGTTATAACCCCATCACACACAAGCTAAAGATTAGCCGTGATGTGGTTTTTGATGAGCTTGCAAGTTGGTATGCATTGCCTCCTATAGTAGTTGATGATGGAAAGCCTGCAGAAAATGTTAACAGGAATCCTACTGCTGAGACTATTACTATTTCAGGGCCTAGTGAGGCTAGTTCTAGCTCTTCCACTTCACCATGGAGTGGTAGGCTAAGAAATTCAGCAGATAAGAGTGGATCAGCCCATGCAAATAGCCCAAGGAAGGGCAAGGAAAAGATTGCAGAATAGGGTGGTTCATCACGTGCAGGGGGAGAGTCAAGTGACTCAGACATGAGCTTGGATGAGGAGCTTGGAATTCCCAAATTTACTACACCTGGTGTTAGGAAATCCACAAGGGTATGATACCTAGTGGATAGGTTGACATATGATGGGATGAGTGCCATACATTATGCTTACATGGTTAAGGTACTTGAGGTGCGAGAGCCTACAATATTTGAGGATGCTATGGGTAATGCAGAATGGGAGTCTGCCATGGATGAAGAGATTGATGCCTTAGATGCCAACAAAACATGGGAGTTGGTTGATTTGCCTGCAGGAAAGAAACCCATTGGCTGCAAATGGGTTTACAAAGTGAAAAGAAACTCAGATGGAAGTGAGAGCAGGTACAAGGCACGACTTGTTGCAAAGGGATATGCACAAGAGTATGGCATTGACTATGAAGAGACTTTCAGTCCTGTTGCTAAGATGAGTACAGTGAGGTGTGTCATTGCCTTAGCAGCGAGTAAGGGCTTGTCTTCAGATGAATGTTTAAAATGCCTTCTTACATGGTGATTTGCATGAGGAAGTGTACATGGAGCAGCCACAGGGTTATGTACATCCACAGTATCCACAGAAAGTATGCAAATTGGTGAAGGCATTGTATGGCTTGAAGCAGGCACCTAGGCAATGGTTTGAAAAGATAAGTGGTTATCTTATTTCTATTGGATTTCAGGTTTCACCTGCCGATCCCTCCTTGTTTGTGAGGAAATCAGCCCATGGCATGATCTTGGGGGGGTCACTATGTATAAACCCTCTATATCACGTGCATTCAAGGCCTATATTTAAAGTCCCTTATCTATAGAAAATTTCATTAATAAAATGTACCCCTTTTCTATACAAATCTGTAAATTTTTTCCAAAACTATTTTAAATAGTCCCTTATGTATATTTATTTCTGTAAATTTTAGAAATAAAAAAAATCCTTCTGTTGAACTCACGTGATAGGGTTACATATGATGAGTGACCCCCCCGAGGGCATGATTATGCTAGTACTTTATGTGGATGATCTCATATTGACAGGTGATCGTGTTGTTGAGATTTGTGAAATCAAGCAACAACTTAGAAGCAGGTTTGAGATGAAAGACTTGGGAGAGTTGCGCTATTTTCTTGGTATTGAGGTCATTAGATCCACAGATGGAATATGGCTTATGCAAAGGCAATATGCATTGGACATGTTGTCTAGATTTGGCATGACAGGTTGCAAACCCATCACCACGCCTTTGGAGGTGAATGGGAAGTTAACACAAGATGGGGGAGAGTTGATAGATGATGTTACCATGTATAGATGTATGGTTGGGAACTTGATATACATGACTATCACCAGGCCAGACCTCAGTTATGCAGTTGGGTTGGTTAGTCAGTTCATGCAGTCTCCACGGAAGCCCCATTTGGATTCAGTTAGACGGATTATGCGATATGTGAAGAGCACTGTTCAGTATGGTTTGGTTTATGCTTATGGTAGTGATTTGCATTTGTCTGGCTATACAGATGCTGATTGGGCTGGGAGTCCTTATGACAGGAGATCCACGAGTGGTTATTCCTTTACACTTGGTAGTGGTGCAGTGAGCTGGAGCTCAAAGAAGCAACCCATTGTTGCTCTTTCTAGCACTGAGGCAGAGTATAGAGGAGCTGCACTTGCAGCATGTGAGATTGATTGGTTATGCATGCTCCTACACTCTCTTGATATTGTGGTGGATTATGCAGTTGTCCTTTATTGTGACAACATGAGCAGTATAAAGCTCTCTAGCAATCTGGTTTTTCATGCCAAAACCAAACATATTGAGGTCCCCATTACCATTTCATACAGGAGAAGGTCATTGCAGGTGAGATTGACCTTCAGCATGTCAGTACTACTATGCAGGTGGCTGACATCTTCACAAAGTCCTTGGGTACAGAGAAGTTCCAACAGTTTAGGAACTCACTTGGTGTTATGTCTATTGATGTGAGCTTGAGGGGGAGTGTTGAGATATCAAGATCAAAGTCCCGTTGTATCCAGGAGGATGCCGGGTGACACGTGGTTGGTATACCACGCTAGTCTAGATTTCTTTTATCCATGTATGGTGTGGTAGGACTTATGGCTTGGACTTAGACTATGACTCCTTATGCTAGTCATAGTAGGTGTAGGGTTTTATCATGTTGGTGTGTGAATGAGAGGTCAGTTGTTGTTGTTGCCTCCACTACTTGTGTACTCTATCCTCTCTCTCTTCTCACCTAGATCCCCCTCCCCCATTTACAACAATAGACACATCTTCTTTTGAGACTGCATATGTTGTGATTTAGAGCAGGTATGTAACTTTACTCTTCTCCATTTATCTTTTGAAGCAATATGGATTGCCATACGGAAAAGGAAAGATGAAGTGTGAGGTTTCCTTTGTAGGTATACAAAAATTGTATTCTCACAATATAGTGAACAGATTGCAACTCTAATTTTTATGCCTATATATATGCAATTTTTGAGATAGAAGTACATGTTGAAGATATGCCTTACAAGAGCATTTTCTAGAGGCATTGGACAACTTGTAGATGATGAGCTGAGAAGGTAGTTGCTAGAAGATATAGACATTATATGCTGAAGGTTGGATCAATCATATTCGTTTTTCTTATGCTCAATAAGAGCAGGTTTCATATGTCTTATGCCTAAGACATGCAAACTTCTTTTGTAAGAGAATGCACAAAAGAGTTGTGAAGCAACGTAAGTTGTCTATGCTGATTTAAGTAGTGAATTATACCCACACTTGAGGAGACCAAAGCTTTTGTTCCAAGATTTTTTCACTTTAATAAAATGGCAAGTGAATCATCTCTAAATGCATAAGTTATCATGAGCGAGAAGCTTGGGAGAAGTAACTATCCAGCTTGGAGATTCCATATAAAACATTTTCTAATTGGCAAGTATTTTAGAGATATTTTGGATGGTAATTATGGAAAACCTATAGTAGATGATATAGATGTAGAGGTTAAAGCTTGGAAGACAAAGACACACAAGGCTATCCATTATATGTCAATCACTATTGAGGACTCTATTCTTGGTCATTTTCAAGATAAGTAAATGGAAAAGGATGCCTAGGATGCCATTGCCAAGTTGTTTGAAATGAGCACTAAGGCTCAAAAATTGCAGCTTAAGCAAGAATTGCATGAAGTGAAGCATAAGAATGCAAGCATTCAAGGCTGTCTTGAAGATTCAAGCCATTATTGATCATCTTGCTAGTACTGGTGTGGCAATAGATGATTAAGATGTTTTATCTACATGGTTGTATGGGTTGGGAAGATATTATCAATCCCTTTTCACTAGCATTCATGTCAGGGAGAGCATCCCATCATCAAATGATCTTATCTCACTCCTTATTAGTGCAGAAACAAGGTTGATAAAAGAGGGTATGATTGCTGGCACAAGTAGTGGAACATTGAGTAAATCTAAGCATGCCTTAGTGACAGTTGGCAGTTGAGGAAAAGGAAGAAAAAATGCACGAGACTATGGAGGAGGACAAGGACATGGTGGATAGACACAATATGGGCAGCAAATTCGACAAATTTAATAAGGAAATCACCCCCAAAATACCAATAGGGGTGGATATGTCAGAGGTAGGGGGAGTACACAAGGTGGTGTTTCTCAACAAACTTGAAAACTTGGTTCATGCAATTATTGTGATATTGCATGACACTATGCATATGAGTATAGGAAGAAGCAAGCTAACATACACTCAAGAAAAACTCCACAAAGTAAATATGCCTCAAGGGATCAAGCACATAGATGAGACTTGTTAGCCATACAACATGTATATGGGCTATGCATAAGATTAATGATGAGTGGCATGTGGATTCCGATGCTTCCAATCCTATGACTCCATACTCAATGTAGTTTGAGAGCATGAAAACTATGATTTAAGCTAGCACTAATGTTCATGTAGTTGATGATGACTTTCGCATCTCAAACATGATAGCAGGAGCTGTAGGTTTGGAGCAATAGCTATGTATACATCCACAAGTTGAAGGTCCATCAATAATTGTCTTAACTCATATATCTACATGAGTGAAGTATCTTGTCCAAAGTCTTACTTTTGATGGATTTATAGCAGTGCATCATGCTTACATGACAAATGTTATACAAGGTAAGGAGCCAAAAAAGCTTGAAGATGCAATAGGACAACAAGAATGGATACAAGCCATGGATGAGGAGATGAATGCTTTGAAAAAGCAAGGTACATGGTCACTTATAGATTTGCCAAAAGGGCAAGAATGTGATCAGAAGTAAGTGGGTATGCAAGATTAAGCATAATTTAGATGGAAGCATTAGCAAGTACAAGGCTCGACTTGTAGCAAAAGGATATGCACAATAGTATGGCATAGATATGACAAGACATTCATCCAGTTGCCGAGATGGCTATTATTCATATGATGGTTGCTTTAGCTACAACAAATAAATGGAAATTGCATCAAATTGACGTGAAGAATGCATTCTTGAATGGTGATTTAATAGAAGAGGTATATATGCAACCACCACCAAGATATGAAGATGTGAGATATTCTCAAAAGGTATGTAGATTGCATAAGCCTATTTATGGATGGAACCAAGCTCCATGAGCTTGGCATGATGATAAAGTATGGTATGACGGCTTGCAAACCAATAATCACTCTACTAGATCCAAATGCTAAGTTGTCAAAACATGATGGTGATGAGATTGAAGATCCAAATATGCATAGGAGAATGGTGGGTAGCTTAATTTATCTTACCATTATGAGACTCGATCTTAGCTATGCAGAATGTGTTGTTAGTCAGTTTAAGAATTCACATAGGAAGCAACATTTGGATGTAGTTCACACGATTAAGCAAATGTCAGACATACACTTGAATATGGTTTGCACTATAGGGCTGATGTAAAGTTTGAATTTCATGCTTATAGTGATGCTGATTGGGCAGGTAATGTAGATGATTGGAGATCTACTTCAAAATATGCATTTATCTTTCCAAGAGCAGTGATTTCTTGGATATAGAAGCAACCTATAGTCACTTTATCATCTACAAAAGCTACGTATAGGGGGGCAACAAATTCAGCTTGTGAAGTTGTGTGGTTATGTGACTTGCTATATCAGATTGGCTATCATGTGAAGGAACTGATAACTCTTCATTGTGGCAATATTAGTAGCATCATGCTAACTAAGAATCTAATTTTCCATGCTCGCACAAAACACATAGAGGTTCACTATTATTTCATTTATGAGAAAGTTATTAGTGTAGAAGTAGACCACAGCATGTTTCTACTAATGAACAAGTTGCAAATATTTTCACGAAGGCTTGGACCTGAGAAAAGCTATAGTACTTTCAACAAGATATGGGAGTACATAACTTGAGTGATGAAAGCTCAAGTACTCATCCTCCTCGTGACTTGAGCTTGACGAGGAGTGTTGACATGTATGGTGATATGCGGTTCTATCCACCAACACACACATGATAGGTAGAGGATGTGAGTTTTCAGTTGTCTCATTTTCTTAGTACTAGTATGAATGGTACTTAGTGCCCACATATGTAAGGCACACTACGTGTCTTTTGTGTATGTAGAGAGTTTTCATGAACTGAACAAGTTGAAGCTTCCCCCCCTCGTGTGTGTGTGTGTGTGTATGCTACATGCTCTTGTCACTTCACTTTTGTAAGATGGATTACCATCATTCTTAGTATTTAATTAAAAAATCACTTATGGGCATTGAAAAAGTGTCGATATATACATAGATATAAGTGTGGACAAAAAAATGTGACAAGCAAACCATCCAAATAAATGTTAAAAAAAGATTCAAAAAGTGTCGTAATAGTATCTTAAAAACATCCAAAAAAACATCAAAACATTTACAAGGTCTCTACATAAAGACAAAGCATCAATAAAGAAGATAAAAGGCCTTGCAAATTCTCTTAGCTCAATTGGAGCACATTTGATGATGACTTAGTGACCGTGACCTTGAGTGGTCTTTGAAAGGAGTATGCATTCTAGGCATCCATTGGCAATCGTGAGACTTTTCTCGATTTTCAAGAACTTGTTACTCTCTTGTTGAGTGAAGAGCAACAAAATGGTGGTTTAGCCACATGAAGTTCTCAAGAATATGCGTTATACTCAAATTCAAGTAGAGGCAAAGGTAGAGGAAGAGGTCATTTTGGTGGCAGTTTCGGAAATCAGAATCAACAACAATAAGAAGAAAATCAGTCCTATCAAGGAGCACATGGTAACTTTAGAGGTAGGGGGAGCCACAAAGGACATGGTTCATGGCAAAGGAACCAATAGGTAGATAGCAACACAAAGTGCTATTATTGTGGGAAGCCTCGATATAAAGAGAATATATGCTATTAAAAGCTAAATTACATTAAGAATGGGAAGTTACATAAAAGCCACTATATGTCATCTAGTAGGTAGGCTGATGACAAAAATGAGCACCTTTTTTTGATTCAACACATGGTAACTTCATTAAAGAAAATGCTACAAATTGCAAAAATATTTGGTTTGTTAATTTAGGTGCTTCTAACCACATGATTAGTCATGGTGAGTGGTTTAATGATGCCAAAAATTTTAAAAATCCAAGCTAGGTTGAAACAAGTCATGACACTACATGTCCAATTGCACAAGTCGGTAAGGTTCCACTGGACATGCAAGACAAAAAATCAAAGTATTTGTTAGATGTGCTTTATGTTCCTAATATCACCAAGAACGTGGCTTTTGTTGGACAAATGAGCAGTGTTTGCAGGTGAGATTCAAACCCTAATGGATGCTTTGTTGAGAATCTAAAAAATCAATGCTACTTGGTTGCATAAGGCAACACAAATAGCAAAATGTTTACCTTGGATGCTCATATCATAGAGGTTGATGCTCTTTAGAAGGTGTCATTGTAGATATTGAAATATGGCACAAGTGCATTAGGTACATGTATATACAGAGGTTGAAAACCATGCAAAGACACATAATTATTGCAGGTCTACCTAAATTCAAAGTGGATGTGTAAACGGGGGAGGGGGATCTAGGTGAGAAGAGAGAGAGGATAGAGTACACAAGTAGTGGAGGCAACAACAACCATCTCATTTACACACCAACATGATAAAACCCTACACCTACTATGACTAGCATAAGGAAGTCATAGGCTAAGTCCAAGCCATAAGTCCTACCACACCATACATGGATAAAAAGAAATCTAGACTAGCGTGGTATACCAACCACGTGTCACCTGGCATCCTCCTGGATACGATGGGACTCTGAGCTTGATATCTCAACACTCCCCCTCAAGCTCACATCAATAGACATAACACCAAGTGAGTTCCTAAACTGTTGGAACTTCTCTATATCCAAGGACTTTGTGAAGATGTCAGCCACCTGCATAGTAGTGCTGACATGTTGAAGGTCAATCTCACCTGCAATGACCTTCTCCCGTATGAAATGGTAATGGACCTCAATATGTTTGGTCCTGGCATGAAAAACCAGATTGCTAGAGAGCTTTATACTGCTCATGTTGTCACAATAAAGGACAACTGCATAATCCACCACAATATCAAGAGAATGTAGGAGCGTGCATAGCCAATCAATCTCACATGCCGCAAGTGTAGCTCCTCTATACTCTGCCTCAGTGCTAGAAAGAGCAACAGTGGGTTGCTTCTTTGAGCTCCAGCTCATTGCACCACTACCAAGTGTAAAGGAATAACCACTCGTGGATCTCCTTTCATAAGGGCTCCCAGCCCAATCAACATCTGTATAGCCAGACAAATGCAAATCACTACCATAAGCATAAAACAAACCATACTGAACAGTGCTCTTCACAAATCACATAATCCGTCTGACTGAATCCGAATGGTTCTTCCATGGAGCCTGCATGAATTGACTAACCAACCCAACTGCATAACTGAGGTCTGGCCTTGTAATAGTCATGTATATCAAGCTCCCAACCATGCATCTATACATGGTAACATCATCTATCAACTCTCCCCCATCTTGTGTCAACTTCCCATTCACCTCCAAAGGCGTGGTGATGGGTTTGCAACCTGTCATGCCAAATCTAGACAACATGTCCAATGCATATTGCCTTTGCATAAGCCATATTCCATCTATGGATCTAATGACCTCAATACCAAGAAAATAGTGCAACTCTCCCAAGTCTTTCATCTCAAACCTGCTTCCAAGTTGTTGCTTGATTTCACAGATCTCAACAACACTATCACCTATCAATATGAGATCATCCACATAAAGTACTAACACAATCATGCCATGGGCTGATTTCCTCACAAATAAAGAGGGATCAGCAAGTGAAACCTGAAATCCAATAGAAATAAGATAACCACTTATCTTTTCAAACCATTGCCTTGGTGCCTGCTTCAAGCCATACAATGCCTTCACCAATTTGCATACCTTCTGTGGATACTGTGGATGTACATAACCCTGTGGCTACTCCATTTACACTTCCTCATGCAAATCACCATGTAAGAAGGCATTTTTAACATCCATTTGATGTAAATACCAACCCTTACTCGCTGCTAAAGCAATGACACACCTCACTGTACTCATCTTAGCAATAGGACTGAAAGTCTCTTCATAGTCAATGCCATACTCTTGTGCATATCCCTTTGCAACAAGTCATGCCTTGTACCTGCTCACACTTCCATCTGAGTTTCTTTTCACTTTGTAAACCCATTTGCAGCCAATGGGTTTCTTCCCTGCAGGAAAATCAACCAACTCCCATGTTTTGTTGGCATCTAAGGCATCCATCTCTTTGTCCATGGCAGACTCCCATTCTGCATTACCCATAGCATCCTCAAATATTGTAGGCTCTGGCACCTCAAGTACCTTAACCATATAAGCATAATGTATGGCACTCAGCCCATCATATGTCAGCCTATCCACTGGGTATCAAACCCTTGTGGATTTCCTAACACTAGGTGTAGTAACTTTGGGAATTCCAAGCTCCTCATCCAAGCTCATGTCTGAGTCACTTGACTCTCCCCCTACATGTGATGTACCACCCTGTTCTACAATCTTTTCCTTGCCCTTCCTTGGGCTATTCACATGGGCTGATGCACTCTTATCTACTGATTTTCTCAGCCTACCACTCCATGGTGAAGTGAAAGAGCTAGAACTAGCCTCACTAGGCCCTGAAATTGTAATAGTCTCAGCAATAGGATTCCTATCAACATTCTCTGCAGGCTTTTCATCATCAACTACTATAGGAGGCAATGCATACCAACTTGCAAGCTCATCAAAAACCACATCATAGCTGATCCTTAGCTAGCGTGTGATGGGGTTATAACATCTGTACCCCTTATGCTCCAATGAGTATCCCAAAAAGATACATTTCTCAGCCTTTTCATCCAACTTAGTCTGCAACTCATCTGGAACATGCACATAACATATGCAACCAAAAACCTTCAAATGTGATAGATCTGGCTTCTTGCCACTATATCTCTCCTCTGGTGTGATATTATGTACCGCTGCAATTGGTGTGCGATTGATAATATATATGGCAATAGACACTGCCTCACCCCAAAACTCATTTGGTATCTGTCTCTCATTCATGAGAGCTCTAGCAACTTCTGCAATATGATGATTCTTTCTCTCCGCCACACCATTTTGTTGGGGTGTATACCTGCAAGATTTGTGCCTTACAATACCATTCCTTTTTAGAAAATCTGAAAATGCATGTGAGGTATATTCTCCCCCATTATTAGATTGTAGGCATTTGATTTACAGACCTGTCTCCTTCTCAACCATGGCTTTGAATTCTTGAAAATATCCAAACACCTCAGACTTTGCCTTCATGAAATACACCCAAACTTTGCAACTGTAATCATCAATGAAAGTCACAAAATAATAGCATCCACCTATGGTCATAGTATCTGCAGTCCACACATCACTATGGATAATCTCTAGAGGCTTGCTGCTCTCTATCTCATGATGCATAAATCTATGACTTGCTTGCTTTCCAAATTGACAAGCTGCACACACCTTCACTATGGCATTGTCCTTAAACTTGGGTAGCCCTGTCACAACACCACTAGATTGCATAGATTTCAACCTCTTCATGTTTGCATGTCCAATCCGCTTATGCCAAATATCTATGTCATTTATCACCTTCGAACCATCAACATACATGGTAGTTTCTGCACTAGGCATAGTCACATTCAAAGTGAATAATCTGCCTTTCTTCTCCCCCTTGGTCACAAGTTTGCATTTGTTTTTCAAATCTTCCATAAATACTCCATGAGAATTAAACTGTACTTGCAACCCTTGGTCAACCATTTGACCTATAGACACAAGGTTCTTGGTGATCGTAGGCAATGCAACACATCTTCCAAATGCTTAACTTTTCCATCCTGCATGACAAATGGTACTCTACCCATATGCTCAATAGGGTGGACTGTATCATCACCTGTCTCAACATAACCAGGTGTACGCATTGCATCCAATTCTTTAAACCAGTTCCCACGGCTGGTCATGTGATTTGATGCACCTGAGTCCACATACCATACATCATCACGCATATCATCCTGCATAGTAGTAGAGTGCATCTTCTACTGCATAGCAAATAACTTTTCTGAACAGTCATCATGACTGCTAGATGCATAGTTACCATGTTGTAACTTTCCATTTCTGATATCTGCATGTTTTTCATAACAGTCCTTAGCATAATGACCACTTTTGCCACAATAAAAACAATCTCCTGAATCATTAGAAGATGCAAATCCTTTTCCACGTCCTCATGCAGGCCTTGCATCATTATTTGCATTACGTGCATAGGCATCATTATTATTTCTCCCCCTGCCTCTGCCATAGCGATTGCAGCCACGTCCGCGACTATGATTGGAGTAAAAAGCATGTTCTTCATTTTTGTTGGATGAGCTATTAGATCCAATACGAAGTTCTTCACTGATCAACATGGCAACCAGGTCATTGAAAGATGGAAATGTTTCACGAATGCCAATAGATGTCTGAAAGGATGTATAGTCTTTACCAAGACCATTCAAAACAACCAGCACCATATCTTCATCTTCCATTGTAACACCAATAGATCCCAGCTTTTCAACAATATTTCTCACTTTCAGAACATAGTCATTAATGCTAAGATTCCCCTTCTTAACATTACTCAATTCTTGCTTCAATTGCATCTTGCGTGCAAGAGTTGTAGTACTATACAACTTCACAAGTGTATCCCAGGCATCCTTGGCATTTGTGCATTCTTGAATATGACCAATCATGGCATCTGAAATGCAAACACTGAGCCAATGCAAGACTCTGTGTGTCTTCTCATGCCATTCCTTATATGCTTTTATTTGTGCCGCAGTTGCATTTTGCACTGGCAAATGTGGCTCTTCATCACTGCCAGTCACGATATCCCATACTGCCTTTTCCATTAGAAAGTTTGTCATGCGAAATCTCCATGCTTGGAAGTTGCTTTTATCCAACTTTTCACCCACAATTTGAGTGATATTATGTGACATCTTGCCTTAAATGAGCTCTGAAACTATGTACCTACACCTGTATCAGCTACCACAATATTCATGGAAAACAATAGATGTAGAAGGTTGTACAGATGAGACAACACTTACAATTTTATGGAATTCTGCACAATGCAGCAGCTACAACGAATGTCGATGGTGAATGTATGAACATCCACACATAAGAACATAAGCACAACGATTCTATGCACCATGTGTGCACTTCAAAAATGCGTCTCTATGTTGAAGAAGTTGGTCTTCAAACACACCTTCAAGAAATAGCAGATTTCTCGAACTACCTGATTTCTGCTCACGGGGCCCAAAATGCGCATGAAACGTGCCCGAAACGGAATTCCAGCCGCAAAAGTTTTGTCAAAGACATTGTATATCCATGTATACTTCCTTCTCCCAGAAGGACGTCTCAATCCGAGATAATTTGGTTTTTCACCTCACCGCGGAGGGGTTGCTCTCCCAGGTACTGCTTCCTTGCTCTTCTCTCTTCCTTAGCCAACAAGCTCTGATACCATGTAAATGGGGGAGGGGGATCTAGGTAAGAAGAGAGAGAGGATAGAGTACACAAGTAGTGGAGGCAACAACAACCATCTCATTTACACACCAACATGATAAAACCCTACACCTACTATGACTAGCATAAGGAAGTCATAGGCTAAGTCCAAGCCATAAGTCCTACCACACCATACATGGATAAAAAGAAATCTAGACTAGCATGCTATACCAACCACGTGTCACCCGGCATCCTCCTGGATACGACGGGACTCTAATCTTGATATCTCAACAGGATGGACGCACAAGTGTCACATGTACGATTGAGCTTGATAACTAAACACTCCCTTTCAAGCTCAAATTTAATTCTAGCACACCAAATAAGCCTCTAAACCTGTAAAGCTTCTCTATGCCTAATGCCTTTGTCTACCTTGTACTCAGCTTCCGTCGAAGATAGTGCCACTATTTGTTGCTTCTTGCTAATCCAAGAGAACACTCCTGAACCAAGTGAGAAACAATATCTAGAAAGTGACTTTCTAGAATCACAATCTCCTACCCAATCTGAGTCGCAGTAACTTGCCAAGATCTTCCCTGCTCTATAGGTAATGCCATACTTTTGTGTACCTTTCACGTACTTTAGCACATGCATCCCTACTTTCCAATGGTTCTCTTGAGGCTGATTTGAGAACCTACTAAGTACACCAACTGCAAAGCTGATATCAGGTCTAGTGTTGCACAGAAAAATGAGACTCCCCACAAGTTTCCTATACTCCCTGATGTCGACAAGTGGTGATGCATCCTCCATTGAGAGCTTACCATTCACCTCCATGGGAGAGACCATGTCCTTACACTCGGTCATATCGAATGCCTTCAAGATCTCATGAGCATATCTCTGCTGAGAGATGAAAATCCTGCCAGGTTTTTGCCAAACCTCAATGCCAAGGCAAAAGTGCATGAGTCCCAAATCTGTCATCTCAAACTCAGAACTCAATGACTCCCTCAACTGTTGCAGCATCTTCTCATGATCTCCTGTGATGATCAAGTCATCCACGTAAAGGACTATTACCATATACTTGCCATCCTGCTTACAAACATACAGGTTAGCATCAGAAGCACTTTTTGAGAAACCAATAGATATGAGAAAGCTATCAATCTGTTGGTACCATGTCCTTGGGGCCTGTTTCAGCTCGTACAATGCCTTCTTTAGTCTGCAAACCTTGTTCTCTGAATTGGGCACCTCAAATCCTGGTGGCTGGAACACATATACCTCCTCCTTGAGATGTCCAATCAGGAACGCAGATTTCACATCCATTTGAAACACCGGCCACTGCTTATGAGTAGCCAAGGCAAGTACCACATGAATAGTTGTCATCCTTGATGTGGGAGCAAAGGAATCCTCAAAATCAAAGCCTTCAACTTGAGAGTATCCTTGTGCAACAAGCCTAGCCTTGTACTTTTCCAAAGATCCATCAGATTTGTACTTGGCCTTCCATACCCATTTGGTACCAATGATCTTCCTTTTTACTGGACGATCAACCAAGTCCCAAGTCTGATTCTTCATGATGCTATCATACTCCTCTTGTATGGTAGCTTTCCAATTTGGATCGGCCATTGCCTCCTTCAAATTCATAGGCTCTTGAACTTTCATAATCTTAGCCATCAAGGCCATATTGACTATGTGTTCAGAAGCCCTTTTCTGCTCCTCTATCCTCTTTGATCGTCGAAGTCCATCTACAGATGACTCTGCCAAGTCTGGAATTGGATTCTTCTCATCAAAGAGCTGCCTTGCCCACTTTAGAAGTGGCTTACCTTGTGGAGCCAAGGCATGTTGTGGTATTGGTGGAGTCTTTTCCTCAAAGTATTCCTCCTCATTCTGCAACTCTGCTTTAGATACGGGCACAAGGTGAGTTACTTTTACGGCTGATGATAAAGTGGAAGGGCATACCTCCTCCTCCACTATATGTGGCTGTTCCCAAAACACCACATCACAACTGACCACGATCTTCTTTGCCTCTGGATCATATAGCCGGTACGCCTTTGACTCCTAGCTATATCCCATGAAGATATACTTTTGGATCTAATTTCTTTCTGGTGCTATGTGGAACATGAACAAAGCACTCACATCCAAATGTTCTGAAATGAGAAGCGAAAGGCTTTTTACCTGAGTAAGCCTCCAAAGGTGTTTTGCCCGTCAAGGCCTTTGTGAAGCTTCAATTGAGGATGTAGATTACTGTATTGACTGCCTCAGCCCAAAAAGACTTAGGCAATCCTTTATCTAGTGCCATGCATCGTGCCATCTCCATGATAGCACGATTGCGGCACTCTACAACACCATTTTGTTGCGGAGTATGTGCAGTCATGAGTTGGCACTTAATGCTATTCTCGTGCAAGTATGTGTCAAACTCTTTTGACAGGAACTCTCCTCCTAGATTTGTGCAAAACTTCTTTACCTTTAGCCCGCTTTCGTTTTCCACCATCTTTTGCCACTGTTTGAATTTTCCAAGAGCTTCAGCCTTATCTCGTAAAAAATACACCCACATGTATCTACTATAGTCGTCGACGATAAGCATATAGTAGTCACATCCCCCCAAAGCTTGAGTCGAAGCTTTTCCACTGAGATCAGCATGAACCAATTGTAGAGGAGCCTTTGCCCAATAGCTGTTCTCATGTGGAAAGGCCTTCCTTTGTTGCTTGCGCATCATACAAGCTTCACAATGTTCTTGCACCTTTGAGAGTGCAGGCAAGTGTGCAACCATCCCTGTTTTCTGCATTCCAAAAGAATAGGATAACTAAGATGACCAAATCTTTCATGCCATACCTTACTGATGCCCACTCCTGAAGAGACTGTTAGTGCCATCAGCTCATAGAGATTGTTCTTCCTGATTGCCCTGCCGACCACCTTGCCCATTGCATTAAGGATTTCTGCTCTGGTCCTCTTGAAACACACCTCCAAGTTGCGATCAGTTATCGCAGCAACCGAAAGCAAGTTCTTATTTAGCTGAGGAACTAGTAATACATCAGAAAGCTCTTTAGTTTCACCCTCTTGAATGGAAAGAGCGATAGTACCTATACCTTCCATAGGACATTTTGCATTATTACCGACCGTCACGTTCATGGGCTCTTGCAGAGGCTTGAAAGAGCTATATCAGTGCTTATTTCTGGTCATGTGATGGGATGCTCTACTATCAAGGAGAATCATTTGTTGTTAAAACTTCTGTTGATGAGCATATTTCTTCAATCACAATCCATAGCTCCAACTCAATTTCAACTGTGTTGGTAGTTTCCTTGCCTTTCGAAGAAGACTGTGTAGTGCCATTCTTTTCATCCTGCTACTTCTTTTTGCAGTCCTTGACCATGTGACCACTTTTGTTGTAGTAGTGGCACTTACTGAAAGACTTCTTCTTCTTACCATTCTTCTTCTCACCACCCTTCCCTGTAGATGTGGCTGAGAATGCTGCATCACTTCCGCCATCGCGGGTCTTCATTCGCATCTCCTCCTCTAAAAGCATCGCGCTGAACTCTTCAAAAGTGAGGAGTGGATTTCTTACCTACGTGTTGAGTGTCGTGACCAATGCATCGTACTTTTGTGGAAGGATCCGAATGCACCTTCTAGCCAACTCTTCGCTGGTCTTTGTAATCCCAACCGCCGCCATCTGATCACATAGATTCTTGATCCGTGTAATGAATGTCTCAACTGATTCTCTATCGGAGCACCTCTCTACAGCAAGCATATTCTCCAGATTTTGAATTTTGGTCTGATTCCGTGTTTCATACTGACCTTTCAATATGTTCCAAGCCTCACTTGCCTTGTCTGTATGCTGAATCAGAGTCAAAAAAGAATCACTTGAATTGGTAACAAGGGCACAGAGTGCATCTGCATTCCTTTGTTTCCATGCCCAAAGAAGATTTGCATCTAGTGGGGTTATGACGTTGGGGTTGGTTGGATTTGGTATTCGAACTGGTTTTGGATCCAATCCCAGAACAATATCCAAAAGCTCGTATGAATCCAAGATCACGCTGATCTTGAATTTCCACAAAGTATAATTCGTCCCATCCATTGAAGCCAAGTGGACGAATTCGCAACGGGTTGGTGCAGCCATCACTTCTAGTAGCCTTTGCTAACAAAGCTCGTTGAGCTTGCAATAAAGTCGTTACTCAGATAGCCTGAGCTCTGATACCATGTAAGAAAATAGTACGCAATGGAAGATAACAACAAAACACAAGTGCACGATGGAAAG
The DNA here is from genome assembly GCF_047967505.1 of Dipteris shenzhenensis. Classification (NCBI taxonomy): domain Eukaryota; kingdom Viridiplantae; phylum Streptophyta; class Polypodiopsida; order Gleicheniales; family Dipteridaceae; genus Dipteris; species Dipteris shenzhenensis. Next base: position 54,554,456 of record NC_141618.1, on the reverse strand, counting down.
CTGGAGAGAATACAAAAAATTCTGATATACCAAACTGCTGATACAACTAATGGTTGGCTGTCCACTCATGCGCTTTACAGACAGAGCTTCGATGGCAATCTAGACAGATACTAGATGGAGGACTATGAGCGTGAAGAACTAGTGATCTAATGATACTGGACAGGGGGTGCCCAATATTATATAGTGTGTATCGGCTGACGGTCGGCCTTGTAATAGGCAGTCGGCCTAATAAACAGTCGGCCTGGAAGACCAGCCGACCCTTCAGAAAACATGCCGGTGGGCAGATGAAGGATCGCGCATAGGTCATACTGTCAGGCCTGGGGCTACTGGCAGCCCTCGGACCCTGCCGCTGGGGGCTTTTCCCCCAGACCCCTGCTATCGGGGGGGCTATGGCCCCACCCGAACCCCCCCTTTGCGGACGGGTATCTACGCTTGGCTCCTAAGCCGTCTCATAACCATCTGGTCTACTCTAAGACCCCTTCTAGTGTCTAAACTGGGGATCCCTCCCAACATCCGATACCCATCATGGATTCTCCTCATATGGGAGCCTTACAACATTGGGTACACGGAATATTAGTGGGTTACATGAAAGGTGGACATTTGAGCTAACTCTAACAGATCCATGATTGCAACTCTTGCTCAAGATGACCCTCTTGGGCATCCATTTTGGATTGCAAAAGTCATAGAAATTCAAAAGTCTATGCAAGGCCAAGTAGCTTCCATTGTTGTGCAATGGTTTAGAATTACACATACTAATCCATTGAAGGGAAAATATGCTCCAGAAATAGTTGTATGTACAAAAAAGAAAAGGGCAAAAAAGAACACTAAAAACCAACCACAATTGGATGTTCTTGATCTTGAAGAAGTAGACATACTTGTGTACGATTTCCAACTTACAAACAATGGGTGCCTAAGAAAGAAGACCATAGATATCCTCTTTGAGAAGGTTCCGTCATATGCTCCACATCTTGTTGGAGCCTCATCCTCTAGACTCACACAATTGCAAATGGAAGGGGCATTAGGTCTCCATAGGGATGAAGACAATGTTCTTGTTGATAATGTGGAGGAGGATGGATCATCGACTTCAGGATCATCATCAAATCATGATAAAGACCTTAATGGCTATGAAACTCTCGACGTTGATACAGAAGAGGATGCTTTTGTAAAGTGAGATGATTTTTGGATATGTGGGAATCTCCTATCATTCTTCTTTTTCAATATCATTGAATCAAGAAATTGTGCAACTTTTCAATTTATTTGATAAAGTTAGAAAAACATAACATCCTTGCATTGTGTTTTTGCAAATTATGAAATTTTAGTCACATTTGAAACTTGTCAAGAAATTTTTGTTTCAAATTTATAACATTTTTTGCATATCTTTTTTTTCCATAATGATACTGTGCAGTGCTGTTTTTCATTATTTTTCAAAAAGCACAAAATATTTGCTTTCGCAAAATGAATATTCCATTCAGTTCTTGTTTGCATGCAATGTTACACACTTAATATGCAATCTTGATATCCATTCATGACCCTACTTGACGATTCATAGTGGGCTCTTATATTTTTTACTCTCACAACATCTACGGAAGGGTTTGTTTCCTCGTATTATAATTCTATGGGAAAGAAAGCATAGCATCTCCCTGCCCACACGATGTGTGGTTATCATACTTATATTATATATTATTATTCATTTCAATACAAATTGCTTTCTCTCATAATCCAAACTAAATTTACTTCAATCCAAATTCTTACAAGGTTTCTTTCTTTTAATGCATGTTCTCGATTCGAGGGAGCATTTGGAGTCAGCATGAATGAATGGCTACATGCAAGGTGAAAAGATGGCATCACCCTTATTCACATGGTTGTGACAATATTATATAGCTTGCAATGACTTTTTAGATCTAGTGAGCATATTCTTATTCAAGTATTTATTGGGGAAAAATTTTTTTATTTCAAAATTCCTTTGACATCGCTAACTTAGTGATCAAGTAACATCCTTGACAATTGCAAGGAGCATCCGATCCTTAAGGACCTTGTGTCATGTCTCATATTTTTAATTTACTCATTCTATTTTTTACTTTTAGAAAGTTAATAAAATGGTAGCATTTAATTTCAGTTATAGACTAGTTTTCAAAGACAAAAAAAGAACTACCAAATTTAGGAAGCGATGATGTTATGATTTGATTGTGAACACCTAACAAGGCAAATTTATGCTACTTAAAAAGATATTTAGTGCGAAAAAATCCCACAAGGCTATTTGTTGATTGTGCTTTAAACTTTACTATATTTCTTGGCATCTAGTCTTTTATAAGCACTCAGATGTTAGCACTGCCTACCCACCCTAGTCACTCAACAATAGGACGAATCGATCAAAAAACCATAGGAAATATGTTTGCTCAATGAAGTGGGAGGTAATACCATGAAGCTTTTTATGTGCTCTATTCTTCCTCACTTACTTTTCTAAAGTACTTATAATTATGGTGCCAATTTTTCTTTCAATACAAAGGGTAAGAGCAACACAATGATAAATATGCTTCTCTAACACAATCCCCCATTCATTCTACCCCACCTTATTGTCAATGGGTATGCACATACATATGGCATTGATTATGAAGAAACATTCAGTCTGGTTGCAAGGATGGCAACTGTAAGAGCAATCATTGCTATGGCTGCATCAAAGGGATGGTCTTTACATCAGATGGATGTAAAGAATGCCTTCTTGCATGGTGATTTGCAAGAAGAGGTCTATATGGAGCAGCCACCAAGTTATGTGCATGTTGTTCATCCTGAGTTTGTTTGTAGGTTGAAGAAAGCCTTTTATGGCTTGAAGCAAGCACCTAGAGCATGGTCTGACAAGATAGGACAATATCTTGTCACTATTGTCTTTCAGATTTCTAAGGCAGATTTCTCACTTTATGTGAGAAAAACAGAGAAAGGTATTATGCTTTTGTCATTTATGTTGATGATATGATCATCACAGGTGATAGTGATGAAGATATCCTTCATGTGAAAATGCTATTGAAGTAGAAGTTTGAGATGAAGGATTTGGGAGAGCTACATTATTTCTTGGGCATTGAGGTGATTAGATTACCAAGTGGAATACGGCTCTTGCAGAGGCAGTATGGATTGGACATGTTGTCCAAATATGGGATGACAAGTTGTAAGCCTATTTCAGTTCCCTTGCAACAGAATGTGAAGCTGAGCACAAATGCAAGTGAGCTTCTAGAAGACCCTACTATGTATAGATGCATACTAGGAAGTTTGATTTATATGACTATTACCAGGATAGATTTGAGCTATGCTATCAGATTGGTAAGTCAGTTTATGCAAGCTCCAAGGAAACCGCATTTGGATGCGGCTAGATGCATACTCAGGTATGTGAAATCCACATTACAATATGGACTATTTTATGAGATTGGGGTTTAGATACAGTTGCATGGATACACTGATGTTGATTGGGCTGGTAGTATTTCTGATAAACGATCTACCAGTGGATACGTGTTCTCTTTTGGGAGTGCTACAGTCACTTGGAGCAGCAAAAAACAGCCTACAGTTGCCTTGTCGAGCATAAAGGCTGAGTACAAGGGTGCAGCAATGGCTGCATGTGAGGTAGCTTGGTTGCATAAGCTACTTCATTATATGCATCAGTCTATAGATGGGCCAATTGTCATTTATTGTGACAACATGAGCAGTATACACTTGGCAAATAACCCAGTCTATCATGCTAGAACAAAGCACATAGAGGTGCATTATCACTATGTGCAGGAGAAGGTTTTACTAGGTCTTATTGATCTAGTTTATGTCAGCACAGAGGATCAAGTACCTGACATATTCACAAAGGCATTGGGTGCAAAGAAGCTGCGCAAGTTTAGAGACCTGCTTGGATGCAAGAATTGGGATTGAGCTCGAGGGGAAGTGTTGAGATATCGAGCTCCACTCGTGATATTGTGACACAAAATTTGGGGGTTTAATTCCAGTCACTTCTTAGAATCAAAATAACAAGAGAGAAAGGAAAATAGAAGAATCAAAGCAAGATGAAGATATAAACATCAAAGGTAAGATTGTAATCCAAAAGAAGCAGAAGGAAAGGTTGAGGAGAAGCATTGATTTCAGCCAAGCGGTTGGCTCCAAAGATGAGTGCAAGCCTTTGTTGGAAGAAAATCTTACGACTTAGCACCACATGAATGGAAGTGAAGGGGACAAATTGATATGGCTCATTTTGACGAATCGGATTATTGGTTCGCATCATTTTTCCAAAGCTTGAAATACTTAAGAAATTGATAAACTCAAGATTGCAAGACACGAAAGAAACAGCTCTGTTCAGATAGCAATAACTTTAATTGATGAACTGAATACTGAAGTTTTAGAACACAACTGAATAGAGCTTCAAAAGACGAACATTTTCATATAGGTTTCGTAGGAAACGGAGAAGCGAGCAAAGAGTTATGATCATTTTATCAAAATGTGCCAAAACTGTCCTATATACAAAGTCTGCTCTGATCAGGCAGATATAAGATTTTCTACTATGCTCAGAATAAAAAAGTGAATACATAGACTCATAGAGCTTGAAGAGACGAAGAAATCGATAAAATTTTCATTGAAAACGAAGATCAAAGCAAAGAGTTATGACCATTTTAGTGAAACATACCAAAACTATCCCATATAAAAAGTCTGCTCTGATCAGGCAGATATAACTTTTTTTGCTATGCTCAGAACAAAAAAGTGATTAGACAGACTCATAGAGCTTGAAGAAACGAAGAAATTGATAAAATTTTCATTGAAAACGGAGATCAGAGCAAAAAGTTATGACCATTTTAGTGAAACATACCAAAACTATCCTTGCCCGACTGCACTGATAGAGAGAGGCAACGATTTCTCTTACTGAAGGGATTGCTTCCACATTACATATTGGAATGAGCTCGCCCTAAAGGGTAGAGAATGCCCTCATAACAGATCCCAAAACAAGCCATGCATGAGCACAAACGGAGCTCCCGAGCAAAGAGGGAAGAAATATGAGAAAATGAGAAAAAGGGAAAAGTATTGGTTCTACAAGCTAGGAAAGCTTCCAAATGGAAGAGAATTACAAAGAAGAGGGAGGCTAAGGCTCAAGGGGAGGGAGAGGCATAGAAGGAGCTAGATACAAGGCAACGGCGAGGCTACAATGAGCAAATGAGATGCTTGAGAGGGAGGGGAGGGGCTTCTTTTATAGTGCAATTCTTACCCTCCTTTACCATTTACATTTCCTGTCAGTAGATTCTTTTCCCCCCATGTGACATAAGGGTATGGGTCACCATCAATTGTCCTTTTAGGCACATTTGGACAAGTGTCCCATCAAAAGATGCTTCTTTATCTTCTAAAGTGGAAAAGTGAAGAGTCCCTCCCACATGGAGCCCAAGGGTCCCTCTCTCTTTCCACATGTCAACATCCTCCATACTCCACCTAGGAGTTCTAGAAGGATTCCTCTTGATTCCACACTCCTCCACACTCTTCCACATGCCCTCCACATGCTCTCCATGTGCTCTCTCTATTATTTTAGTACATTATTGAGTCCATGTAGGCTTTTGGCCCACTCTAAATATATGACTCATTTCTATTTTCCAAATACAATCCAAATAATATTTCACTCCCAAACCACTATATCCCTATACCAAGGTATTTATAATTTATACCCATGGTATTTACAATGATGCACTCCACTAATGCTCATATTTTCAATCATCCCACTAATTATTATAATTAATACAAAGCCCACATTAATAACCACTCATGAAATAAAGTAGCCAACATCAAATGATTGACAAGCCGCAGCGAGAATAACCGCCAAAAGCCGTCTTCCGCCGCCAACTTCTTCATCACACTTCTTGGTTCTTTTGACTTCGTGGATGGCTTTTGTCACCTTATGGGCCCCACGCATCCTCCCACAAGTTCCAAAAGAAAATATCATTTTTTGGTGTCACAATATGCCGAGGTGACCATTGTGCATTTATGTCACCGACTTGTTAGCTACAGATGCAGTTGGTACACCGCCCATGAATAATAGCTCGATGATAGCTATCCTTATGTACTCTAGTTTATGGCTCAGTTAGTATGCCACCTTAGTTAGCTTAGTTTGGTTTGAGACCCACATATAGAGTTCTTCTATTTCTTTGTACTAGAGTTCTTTTGGCTTTCACAACTAAGAAGAGGAAAACGGTTTTCAGCCTCCAACTTTGTGTGTATTTCCCCATTGTGTATGTGAGAAAGCTATAAGTGATACTCCTTCCTTCTCTCCCACTATCTTCACAAGGTGCATATAGATTCTCCTACCTAAGTATGACAGCCTTGTTATAGTGGGAAACACAAAAATCCACCCCTCAACTTTGAGGATTTCAATGCCATGCTTCTAGAGAAAGAGATGCATTAAAATACGAGGAACAAAAAAGATTCTGCTTTCTCAGCTAGAATAAAGAAGGGTAAGGGCAACGATTCTGATAACCCATCTTCTTTAGATGACAAAAAAAGAAGAAGAAGATCAAGTGCTTATACTACAACAAGTCAAGGCAGAAGCAAAACAAGTGCCAAAAAAAGCTTATAGATGAGAAGGATGGTGTAAAGAGAGAGTCTAGCAATAGTGCGCAGGAAGTACAGAGAGAGCTATTTGTTGCAATTGAGGAGATTTGCATGAAAGTGATTTAGGTGCCTACTAATGATTTGTGGATCATTGATAGTGGTGCATCACGCTACATTACCAGTCATAAGGACTAATATACCTCTACAACCAATAGAGAATGACATCCTGGTAGTAGTTGGCAATGACACAAAGTGCCCAACCAAAGAAAAAGGTATGAAAGCTCTCCAGTCAAATGGAGTTGTAAAGCAATTATTTGATGTTCTTTATGTGCTAGACATTAAGAGGAACTTGTTGTCCGTTTCTACAATTATGGATCGGGACCTCAAAGTTTACTTTGACAAGAATGGTGCATAGATCTTAGATCATCCTCAAGGAAAGGTTGTCAAAAAAGGTTCACGGCACAACAACGATTATGAAGTCTCAGCTTTCAGTGCTTGAGCTGATGTGATCACCAGTAGGCTATCGCATGATATGTTTGGTCATCTAAACCTTACTTCCTTAAAAGAGATGCACAAAACGAGTATGATTGTAGACATGCCAGAAATTACAGATTTGCCAAATGTATGTGAAGCTTATATGATGGGCAAGCAAAATCAGCGACCCTTTTTCTAAAAAGGCCAATAGAGCCAAAGGCTCCTCTAGAGCTTGTTTACATGGACCTTTGTGTGAAGATGGAGATGGAAGCTTTGGGTGGATTCTACTACTTCATGTCATTGATCGATGACTACAATAGAAGAATATGGATATACTTCTTGAAGACTAAGAACCAAGCTCTTGGAAAATATAAGAATGGCATGCAATGGTAAAGAATGAATCAAGGTGGAAGTTGAAGATGGTGAGATCAAACAAAGGTAGTGAGTTCACATCAGGTGAATTCAACAATTATTGCAAAAGTCATGGAATCAAGAGGCAAAAACCTCCCCTACATACACCTAAAGAAAATGGAGTAGTTGAACGCAAGATATGCATCATTGACAAAATTGGTAGAAGTATGATGAAAGGGAATGATTTGCCAAAGAGTTTTTGAACTAACCACGAGTACAACTAACATAGGCGGTGACATAAATGATAGTCATCCAGGAGATATATCGGGGCTAGAGCTTGATATCTCAACAGTCATCCCATTCACAGCCTTTGTGTAGCTACAATTCAAGATGTAAACTGCAGTGTTACATAGACTACCACGTGTGTTTTTGGTTTGGGTTCACATATGAACCATGTATTCTAGGGTTTGACATATAGGGTATTTCCCTCTTCTATTGTATTGTTGTTGTGTGCTAAAGTGAAGAAAGGCTTCAGCCTCCAACCTTGTGTCCTCTCTCTTTTGTGTGTTGTGAAGAAAGCTGCACTTGAGTCTCCTACCTCTCTCCCTCATTCTTTACATGGTATCAGAGCTTGGTTCGTGGTGAGGAGCTCAGGCAGCAAGCAGAGGCAAGAGGAGATCGTGAAACCCTGGTAAGAGGATCAGCATCTCCTTTCTCGTGAGCTTTTGGGAGCATACTGGTGCAGGTACACAGTCGTGAATGCAAAGTGCAAAACCTCAGATTGAGGCACCGTAGAAGCCCATAAGGTAGTCGACAGCTGTGAGTATTGTTGGAGCTTCGTTTGCTGGAGCTTTGCAATCATTTATTTGGCTGTTGGTAGCCCATTTGCAGGTCCGTCGATGGAGAAGCTCGTTGATATGAGCCGTGGCGCACTGCTTGCTGTGAGCATTTGGAGACTCAAGTCTCTATCTTGATAGGCTGTTGGCAGCTATAGAAAGCAGTGGACGAAGGACTGTGGTGCGTTTGAAGCTTGCATGGGTTGAGGAGAGCCATTGTTGATTGTTGGCCAACCTGTGTTTGTGGAGCACGAGAGCACAAGGCCGAAATGTTGGAGGGCTTGAAGATGCTTCTCATCCAAGGTTTCCAATTGTAGAGGCATTAAGCATGTGTTTCTTCTTTGTTGCACATCCAAGAAAAAGATGTGCGAAGGCTTGTGATTTTCAATTCTATTGGCAAGATGGCCTCCACTCCATAAACTAGTTGAAAAGGTGTGAAACCAAGGGAGAGTTTATGAGTGGTTCTATAAGCCCATAGAACTTGTGATACATGCACATCCCACTTTCTTTCATTGGTGTCTACTAGCTTAAACAATGATCCACAAAGCAAACCACAAGTCATTTCTAAAAGACCTCCCCACATCTGTAAGGATTTCCAAAGGGCATCCAAAACGAGCACTGTTATTGCTTTGTTGTTGATAATAGCTTTTGCTTCTACCCATCTAGTTGCATAATCCGTAGCAACCAATATATAACATTAGGAAAAATTTGGACTCAAAAATGGGCCTTGTAACAGCTCCCTTTGGATGGTGATGTGGACAAAGCAAGCCAATAAACCCACATATAATATTGGAGGGAAGATGCATCATTTTTTAGTTCTTTATTCCATTAACTAACATGTGGGGTGTTTTCTAATTTAAAACAATGCTTGTCACGCATAGTTTTTTATTCCCACTATGGTGCCTTATTTATTGAAAAAAGTCTCCACTATCTTTCTTCATTACACTTTTGAATGGAACCAAGCCAACTTTGCCTACCAAACTTCGTCCCTACAACCCATCATCTTGCATTGTTTCCCTCATTGTCTTCCCGACTCCACAACCACTCCAAATCCAAATTGTTTTGAGCGGGAAGTTTCAGATATTCTCTTCTTCTCTTTCACATTCCTTCCATTTTAGAAGCTCCTAACCTCCCGCGTCTTTCTCATGCCAGAATCTTCCTCTCCATCTCATGAGTGCCTGCCTACCTCCAAGTTCATGGCACATTCAATGAAACATTGATTCAACATACATCAGGGTTTGAGGAGAGGCTGAGGTGGCGAGTTTTGAAAAAGGATGGAAAAGAAATTGTTGTTCATGCACCATACCTGCTTGTGCATGAACAACAATCCCATTTCTTACCTTTTTCAAGTGAGGGTTGTGCTTGCAAGTATTGTGTACCTTTTGGTGCATCCAGGATACTATGGATGTGCAACGAAATGGTGGCATTGTTGCATACATACACATTGAGAGCACGTAATCCATCAACACGTACATGAAGCCGTCACTTTCGCTTTACCATGGAAGAGGAAAGGGGAGAAAGAACATGATACAATTGAAGATTTGGGTATGTCTCATGATAGGAGGGAGCATTCTATAAAAACTAAGGAAAGCAAGGTAGGGAGAGGGCATCTAAGGAGCATAGCGACATATGGAAGATTGGTGGCTAATGAGGAGTGTGTGTGTGTACATTCGTGTCCATGCTCCCTTTTACAAAGAAATGATCCTTCTTAAATAGGGAAGGTGAGGTTGTAACCCCCCAAATAAAATAATACTACTTTTCCTAGTTTGTCTTCTTCCTTGCCCATAGTCGGCCGCACCATGAATTGAAAGCGACAATAGTTGGGCTTCTTTTTCCCTATGCTCCAAACCATATCTTAGCCCCTTTGATTTGATCCCCATTATTTTATTTTGTTGGATGGGTTGGCACAATGATGCTTTGCCACCTCAATCCCTTTTCCCTAGTATTTTATGTACCTTGGCCCATGGGGGACTCATGAATCTTTTCCTCCCAATTATTTACATTTTTGGACCATTGACTAGCTTCCCTCTCTTAAATGTGGGTGAGGTGGAGGCATGACCCATTCAAGATACTCCTCCATCTCATCACATTTATGCATATCATAATGCACACACCTTAACCTATATGCATAATTCAAAAGATGCTTGCCTACATGGAGGGTGGCATATGGAGCTCCTTGCCACCTCAACCATGGAGCCATGGACATCTATTATTCTATGAATCTAATGCCACACATGCATTTACACACTTACTTATTACATTTACAAGAGTTTTTTTTTTTGGGTAACAATACCATCAAGTTTGGATCATGGACAAGGAGGTATTAGTTAGTGATGTTGGCTTATGGTTTTAATGAAGCAATCTTCTTCACGAGAGATAAGTGTACTATCTTTGGTTTGTTTTGGTTAAAGTGTGAGTTCATGATGCTTTTCGGTTTTCTTAAAGCACAGAACAATGCAATGCAACTTGTGAAACCAAAAAAAAAAGGTGAACATCCACTTTCAAGTAGAAGCTGATTATGCTCCCTGCTGTAAGAGAAATTGGTCTATGCCAGCATGCAAAGCCCACATTATCGAGCTTCGAAATGAAGGAAAGAAAAATATGGACCTATGGTTGGATGGTAGTATTTACCCACTAGATCCAACCTCCTCTCAATCTCCATCATTCTTTGGGTTGACAAGTTTCTTCAAGTTCTTGTGTGAGGGTGAAAATGGATTGCTTGGATATTGCAAAAGATTGTTTGGCCAATGTCAAAGTGTCATTCAATATAACTTTGAAAGATAGTTGATTGATAGAGATGCTAGAATAAAAATGCTTGAAGGTGTGAATTTTTACTTGGCATCAATCACAACAGCTTTGCAAGCTTCATATGAGGATAAAGAAAAAATTTGTTCTAGGTTACAAAAAGAGATAGATCATTTGCAACAGACTATTCGTAAGATGCAGGCCACTATTGAGGAGAAGAATGAAATGTTAGCAATTCGAGAAATCAATAATTTCACTTTGGAGAGTGAGAATGCAGACCTTAGAAAACAACTCGAGAAGTTCAACAAAAAATTACAATATTTGAAAGACACGCTATTGGGTGCTCGATTACGCAAGAGACAGTTCAAACCATTGGAAGAACTCAATGTTGGAGGTGGCCAATGGAAGTGTCGTGTGAAGGCTTGCAGGTATTATGGGATCCATAAATTTTGTGAGCACTCACTTTTCATTTTCATCTTTAGTTCCTTTTTTGGAGATGGGGGATTGGGTGTGGGGGGTGGTATAGTTAGATGAATGATGGACCGAAATAACTATCGTTGTTGCTTCAGGATGGTGACAGATGTTGTGGGTCCAAAAAGAGCAAGGTTCTGATATTTTTGGCAAAGTGCTGACAAAAGACATCGTGGAGTTAGCAATACATAATCCTAAGTTTGCAAGACTTCGATCAAACATAGCAAAGCAATCCTTACAGAAGGTGAGTGAAGCATTCACTCCTGCAGATGCACAAGGTATATGTGACATGGCTGGCATAAGCACAAAGTCTTATAGGATGTTGTTTAATAAAGTTAAAGAAGGTTTCAATTCTAAGCTTGGGAAAAAAACAGTAATTCCCTTTCCCAAACCATTCACGTGAACAAAGCTCGAAATATTCTCAACTGGGAATGGTCGAACTTGTTGGAGAGCCTTGTCATGTGTTTAGTACATTGACAGTGACCAAAAAGAGCGGGGAATAGAAAATCATAGAGCTCACAAAGTTCAACAATTTCATTATAGATGTTCGGAAATTACAAATGGCTATGGTGAAATTTTATGACATCAGTGTTCATGAGTGCAATGGAAGGCTGATATTTGTTTTGAAACTTGATGAGAGTGAGTTGATCAAAGGACAGAAGTTGGAAAGGGTTAGCTTGACTTTAATGAATAGAGCTTTGGATGCAAGTATCAGTAATGCTGATGAGAGGCACTTTAGTGTACAATCCGAAAATGAGATTTGGTGGCTGGCTGCAATTGAGGTGAGGTGCTATCCATTTTTTAAAAAGTAATATTATGTTGCTATTCATTACATGTTGTAGACAATCTAACTAGCCTCTTGTTGACAGGTTCCAACAGAGGCCCATGAAATTCTAAAGTGGTACTTTAACCAAACAGAGCTTCCTTCCACTATCACTACAAGACAATGCCGCCATACACGTGTTCGGTACACGCAACAAGTTACGGGCGCGTGTATGGTCGCATATAGTTACAAAGCCCATATACACGCGTTTGGTACACGCGAGATGTTACGGGTGCATGTATAGTCGCGCAAAGCTAAAGCAGTAGTGGGCACGTGTATAAAGACATGTAAACGCGCGTGTATATGCACGTAAACACTGTCATAATAGACGCTCTATTACACGCGACACAGGGATTAACTACAGAAAACTCCATTCCTTTTCAATGTATTATACATTATGTTTTCAATGTATTATACATTATGTTTAAACATGTCATAGTACATTACAGTATATACAAACCATTACAAAATGCCACTACATGCATTTACAACAATGTAATATATTCAAAATAAATCTTCATATGATTACCCAAACCAAAAACATACGTGGTAGTCTAACTACACCACGAGTACAACTAACATAGGCGGTGACATAAATGATAGTCATCCAGGAGATATATCGGGGCTAGAGCTTGATATCTCAACACTCCCCCTCAAGCTCAAATCCATCTCAAGTACACCAAGCAAGCTCCTAAATCTGCGAAGCTTCTCGGTACCCAATGCCTTTGTAAAAATATCAGCCACCTGCTCCTCAGTGCTGACATAGACAAGATCAATCTCACCAGCTAGAACCTTCTCTCTCACAAAGTGATAATGCACCTCAATGTGCTTCATTCTAGCATGATAAACTGGGTTATTAGCAAGCATGATGCTGCTAATGTTGTCACAATGAATGACAACTGCTGCATGAATTGACTGTCCCATATCTGCAAGTAGCTTCCGTAACCAAGCTACCTCACATGCAGCCATTGCTGCACCCCTGTACTTAGCCTCTGTGCTCGACAAGGCAACTGTTGGCTGCTTCTTGCTGCTCCAACTGATGGCAGCACTCCCAAGGGAAAACATAAAACCACTAGTAGATCTCCTATCTGAGACACTACCAGCCCAGTCAGCATCTGTGTATCCATGTACCTGTAATGCACACCCAGCTTCATAAAACAGTCCATAATGCAATGTGGACTTCACATACCACAGTATGCACCTAGCCGCATCCAAATGTGGCTTCCTCGGTGCGTGCATAAACTAACTCACCAGCCCCACAGCATAGCTCAAATCTGGTCTGGTTATAGTCATGTAAATCAAGCTACCTACTATGCGCCTATACATAGTAATATCTTCAAGAAGCTCACCTGTCTCTGCATTGAGCTTCACATTCTGCTCCAATGGAATAGAGATAGGCTTACAGCCTGTCATCCCATATTTGGACAGCATGTCCAAACCGTATTGCCTTTGCAACAGCCATATCCCACTCGGGGATCTAATAACCTCAATGCCCAAGAAGTAACGCAGCTCTCCCAAATCCTTCATCTCAAATTTCTGCTTCAAAAGCAGCTTCACTTCATTAATGTCTGCATCACTATCACCTGTAATAATCAAGTCATCAACATAGATGACTACAAGCACAATCCCCCTGTTTGTCCTTTTCACATAAAGTGAAAAATCTGAATTGGAAATCTGAAATCCAATAGTGACAAGATATTGCCCTATCTTGTTTGACCATGCCTTGGGCGCCTGTTTTAAGCCATACAAGGCTTTGCGCAACCTGCATACAAAATCGGGGTGTGAATTATCCTCATAACCTTCTGGTTGCATCATATAAACCTCTTCCTGCAAATCACCATGCAAGAAGGCATTTTTCACATCCATCTGATGCAAAGACCATCCCTTTGCAGCAGCCATAGCAATTACTGCTCTCACGGTTGCCATCCTTGCAACTGGGCTGAAAGTTTCCTCATAGTCAATTCCATATGTCTGCGCAAAACCTTTGGCAACCAATCTTGCCTTGTACCTGCTAACAGACCCATCAGCATTGTGCTTTACTTTGTAAACCCACTTGCAGCCAATAGCCTTCTTATCATGAGGCAAAGGCATCAAATCCCAAGTGTGGTTTGCATCCAAGGCAGCCATCTCTTCATCCATAGCTGCTTCCCAATTTTTATGCCCTACTGCATCCTCAAAACATGTGGGCTCTGGCTCCTCTAGAACCTTGACCATATAAGCATAGTGATGTGCTGTATACCCATCATATCTCAGCCTGTCAACTGGATACTTAATACGAGTGGACCTCCGTACAACTGGATCAGTTGCAGGAGTCTTTAAATCATGCCTGCTTTTCCTTGCACCAGGTGTAACAACAGAAGGAATCCCAAGTTCCTCATCAAGGCTCATTTCAGAGCCACTTGACTCTCCATCAACATGAGAGCTACTAGCAGACACATCAAACACTGGAGCATGGTCCACTTTTTCTTTTCCCTTATGCGATACCTGCACAACACTATCAGGACTGCCATGTGACGATTCACTAGATCTCAATCTCCCTATCCATGCATTAGATCCACTAGTAGAGGACTCTCTGGGTCCACTCAAGGCTTGAGATTGCTGCTCTGCATTTATTGCAGCATTCCCATTTCCTGCATTTGCATCTCCTACCATAACAGTTGGTGCATACCAACTGCTCATTTCATCAAAAACAACATCTCTGCTCACTTGCATTTTGCGGGTGGAAGGGTTATAACAGCGATACCCTTTCTGGTGCAGAGCATATCCAATAAAGATGCATTTTTCTGCCTTTGGATCTAGCTTTGTTCTCTTCTCATCAGGAACATGAACATAAGCTATGCAACCAAATACCTTCAAGTGAGAAATATATGGTTTTTGGCCTGTATACATTTCTTCAGGCGTCATGCCATGGACAGCTGCAGTGGGGGTTCTGTTCATAATATAAACAGCAGTTGCTACTGCTTCAGCCCAAAAATAATCAGGCATGTTTTTCTCATTTAGGATCGCCCGTCCTACTTCTGCAATATGCCTGTTCTTCCTTTCTGCAACCCCATTCTGCTGAGGGGTAGACCTGCATGAGTACTTCCTTTGAATTCCCTGTTCTTTCAGATATTCACAGAATTCTTCTGAAAAATACTCTCCCCCTCCATCAGATCTTAGCACTTTAATATGCACACCTTTCTCTTTTTCAACCATGGCCTTAAAAGCCTTGAAATGGCTGAACACTTCACTTTTGTGCTTCATAAAATAAATCCACACCTTCCTAGTGTAGTCATCAATAAACGTCACATAATAATGGCATCCACCAATAGAAGCAGCTTTGGTTGTCCAAACATCTGAATGGATCACTTCCAAAGGTCTTCTGCTTACCTTAGCATTTTTGGGAAATGCATGTCTGGCCTGCTTACCCATTTGGCATGCTTCACATACCTTTTGCATTCCCTCAACTCTGAATTTAGGCAAACCTGCAACAATGTTTTTCGTTTGCATAGATTTCAGCCTTTGTATATTCACGTGCCCAATGCGCTTGTGCCATATCTCAATATCTGCAATGACACCTCTCCCATGCGCAAACATAGCAGCTTTCACCTCAGGCATATCAACATCCAAGGTGAACATTCTGCCATTTTTGTTGCCTTTTGCAACCAAGCGGCACTTATTTTTCAAGTCCTCAACAAAGCATCCATCAGAATTAAATCTAACCTGCAGACCTTGCTCAACCATCTGGCCAACTGAAACTAGGTTCTTAGTGATTTTTGGAACATGAAGTACATCTGCCAAGTACTTTGTTTTGCCATCCTGCATAGCCAATGGCACTTTACCAACCTGCGTAATTGGGTGCGCAGTATCATCACCTGTTTCAACATAACCTGGCTTATCCAAATTTTTGACATCATGAAACCACTCACCATGACTGGTCATGTGGTTAGAGGCACCTGAATCAACATACCAAACATCATTGCAAGCTGCAGCATCTCCTGTCATGGAGTTAACCATATGCTGCATCACAAAAAGGTGCTCATTTCTGTCGTCACCATGCCCACTTGATGATGCATAGTTGCTTTGCTGCAACTTCCCACTTTTGATGTCATTCTGCTTTTTATAGCATGTATTCTCCTTGTGTCCAGGCTTTCCACAATAAAAGCATTCTGTGCTGCTATTTACTTGCTGGTTCCTTTGCCATGAACCACGGCCTCTTTGGCTCCCCCTACCTCTAGAACTACCACGTCCTCCTCCATAGGACTGGTTTTCCTGTTGTTGCTGCTGGTTCTGATTTCCTGCACGGCCACCAAAACGGCCTCTTCCTCTACCCCTGCCTCTACCTGTATTCGAGTAGAAAGCAGTCTCTTGATAAGTTGAGGTGGCTGAACCACCATTCCTTTGCTCTTCACTCAGCAAGAGAGCAATAAGTTCCTGAAAATCAGGAAATGTTTCACGGACTCCAATGGATGTCCGAAACTGTGCATAATCCTTCCCAAGACCATTCAAGGTCACGGACACTAAGTCCTCATCATCAACAGGTGCTCCAATGGAGGCAAGAGAATCTGCAAGGCCTTTCACCTTCAAGGAATACTCATTTATATTCAGATTTTTCCTTTGCACATTGTGCAACTCCCGCTTTAGCTGCATCTTTCGTGCATTGGTATTTGTGCTATACAGCTTCACCAATGTATCCCATGCCTCCTTAGGCGTCTCTACATCCTGTATATGCACAATCATAGAATTTGAAATGCTAATAGACAGCCAATACAAGCATTTTCTGGCTTTTTCATGCCATTATTTAAAGGCCTTCAATTCAGCAGGAGTGGAAGCAGCACCCAAGACTGGTTCTGCAGTTTCACCACTGATGTACTCCCAAACTCCCTTTCCCATAAGGAAGTTTGTCATCCTAAACTTCCATGCTTGGAAGTTGTTCTTGTCAAGCTTCTCACTGACAATGGTAGACAGATTCTCAGACATTTTACAAATCACGAATTGCAACAGCAACCTGTAAACACAACAAATGCCTCACAAGGGCAAATAGCAAAACTTTTGCAAATAGCCTCACAGGGGCAGTGGCAAGCAACCACTAGTCACTTCAAGTGACGAATATGCATAGACACAGGCGAAAATACGGCATACACAGTCAAAAACGGCCACTTCTCTTGAGTGCCTGCTGAAACTTCGCGATGCCAAAACGGAGGCCAAAACGGTCTCGGAATGGAAATTTTCGCGACACAAACTCCTTTGGAGTTTAATTTTTCCAGGTAATGCTCTCGTGCTCCACAACGAACGGTGCCTCAATCTGAGGTTTTGCACTTTGCATTCACGACTGTGTACCTGCACCAGTATGCTCCCAAAAGCTCACGAGAAAGGAGATGCTGATCCTCTTACCAGGGTTTCACGATCTCCTCTTGCCTCTGCTTGCTGCCTGAGCTCCTCACCACGAACCAAGCTCTGATACCATGTAAAGAATGAGGGAGAGAGGTAGGAGACTCAAGTGCAGCTTTCTTCACAACACACAAAAGAGAGAGGACACAAGGTTGGAGGCTGAAGCCTTTCTTCACTTTAGCACACAACAACAATACAATAGAAGAGGGAAATACCCTATATGTCAAACCCTAGAATACGTGGTTCATATGTGAACCCAAACCAAAAACATACGTGGTAGTCTAACTACGCCACGAGTACAACTAACATAGGCGGTGACATAAATGATAGTCATCCAGGAGATATATCGGGGCTAGAGCTTGATATCTCAACAGTAAACGCTCCCTTCAATGATCTCATGCATCCAGTGGGAGTATGCAAAGTGGTGATGGCCTGCTTTACCTACTTCTCCTCCTTCTTTGATATAATCCAGGGTGCAGGCGGAAGACGAACGTGCCCACCCTCTACACAGTAGCTTCACGCGACTGTACATGCGTTTGTGCACGAGCAGTTACACACGTTCTGTCTGTTGTCTAATATTCAGTTTCAGCTGCAAGTTCTCCTTTCTGACCAAGAGGTGTCTCCTTTCTTGCTTGGTTCATTGAAGGGGAATTGCCCTTTTGCAGATTCTTCATGGATCCAGGCTCTTCCTCCGATCCGTTTGCATACGCCACTTGGATGATGGAGATGATAAACCATTTTGGGCACCATCCTGATCCAGTCGAGCTAACGGAGTACATGTATGCCCATCCCCCTCCTAGATTCCCAGGTCACATCGCGCCCCCGAGTATACAAGCCTCTCCACTGCCGTCTATGCCTGCGAGTCCGGCGAGGAGACATACCCCTGCGCGGACACACTCACGCACACCCTCCCAAGTACCGTCACGTGAGGGCTCACGGCCACCATCACGTGCTCCCTCACAGCCACAGTCACGTACACAGTCACGTATAGCAACCCCTACTCATGGCTACTCCCGCAGTACAGATGAGAGCCGACGCCGCAGTAGGGAGAGCAGGAGTGGAGGATGCGGCAGGTGCTTTGGTGGGGGGGGTAGTAGGGCACGCAGTGAGAGAGGGCATAGAGGGAGGCGTGTACGAGGAGACAGTGAGGATGAGGAGGGGGAGAGAGAGATGGACGGAGTGATTTACTACGATGTTTACGGATAGGGGCGGGGTAGTCCTAGATGCGAGAGGGAAAGAGGTGATGGAGTATATGCGGGGGGTGGTTTCAAATATGTATAGAAATTGTTTTTTAAAATTTAAAGATCAGGATAACCGATTAGTTAGGGAGGTCCTAGAGTCTGTACATAGTCAGTACCCCAATCCCCCACGCGCGACATTCTCGGATGTATGGGGAAGGACGCGAATAAGGGAGATCTTAAGTAATAAAAGATCTCACCTTGTTAAGCCTTCCTGACGGAGACCAATGTGTCGTGGGGATCTTGCAATAGCCGCTCGGAGAGCTCACCTCCTCGCCACTTCCTTGTGAGAGCTGGTCAATGATGGAGCTGCGATGGTGTCACGAACATCGTCCTCGGATTCTCACTCATGCTACTACGCGATCGTAAGGGGGATGGGAAAGAGGGTAAGAGGGGGAGAATCGTGAGCGTGGTGAAGGGTGAATCGATCGTAAGCGTAGCAACAATGGAAGAGAGATGGAGGTGAAGAAGTAAGGCACAACACAATGGAGGTAACCTTGTTCTCTATTCCACTCTTCCAACAAGCAAGAATGTAGACTAAAGTCAACCCCCTTGCCTTTTATACAATGACCTTTTGAAGGGAGGTTCAACCCTAACCCTAGCCTTTTAGCCTTTTTGCCCTCTCTTTACCCTTGTTGCTCTTTACCCTTGTTGGCCCATGGCCTATGATGAATGGAATACCATATTACAATGTATGGACTATGTTATTTGCGTAACATGCCCCCCTTCCTGTTTTAAATTCCATCCTTGGAATTTTGTCAAGTTTGAGTGGGTTTAGAATGTTTGTTGTTTGGCAAATAGCTTGTGGAAGGTCCTGTGAATTGCTGATGTGGCTTCTTGATCCTTTTGTGTTCTTCATGAGCTTGTTGTAGTTGTCAATTGAGTTCCTGAACTACTGTTGGAGCATTCTCTAATTGACTCAGGACATTTCGCTTGCAAGTTGTTGAGGCTAGTTGTTGTTGGAGTTGATTCCATATCTCCTTTGGCTTTTTATGGTCATTGCGTCAGCAAGGTTTTCTTTATTCATTTGTCTTGGATATGGTACTACCTTGGATTGCCTTCGATGATTTTTGTCGTATCGGAAGACATGGTTCGTGGATCGCTCATTAGGTAGTTGTGGGTGATTTTGGAGGATTGGATATTATTGCGGCATACAGTGTTGAAAACCATAATGCAGTGCAGGCTGTTTTAGCTGATATGAAATTAATGCAGCATGCTGCATTATCAGGTTATTGTAGCGCCCCTCTGAAGTTGGTGCTTGTTGATGAGGTCAAGCAATCAATGGTTGACTACCCTTTCTTGGACCTTGATTGTTGCTTTAAAATGTATATTTGGTCCTTCACTTGTCCCTTTTGACATATGTCGATGCATTACACTATTATTGGAATGTGCCCTGTAATGATGTACCTGTGGCCTGTTTCTGTGCAACAACATTATGAGTGACATACTTCTTGTCTATTTGATCATTCTATGCATGTGGGTCACTTTCTTGGGTGAGCTGTCAAACCCCCGATGCATTAACTTGTTAATGCAACGTCCCTGTTTTTTGCTACTGTAGGCATCCAGTTGACCATTCGGAGTTGTCATGGCACTATTGAAGTACAATATGACCATATGGAACCCTTTGTTTTACTCTATTATGCAGGCTTTTGCAGGCCAATGCATTAGCCTCTTAATGCAACGTGCCCTATCATGAGGCACATGTGGTCTATTTTTGTGCATCAACATAATGAATGTGATATAACATGTGTACTTGAGCATCTGATGCATATACTTCATTTACCTGGGTGACTTTTTTCACGACACTGCATTAACCTGTTAATGCAGTGTCCAGAATTTTTGACTGCTGCAAGTCTTTGCTTGGTGATCCAAGGGTTCCTTGGCATTGTAGAGATCCCTTATGAGCCTGGTGACACTTTTGGTATGAAGTTGATGACATTTGCGATGCGTTGCTGTGTTATTGTAGCGCCCTGATTTGGTCCCCTTACTGAGCTGATCTTGGGCAATTGTTGTGTTGGACCTTGCATATGGAGTTTACTGAGTTGCAAGAAAACTTGAAATCATCATTTTTTTGGATGACCTTGATTATTGCAGCGCGCTGCAATAACCTTGGTCTCTGCAGCCTACAATCTGATTTTTTCCTGTTTGCTTGACCCCTTTGACTTTTGGTTGAGGTGCATTCATTCCAACGTTTGTGATTGGGCAGGTGTGTGTGTGTGTAGGAATGTGTTGACCTTAGTAAGTGCTTAAGCTATTTGATAAAGGTGGTGTGCTCCTAGCACCTACTTTTTGATGACTCGACCTGGACCTGGACTGGGCTTGACTTTGCGTTGTGAGTGCTTGTGCATAAAATGGCCCTGCCCTTGTGCAGTTATTTATAGCTAAGGACCCTAGAGTATAGGCTTGACAAAAATGGTGTCCTAGCTTAAGTCAGACCTATTTAATGACTTTGTTGATATGCATCACTTGGTTTATGGCAATGCATTAAAAACCCAAGTGGCATACCTCTTTGCCGACATCGTGACTGCTTGTGGAATGTGAACTTGCGATGCCGTAGCGAGAACTGACTGTGCAAAGTCCTTGAGCATTGAATTTGTATCTGGGAGAATATCAGCTCTTTCGTTCCTTGCACTGTCATGTGGCAAGACAGGTTCTTGTGATTCTACTTCGTTTGCGGAAGTAGGTTCTTGTGGTTCTGTCTTTGCTTCTGTGGGTTGAGGTTTCGGGTTTTGATAGTTAGTCTTACCCACGGTAGGTTCTTGTGTTACTACCTTAGGCCTAACTACCCACTTGGTCTTCGATACTTCTAGCGTAGAAGTCGTAGATGTCGACGATGACGCAATGGTTGTGACATCCACTACTTTGGCTTTCCCTTTGTCCTTGCGAGCAGGTTCTTGTGGTTCTACCTTTTGAAGTGTGGCATTTGGTGTTACCCTTCTCCAGGTAGGTTCTTGTGGTTCTGCTCTCTTGTGTTGTACGTGTGTTGGTGGTGATGGGCATGGTCGATCCATAGCATTTCTGTCTTTCCGTACCCATACCATCTTTGTCCTTTCTGATGTCCATGGCTGCTTGTTGTCGTGTTGGCCTTTGTTTGTAGCAACCGTCTTTGTTCGCTTGGGTACCCATATCTGATCGTTGCCTTGGTAAAAACCTTGGCCCTCCAGTAGTGGTACTGGCACCCATCGTTGATGCGTCCTCCTTTGGCATGGTGCTCTCTTAGCCTTGCGCTGTCGGGGTTTAGGTTGCGAGGGAGATGCTGGCTTCTGATGACGAGGTTGCCGTGGTATCCATACATCCTTTTCGCCTTGGAAGTATCCTTGAACTTGGAGCAAGTTCTTGGGAATCCACCTTGTCGCTATTGATGTTGTCGTGTTTTGTGAACAAGGCGTGCTCTTCTGACGAGGTTGTGTGTGTGGAGGTTGTGTTGTGGAGGGGGTGGGTTGAGACGGTGGAGATGGAGAGGATTTTAAGGGTGAGGTGTTTGGTATTAGGATCTGTTTACCTTTACCCTTATCGTTGGTTGAAGCACAACTTGTTGGCATTAATGGTTGTGTCAATGTGCCCTCTTGTAGCAACGGCACTTGCACGGCATTGCCTTTGTACACCATCTTAGCTTGCTTCTTATGCCAATCGATTTGACAGTTCGTAAGATAGCACCACGTGCAACCTAGGATGACGTGTTCCTCCATGGTACCTGCAGGCATCACATAGAAGCGTACCTGCAACACATGTTTAGCAATTATAACATCCAAAGTAACGTATCCTATGGGCCTCGTCCGTGTGCCGTTAATCGCTGTGACTGTCGCATTGGTTGGAACCATGCTCCCCTTTGGCAGCGTTTGCCAAGCCTCAAAGGATATGAAATTATGGCTTGCGCCTGGGTCTATCAATGATTCCAAGCCAAACGTGGCTTCTTCCGTGATCTTGAGTGTTAGGGGAATTCTAGCCGGTTCTATATGTGGTTCATCGTCCCCCAAGTCTTGGCCCTCCAAGGTGCCTTTATACAAGGTCATCCTCTTGGACTTCTCCTTAGCTTCCCTGTCTATAGCTTCTTGGCGAGCTTGCTCCACAAGCTTGATCATGCGGAGTGGGACTATTGTACCCTCTGAGCCGCTCTCATCCTTTACCATTTGAGTTCCTCGCTTCTCAGGTATGTCGATGGTTGCAAGTAAATGCATCCAATTATGTGAGTACTCTGGTTTAGGTAGAGATGCGTACCATGTTTCATCCGCATCACCTCCCATCACTCTCTCGTTGGCCGCTTCGAACTGGTTGACAGTTGTGGTTCTTGTGGTCGTGTCTGATTCAGCAGCAAACAAGTTGCCGCCTAGTGGACGAGATTTCCACGTTGTTAAGTCCACTTTCGTTACTGAAGCATCCTTCCTGAGATAGAGTGTGTTTGATGACCAATCATGCACAACTCCTGCTGCTCTCAGGAATGGTCTTCCTAGGATGATATCATATGAGTCAATTGGATTCTTGAAGTCCATGACCACAAACCATACGTGATAAGTGAGACCCAAGGTTTTAACCTTTAAGTCTTTCACTACCCCTACTGGCCTTGTAGTGGTCCCATCAGCCAATTTGACTACTAATGAGGTTTTTTCCATGGGCGGGCTTCCCCATTTCTCCCAACACTGTTTGGTCATAATGCTCACTCCAGCACCACCATCCAGGATGGCTTCCACCTTCCTTTGATGATACGATATTGGAATGACTGCATTCGAGTCATCACTCTCAAAGTATTGGCCTAACTTATTGATAGGCACCATCTGTGTATCCTCTTCTGAGTTTGACTCTTCTCTTGTCCAATTTTCTTCCTGAGCATCCGTCCTTGGATCGAGGTGTCCATTCATCCAATCTGACAAGTCATGCCATAATGTAGGGTTTCCCCTTAGCAATGAAGCAATTGGCATCTTGACTTCCATGGATAGAAATGCAGCAAGTCCTGCGACATCTCTAGGTCCACCTGGCACTGTAATGCCATCAGATTGTCTATCTAAATTGTCATGTGGGTTGTGTAGACCCTCATGTCTTAATCGTTCCATAGCTGGATCCTCGTCAAACATACGATCCATAAGCAGAGGTTCATCATTTGACATATGATCCTCGTTCGTTTCTGCTATAATGGAGGGTATCTTGACTGGTGCTCGGTTGGTTGGGTACTTCTGATTTGGTGGGAATTTAATGTCAATCTGCGCCCTGGGCTCTTCCCTCGTTGTTTGACACTCCTCTACTAGAGCCTTAGCCTTCACCAAGTTCTCCTTCTCCTTAATAGGATTGGGATATTCATGAAATCCGCTTGGTGTGCTTGGTCTTGGCTCTCGTGCTTCTTCTTGTCTTAGACCTTCCTCTCCTTTGCTACTTTGACTGGACTTCCTCTCTAGGCTCTCTGTGGTTTCTGTGGTCGTGACCGTAGCCGTGTCCTCATCAGAGCCACTTTGCACAATCACTTTATCCTTACCCTTACCCACTTTAATCGCTTGTTTTTTAGTTGGGTTTGCCTTGGGTTTTGGATTCTGTGATGTTCCAGCTTGACCTTGTCTCTCCTTCCTATGCAATTCGCGCGTGAACGCTTTGGCTTGCATGCGAGTGATTGCGTTCAGAGATACTTGAGCGATGCGTCCGCGTTCAATCCCCAACAAATTAAGACTTGTCGTTCTTGGGTTTGAAGCCTCAACAGGAGCTCGTCTCATTGAACAGTCCTTATACAAATGGTCAATGCCACAGCCACTACACAATGGAACATTGGCAGCGACCGCAGGCGTAACTGGGGGTGCGTTTGTGTGTCTGTATGGACAATCCTTATAGTAATGAGGTCCCGCGCATCCATAACATTGGATCTGTCGTCCCGCTTGCGCTTTCTGTGGACACTCATTTGCCTTGTGTGGTCCATTACACTTGTAGCATTGGATTGGTGGTCTCGTGGTTGTACTATTCATATCCCTAGCCTTGGCGTTAACTGGCGCTGTCTGGTAGACTGGGATATGTTGATCACCCTGAACAACATAATGGCTGAGGTAACTCATATATTCATCGTCCTCAGGCGTGATAACCGGTTGTTCGGCGTAGGTTTCGGTGATCTGCGGGTTAGGTTCCATTTATCCCTGGGACATTTCTTCCACCATCACTTGGTTCATTGGCGTGATTCTAGGTGACGGTGGTTGAGGTCCTACGATTGGCGGTGGTAATGGCACGTTTTGTGATTGATATGGTATTGGTCTAACACTACTAGCTCCTTGCATATATTGATTCGATTGTACTGGTGGAGCTGGCAATGCTAATTGTTGCGGCCTTGGTTGGTAGGTCTGTGTCTGCGCTGGTGGCAACATTCTGGGGTATCTACACTGTGGCGTATCATGATTTCCCCATCTATTACAGTGTCCGCACCACAAGGCTGGTGGTCTTGCTCTCAACCTTGGGCACTCATTCGAGGGATGGTTCCCTGAACATACACTGCACCATACCATGTCCCTACGTGGATATAGGTGCACATTTCCGTGTGTGTCTCAATGAGCCGCATTCTTCGATTGAGGGTTTAGTCTCGCGACTATTAAATCTGCAAGCTCATCTATGTTCATATCCTTGGCTTCCTTGGATTGCTCCCTGGAGACCTTGGATGAACTAGCATCAGGATCCTTGGATCCCACGATCGAGGGTACATATGTATTTACAGTTTCGTCACCCTCTCTCATGTTATCTCCTAGCCTGATTGCTTCCTTACTGCATGCCTCAAATGATGTGATGTTTAAGACCGTGAGTTGGTCATGCAGTTTCGAACTTCTTAACCCCAGTAGAAATCGAGGTAAGAGCTGTTCGTCGCTGAGCCTTTCATGAGGCTCGCACCTTGCGTTCAAATGTTTGATTTTTGCAATATAGTCACGCAAGGAATCTTTTCCCTGTTTGACTTGGTTCAATTGATTCACAGGGCTCCACTTCAGACCTTTTGGAGAATACTCCAAAATGAACGACCCTCTCAACGTTTCCCACGTCTCTTTCTCTTCATCTTTCAACGCTCGATACCACGCGCCTGCCTTGCCCTCCAATTGAATTCCGAAGGCTCCAATCTTGTCGCCATCGAAAGGCTGCACATATTTGTTCGAATCGTTCAACATACGTGATTGGATCACCCTCTCCATGGAATTTCGTTATCAATTTGGCAATGGCTATGGATCTATTCCTAGATCCATGATTCTCTCTAGCTACAGGAAATGCAGCTTGCGCTGGCGCCCCCCTTCCTATTGCTTGTACTAACGTTCTAAGCGCATCATCCGACAATACTGTCTGATGAATAGGAGGTGGCTGTTGATAAGGCACGTGTGGTTGGTTTGGATGTGGATGTGTTGGTTGTGGTGGGTTATAAGCTTGCTGGGGTTGGACCGGTCTTGGAAAATGTCGCAAGTGAGGATCCACAAAGTACGAGGTGCTTGGCATTTCATGTGGTGGGCTCACTGTGGGACGTATTGGCGTGAATGTAGGTCCTACCGACACTGGGTTAAACCTCGGTGCCGGCCCTTGATAAGCCATCGTTGTGACTGGTGGTCGTACCATTGGAGATCTATCCTGGAAATATGGCACTCGCCCTGGTGGGTGAGGCATTCCTTCAGCATGTGCCTCCATCGGTGGTATGTTCATGTATGATCTATAACTCCCTGGTGGATTGGATGGTCCTGCCTCCGAATCAAATCGGTAGGTTGGTCCACCCTCGGCGTGTATGTTCTGAGCTTGTAGATCATGGGCAGAAGGTGGTAACATCACCCTTGCCGTGTGCTCCGTAACAACAGGAGGTCCTGAAGTTACTGGGGTTGTACGAGCCAATGTATTCATGTCTTCTGTATTATCCAACATTTGGGCTCTTGGGTCAAACCTTCCAAAGAAATTTGATATTCCTTCGTAAATTCTACTGGAAGTTGACTGTGTTGGGGACTGAGTCCCTGTGTTTTGAGCGATGGATACTTGGATCTCCCTAGGGTTGGTTGTGTTATCTTCCATGCTCATGGTGTCGTCTGTGCTTGATTCGTATTCGAACAAAGGTCCTAGCATAGATGATGTACTATTCAAAGAAGATTTCTCCCTACCAATTAGACTAGAGCCCAAGATGGCCTCTAAGTCTACGTTTGACGCGCTATCTTCTGGGGCGACTTCAGGTCCTAGAGTACGTCCGGACCTAAGGTGCATGTATGATTATGAGGTTCGGATGGAGCTGGGGTTCTGCTGGCACTCTGTTCAGGCTGCTACTGTCAAATTACATAGTTCTGGTGCAGGAAATTATTGCAGCGCGCTGCAATAATTATTGCAGCGCCCTGACTAATTTGGGCTTTTCCTTCACTCTGACTGACCAGTGCACTTTTTCTCTGTGAATGTTCACTATTGTAGGGTCTGATGCATATGCCTGATGCAATAATTTATTGCAGCGCGCTGCAATAATGTTAATGCAGCGCCCTGGAATTTTCTCACCCTGGCACTTGATCTTCTGATCAGCTCACTTTTCTCTAGTCAGTGTATGAAAAACTATCAGTGAATGTGCAATCTTGGCTGCCTATGATGCAATAATTTATTGCAGCGCGCTGCAATAATTAATGCAGCGCCCTGGAATTCTGGCCTTGGTTGACCCTCTGGATTGATTTTTGACTTGATCAGATTGTGAAACACTTAGACACTATCAGTTGAATTATCACGCTGCAATAAATTATTGCAGTGCCGATGCATTAGCTGGCTTACTGACAGGTTGGTGAGTGATTAGGTGACTTAAGATTCGGGTTCACTGTATCAAGTCTGGATTTAGGCAAAATCAACTCTAAATTAATGCAGCGCCGATGCATTAATTACTGACAGGTAGGTACATTTATGACTGACAGGTTGGTGCTGACAGGTAGGTACTGACAGCTGTCAGTGACTGTTGGGCCTTAATGCAGCGTCCAGATTATTTTAGCGCCCTAGAACACTAATGCAGCGCCCAAGAATCCGACCTCATTTTGGTCATTTTGGCTCATTTTTTTGTGCTTTTTGCTATCTGTTTTTTGTGCACAGTGATGTGTGAGTGCTCTACTGACTACCTAGAGCTTAAAAACACCAAAAACAACAACAAAAAATTTGGAAATGCAAGATGATGGTTTTTGACCTCACACCCGCTTTTTGGGTCAAAACTAGCCCAAAAGCTGACTGTGATAGGTCGTTTTGGATGCTCTAAACCTACTCTTTACAGATCTAAGCTTGAAACAAACAAAAACAACACAACATAAACTCGTTTTTCATTTTCCAGCCCGCTGGCCATTCTTTCTTTCCCTACTCGCCTTTGCAACCAACTAACGGTTTATAAAGGGTAATAACGAGGAAAACAACATCAAATGACCTAAGCTACTTGCTTACCTCCCCGGCAACGGCGCCAAAAGTTGTTAAGCCTTCCTGACGGAGACCAACGTGTCGTGGGGATCTTGCAATAGCCGCTCGGAGAGCTCACCTCCTCACCACTTCCTTGTGAGAGCTGGTCAATGATGGAGCTGCGATGGTGTCACGAACATCGTCCTCGGATTCTCACTCATGCTACTACGCGATCGTAAGGGGGATGGGAAAGAGGGTAAGAGGGGGAGAATCGTGAGCGTGGTGAAGGGTGAATCGATCGTAAGCGTAGCAACAATGGAAGAGAGATGGAGGTGAAGAAGTAAGGCACAACACAATGGAGGTAACCTTGTTCTCTATTCCACTCTTCCAACAAGCAAGAATGTAGACTAAAGTCAACCCCCTTGCCTTTTATACAATGACCTTTTGAAGGGAGGTTCAACCCTAACCCTAGCCTTTTAGCCTTTTTGCCCTCTCTTTACCCTTGTTGCTCTTTACCCTTGTTGGCCCACGGCCTATGATGAATGGAATACCATATTACAATGTATGGACTATGTTATTTGCGTAACACACCTTAAGAAGCTCGCGTACGATGATGGGATCAATGTAGCTGCGGGTGGCTATCCTTGTGAGAAACTTGCCACTGCACACAAACGCGAGTGGAAGGAGGCAAAGAAGCACGCAGAGGGAGGCGTGAAGAGCAGCCAGCATGTGGAGGCACGACGGATCCAGATGGAGACCATTGGATCCTCGCATTTCGGATCTGGCGGCGTCGAGTCATGGGAGGCAGAGTTCGTAAGTAACTTGCCACTTTATTTGATTGTTTACTTAATTCATTGATTCTATGGTTGTTTTGATCTTACAAATTGTCTTGCTTATGTTACAGCGATGGGTTATGGGGAGGAGGCCCACAGCCCACGAGACTGGGTATGCTCGTCGGCATAGCAGACGCGACACATGGGCCATCTTCAGAACCGAGGGACGTATCACGGAAGCACAATTTGACGCGGCCATGAGACCATACGGTCGACAAGTACGTACTTGAAACTCTAAATGAATGATTTTGTACTATTGAATTACATATATATGTATATATACTTACATACAATATTTTACTTGAACAGGCACAAGCTGCTGTTGCACCTGCTGATGCTCCTGCCCCTGATGATCCACCCGCCACTGCTGATGTTCCCGCCACTGCTCCTGTTGGACATGAGCACAACTCATCGGAATATACCGATGCGAGCTCCTCTGATCATGGAGGGAGCAGCGGATCTTCATCATCCTCTGAGTAGTGGTGGTCAGAATAATGTCGAGTGTCGTTGTATATAAATTTTTGTAACTGAAGCCATGGGCTTTTGTATATATTTGTTTCTAATTGAAGCCATGGGCTACTTTGACATATGGACTCCCTTGTACACATTAAATTTTGATAGTAATATTGAATCGTGAATTGATAGTATGTTTGTCTTGATTTGTGTATTGACAATGTATGCATTCATGTTGTTCTTGAATTGATAATCACACTGTGCTAAATCTAAATCTTCCTCGTCGATGGTGCAATGCACCAAAAAAAATTCCAGAGAGTGCCTTTGGGTGGTGGAATGCTGGAACAGCATCCAGGTGCCCAAAAGGCACTCTCGGGATTTTTTTTATTTCTCTGTAATCGCGTGTAAAAGCCCGTTAAATCTGTCAAACTCGCGTCTACATACGCGGATAGTCTGTCAAAAACGTTTAGTATTTCCCAAGGAGCAATGGCCAAGTATCCTTGCATGTATTGCATGGCCGAACGAGGTGTCTCTAAAGGAGGAAAAGAGAGAGAATGGAAATCCGTAAATGCAAATAATAATAGGCGTCAAGCCCCAAATCGTGATGCTCCAAGAGTGGATCCTAATTGGGATCCAATTCTCGCTATCCCTTTGATCAAAGTTCATATTTGTGTTTTGCATGTGCTGGTTAGAATAATTGAGAAACTAGTCTACATGTAAGTTGAATTTGCATGGATTATGAAACCAACATTAGAGAGTGAAAGAACTATTAAAAAAATAGAGCAAGTGCTTTTAGATGCAGGTTTGCATTGTGGTCAAGTGAAGATTGAGAAGGACTTGAAAAGATCGAGGAAGATAGGAAACGTTCCTAGCAAACCATGTTTTGGAGGTGCAAAAGCCAGAATGTTTTTATCTAATCATACCCAGGGAGGTCGCCTAGGTACAGAATTTGAGGTGTGGAGAAAGCTTCATGCAGTTGTACCTAATCGAGGCTCTTTAGGACAAGCAAGGGTGGCAAAGGCCAGAGCATGGTTGGCACTTGATTGCCTAGCACCTTTGTTGTAAAAAGCCAGATTTGAAGATGGGGATGTTGAGAAATTTGAGGCAGTTCTGACAGAGTTCTACACTACCTATGAAAAGGCATGGGATGCGACAAACTTGACACAATACATGGTTATTACTTGAATACATACAGCTTTGAGTTTTTTTTGTTGTTCTAGATATATTGAACGATACTAAATGTCTCATTGTTGTTGAGCATTTGTAGCACATTTTGCATGCACATGGACCCTTTTTTGTGGAGGAGTATGGAAGCTTGGGATTTGGTCTACCCAAAGCATGGAAAGATCTCATTGGCAAGCATGTTGTGCCTATCAAAGGGCCACTCAACATGGAGGAGGAGTAAAGAAAAGTAATCCCATGAAGCAACTATGTCAGTGGTGGTATAGGCAGAGTCAAGTGAGGGCTCGTGTGAAGATCAAACAGTCTAAATTAGCTGTGTCATGTGCAATAAGAGACATGCAGGCTGAACGGAGACGATCATTGTATGTCTCTTCACAGGGGAGGCAGAATCATGCTGAATGGCTAAGACAACGACAAAGATAGGGCAGAGTGTGGAAGGAAATTGATCATTGAAATACAAGTTATGAAACAATGATGTAACTTCAAAACAATTTTAAAAAACAAAAGCTTTCATAGATGTCCCATACTAATGTTTTCAAAGTAACTTCAAAAGTTTTTAAAAGAACAAGAGCTTTCATGTATGTCCCATACAAATGTTTTCAATATATATTTACATTTCAATAAGAGTATCAAGAAATATTAAGAAACATTTTTAGAACTAGAACAATCTAGCTCTCTTGCTCTGGACCTAAGACATCCCCCAGCCGAGCCCTTTTTGATGAAGTTTCTACATCTTCTTCTTCCTCTATCAATGGCACAATAGGCCCCATTGGCCTTGCTGTTCTAAGAAGATGTTTCTTCCCGCAATCAGTCAACAGATTTGGATCTGTGATTCCACATGCCATGCCGTAAGCAGCATACATTTAATAATATTTACATCTCAATGTATATAGTCCTGGCCCCTCCCCAAAAAATCAAATAGCTGCTTGCTGCTCCAAAAGTATTACCTTGTTTGCATTTAGCCTTAAGTGGGAGCCACCCAGGTACCTCGAAAGAGTCTTTATCGCCATCAGTGGAAAATTTGCATTGTCCTTGCTGAAGCTAGCATGAAAGACTACCACTTGAGGGAATTTCAGTCGATGTACATACATTCCTAGCGTCGAATCGTGGCCCAATCCGGCCATATGCTTGCCTGAAGCATGTTTCAGGAACGTGTCTTTATATATTTCCAACTGAATAAATAAAGGAGCATTAGCCCAGAAACAACATCACCAAACAATCCAGGACAAAGTTAATAAAGCCAAATCCGCAACACGAGTACGAAAACACAACAAAAGAAAATAACCTGCTGGTTCTCATCTGCTTCAAGTAGGGCGTCTTGCCATAAATTGGTGCTCGAACCAGGAACCTTTTCCGCTGACGTACTTGGAACATCCCTGAATTCCCCCATGCTGGTAATATTCAGCCTTTCCCTTGCTTCTTGCAGCTCCTCCTCTGTGGCTTCTTTTCCTTCATACTTAAGAGCATTAGCATAGATCATCTTTAAGGTTGCTGCAGCAGATAGGAACTCCGTATCTTTCACGTAGCTATCCACTAGTAGGTATTTATCGATACATGCTGTATATGTGCCAACAATATATACTCTGAATCTCCTACTTGGTAGGAGGGGAGCATTGGAGTTGGGATGGGGGAGAACTCATCTGCTTCAATAAAAGGATGGCCAACCTCAGTAATTTGTCCTCTCAGTGCCTCGACATCAATTGCCGCACTGAGTTTCCTCTCTTCTTCATCATTGAACTCCTCAATAACATGAGAAGTGTCCTCCTCTTCAGCACCTTCCTCATCGGTGGGACCAGCCTGACGAGAAACAGTGTATTCACTGTCATTTGTGGCATGCGGCTCTGCACATTCTTCGTCTATAAACTGCACGTTCATGTGCAAGAAGCATAGGAAGGTAGCAAAGTACTCCATCAAGCGGCATTTTATTTTGTGAGCAGGGCATGCCAAAGATCTCTTCTTATCGCATGGCACCTTATGCCAATGCCTGTTTAACCACTGCTTCTTCTTCGGTGACACCTTGAGATTAAAATGAATGTAGTTTTTACCTTTGATCATCATCGTATCTTCATTAGTGTGGCTCAAACTCTTGCCTCGCCTCATCAAAGTATCCGAGACGAGAAGAAAGTGTCTCCTCCAGAGAAAAATCGCAATTGAACATCATGGAAATCGATGGTGGCCCTTCATCTCACGTTATGGTGAATGTTTTGTATATTCCTTGAATGTTTTTTGTTTTTTGCAACTATTTGTTATTGTCAATCGAAACACCATAATGCAAGATGAAATGGTAAGATTTTTACAATAATCCTCCTGTTGTTGTGAAACGATTCACTACAACGCAAGGAGGATTGTTTTGGTTTGACTACCCATTGGTCCCGCGTTATGGTGAATCAATTCACTATAACGCAAGAGCAAATGTGAGATGTTTGTTGAGAGATATGGTGCCATGAGCACATGTAGAGCAAAGGTATGAGCAAAGGGTAAGCTGCCACATGGCATGGAGGAGATATCCCACATGTGAGCAAGCAAATGGATGTAAGTACCCTCACCTATAAAAGGGAGGATCATTTGAAGTAATATCAATCAAGCACTTTGCACTATCTCAAGATTCTTTTTATGAGTCCAAGCTAATCTATCTTGGAACCTAATTGACTTGAGATACATGTCATGAGCACTCTCTTCATCATGTTTCCACATAGGTTCCATCCACCTTAGAGCACTCCATAGATCCTGAGGCACGCATGTTTTGTCATGGTATCAGAGCTTAGGTCTAGTCTCCTAGATTAGTTGTAGGCATGTCTTAGGAGCTCATGTTTTTCTCCTAGGTTAGTTTTAGTTTTTAGATGGAGAGTTACTTCTTGGTTTCTTGATGTTTTTTGTAAATGAGAGTTCTTATGAAATTTATGTCTCCCCATTCTGAAAGAGAGCAACTCCTTCATAATCTTCTAAAAGAGAGAGAGAGAGATTCATTGAGAAATAGGAAGAGGCAGTGTCCAATTTCCTGCATTAGCCTTCACAATTCTGAGGGAGACGTCTCAGATCTTGTTCTTTCGGAGCTTCTCTATCTAAGCTAAACCTCTCCAACAAGTCTCCTTCAACAGTTGGCAGCCCCTCTAAGCTACGACCAAACCAAATGAGCTTCCCAACCGCTCACGACGGGCAACACCAGCTCTCTTAGTCTGACGACCACTGCAGTCTTCAAGAGCTTCTCAGCTCAAATGCACCTGCCCACCGATGAGCTAAGTGGCTCCTAGCCTCATGCAAGCTCCAACGGTGCAGCAAAAGTCTCCTGGTAAATGCCACGGCCTCTCGACACAGCTCTATTCAACAACGCAAATCGACTAGGAGCACGGAGCCTTCTATGAATTCTACAGCCAGCACGGGGCATCAAACTTGGCTCGAACGTCCTCGACTCCATCTGCAGCATGCTCCATACAAAGTCTCTCCTTCGCCAAATGGCTGCTCTAGTCCATTGCGATGCCTGTCCCTACTCCCGAGTTGCAAGAAGCACGCCCATCAAATGCATTCTGTAGCCTCGACTGCAATAGCAGATCCACCAAAGCCAACAGCAGTGACTTCAGCTCCAACGCCTTAACGGTCGCCTGCATCTTCTTCACTGCCTGCAACTTCATTGCCCAAATAGCTCACACCGGCTCTCTCCAACCGGCAACACCACGAGCTCCTACCAACTACGACCAAGATCCTCCATCGACTTCCGAAAGCTCTCTCCGTCGAGGCCGCATCGTCGCGTCGTCGCCTCAAACCTTTTTCTTTGCTAAGGTTCCTACAAAAAGACACGTGGCAGATAAATACTTACCAGGGTTAGCTAGAAGCACCCTTGGTTAAGTTTGAAATCAGTATGGTTAAGTTAACCTTGGGTAAAGTTTATAGTTAGTTGGACCATGGTTAGTTAATGTAACCTTGGGTTTAACCAAGTTGGGTTCAAAGGTCACCACAGTGCCTTCTAAGCACAGCCTCTTGTTAAGCACAGTTTGGAATTCAGCATGTGAATCCCTGTGCCACATCATCAAAGGCCCCTCTTCTTCACAAAAGCTTCAACAAGCCATAACTTGCAATCCAGGAAGAATTTGCACACGCTCCAAAAAGGAAAAGTGATCGTCTTTTCGAGCTCTACGCGCCTGTCATATCAGAATCATTGTATGCAATTAGACACTGCCAATATTGAAAAAAATCAATTGGTAAGACCTTTGCAACAAATGGAAAAAGCAAAGCATGAATGCAAACATCGATGTAAAAAGCAAGCCAAAAGCACAAGTGCATGAGATGACCATAGCAGAAAGCATGGCATCCACACATAAAGCATCAAGGCATATGGTAGAACAAAGCATCATGCATGAAGCTACATCGAGTAAAAATGCAAACGCCATCGACATGAAGCATTGTGAAACAAAAACCTTGCCAACCTTGCCTATATTTTTGTAATCAAGCCTGACCACCTGAGAGTAGCTATGAAAGCACCCAGGGGAGGTATTGACATGTAAAAGCCACACTTGACCACCTTAAGTAGCATGCATGCACTAAGGGGAGGTGATGGATTTGTAACTCACATCTGACCACCTTGCAGTAGCCAAAGGATTATGGCACCAAGGGGAGGTGTTGAGAGATATGGTGCCATGAGCACATGTAGAGCAAAGGTATGAGCAAAGGGTAAGCTGCCACATGGCATGGAGGAGATATCCCACATGTGAGCAAGCAAATGGATGTAAGTACCCTCACCTATAAAAGGGAGGATCATTTGAAGTAATATCAATCAAGCACTTTGCACTATCTCAAGATTCTTTTTATGAGTCCAAGCTAATCTATCTTGGAACCTAATTGACTTGAGATACATGTCATGAGCACTCTCTTCATCATGTTTCCACATAGGTTCCATCCACCTTAGAGCACTCCATAGATCCTGAGGCACGCATGTTTTGTCAATGTTTCACAATGGCCACCTCGCATTAGTGTCGATTGATTCACTATAATGCGAGGAGGATGACTGTGCTTTCAGTGGCCCTTCATCTCGCGTTATGGTGAATGTTTTGTATATTCCTTGAATGTTTTGTGTTTTCTGCGACTATTTGTTATTTTGAATCGAAACACGAAAATGCAAGATGAAATGGTAAGATTTTTATGATAATCTTCCTATTGTTGTGAAACGATTCACTACAACGCGAGGAGGATTGTTTTGGTTTGACTACCTCTTGGTCCCGCATTATGGTGAATCAATTCTTTATAACACTAGAGCAAATGTGAGATGTTTCACGATAGCCAACTCACATTGGTGTCAATTGATTCACCATAATGCGAGGAGGATGACTGTGCTTTCAATGGCCCTTCATCTCGCGTTATGGTGAATGTTTTGTATATTCCTTGAATGTTTTGTGTTTTCTACGACTATTTGTTATTGTGAATCGAAACACGAAAATGCAAAGTGAAATAGTAAGATATTTACGATAATCTTCCTATTGTTGTGAAACGATTCACTACAACGCAAGGAGGATTGTTTGGGTTTGACTACCCCTTGGTCCCGCATTATGGTGAATCAATGCACTATAACGCAAGAGCAAAGGTGAGATTTTTCACGATAGCCACCTCGCATTGGTGTCAATTGATTCACCATAATGCGAGGAGCATGATTGTGCTTTCATTGGCCCTTCATCTTGCGTTATGGTGAATGGATTCAACATAAAGCGAGAAATTGCATATTGCTTTCTTGGCCACCTCTTCTCGCGTTATGATGAATTGTTTGTAGTGTTCTACGGAATTGCTAAGTTTTCTTCTTCTGTTTGCATTTTCAGATGGCCCGTATAAGGCATACAGTGAGACTGAAGGACAATGTAGGACCGTCGTCTACTAGGAAGAGGATGGTGAGTCTAAAGGCCTCAAGATCGAGGAAACCAACCACTCCATCCTGATTGTCCAAAGTGCAGCCTAGGGAAAGGCGTTTCGCAGAGCACTCTTCGGTCCTGAGATAAATAAAACGATTCATGAAGCAGCCGACTGCAGCTACTCCAAGATTACCATTCCAGAGGCTTGTCAGGAGGATTGCAGAGTGAAATGGAATTTTGTTCAGGTGGAAGGTGTCGGCCTTGTTTTGCTTGCAGGAGGCCGCAGAGGACTGGATGATCGAATTCTTTTTGGACAGTTACGTTCTTGCGGCCCATGCTCACAGGGTCACCATCATGAATAAAGCCTTTTTCAGCGTCGCAACCCTTAGATTCAAATACAATAAGCTAATTTGCCCAGTAACATTTACGGATGCACGAATGGTGCAGATATTGGACTTCCGGCCAGCTCAAAAAGTCAGAATTCAAGAGGTGACAGAGGGTGCTCCAGAGCACGAGCATGAGACCCGAGGGAATTTTCAGGCAGCTGCTAACAGGGAGCATAATGTTGCAATGCTTGCATTGCAAAGCAAAAGAGAGAATGTTCATGCGCTCCATACAATGAACAGGGAGGCGCTTCAATTTTTGCTACCCGAGTTTTATGTAGGATATTATATTAGAGGCCATAAATATTATTTCCCAATTCATGCGGAAGAAATAAACATTTTGTTTGACCCTAGAACAGAAGTGAACGACAAGGTGATCAGATGTGTCTTAAGGTATATATACTCTTTTCTCTATCCTCCCACAATTTTTCATTCTTGGCTCTTCAAAGTTAATTAACCCTAGCTCTTGATATGTTTTCTTGTGAAGTTTTGTTATATCCCAATTGCCCGAGGATGTACAGCATCAAGTGTACCAGATAGACTCGCTGGTTTCAACACTTCTGGTAGTGGAGTTAGTTCCCTACCTTGATGTGCTGAACTGGTTTCGGGAGGTCCAGCTGAACGATGCTCAAGTTATTTTCATGGCATATCACAAAAAGTGAGTTTGTCTCTTGCATGATGTTTATACAAATTACCATAAACAAGTTATATAATGCTTCCTTTGGCACGTGCTCTTGCTTCACAGTTAACCACAATGCGTTTCTTGAATCTAATAGGAATCATTTTGGATGTGACGCAGTTCCCATTGGAGTCTTATTCTTGTGGACGTGCAAGAGAATGTTGTATACCTTGCAAATTCAACATCTGGTTTCCATGGAAATGTTTTACTATGAGTTCAAATCATTATGTCACATATTATTGTTTAAATTAGAAATCTGGATTGATCAAGATACTGATTGGTCTTTGTTTCCATTTGTTTGCAGTAGCATCCATAAACTAATGGCCGCATATGAGAGCCTCAGTATGGACATCGATACCCTGGAGCGAATGACCATCCGAAGGATTAGTGTGCCCAAACAGGATGATGGTCATAGCTATGGATGGAGGGTTGCCCTCAATGCGTTATTGTTGCTACGAAGCATTTTTCAACTCCCGTCAGAGGATGTAAGCATTTTTCAGCTCCCATATGCATGCGTACTCTTCTTTATCTTCTTGTATATTGTCATGTTGATCTTATGCCTTCATGAATTGTGATGGAAGTTTCCATCAATGTCTCGTTATGTGGACCTAGATGTCCAAACGTTCAGGGAGGAAACAATAGCGAACATGATCGAGGTTGCGGAACGAATGCCTCCGGATGGCCTGGTGGACTTCATCCCGCCAAATCCATGAGGGGGGATAGGCCCCCCCTGAGCCACTTAGATGGGCTCCATACATGGGAGAAGAGCCATGGCTCCATCCTGAAGCCCAGGCGTATGGGTTTGTTGGATTTCTTCTTCCAACAATGTACTGCTTTGTTACATGCTATCTGTAAAAATGTAACTACCCATGTACATTCATAATTTTTAACACATAATTAGTGTTATTGGAAAGCGAACATCCATTGTAAATGCACTTTTGATTTCAAAATCATTGGATCAAATTTGACACTGCGTTCCTTTACTTCTTGTTTTCTTACTTCAGGCCTTTTATGTGTATATAAAAATTCAATTGTGTATATTTTTGCCTTCAATACATTGTTTTAAACAATAATAGCACTACAAAAGCAATGCTCTGAATAGATTAGTTTATTGCATATGGAAAATTTATTGTCACCATTTACAGATACATGGTCACTTCATATATCTTCAAGTGCCTCCAATTCATGTGGGGCTGCAACATCTTTACAAATGATCTGATGCTCTCTTCTTCTACTAACCTTCCGACCATCTAGCTTGAAACAAAATTGATCTGGAGGATTCTGAATAGCTACTTCTAATTCCTTCCTAACATATTCGAGAGTCCAATTCTCTTCCACTTCCAATGTCGATGATGGGTGACCTTGTCGCATTAAAGTTATATCTATCAAGCAAGAGTGGCTGCCATCTCTTGTATCTTGGTCCATGTTTTCCCAGTTGTTGTTGATCCATCGCCACCTTCTATAAGTAAATGACATGCACAGATGTTGCCTGGCAATATAGTATCTGATTCCAAAATATCATTAGGATAATTTCTCGAGTAAAATCAAATAAGTTTTGTAATTGTTTCACAAAAAGACATTTGAATGTTATAACGCTCACCGAAATGCAATGTCGAAGGTATTCAATTGACATTCGATCAAATCATCTCCCTTTGATGATTTCACTCTCCAACCTTTGTCAAACAAATGATCAAGCCAAGCTTCATCTATATCTTTGCACATAAAAGTTGTTCTGGTTTTTCTCAATTGTTTACAATTAGAAAATAAATCAACAAAGCATGTCATTGGAACAAACAAATTTAAGTGGACATTTCTTGCTCCAATGCTAGGATTCATAGCACATTTAATATCATTATACATTTTGGTCCTATAGGACTCTATCACTTCTGTATCAAGCAATGGCCACTCAGGACTATCAAGTGCAGGCAAA
This sequence comes from Dipteris shenzhenensis, assembly GCF_047967505.1. Taxonomy (NCBI): domain Eukaryota; kingdom Viridiplantae; phylum Streptophyta; class Polypodiopsida; order Gleicheniales; family Dipteridaceae; genus Dipteris; species Dipteris shenzhenensis. The sequence goes on along the minus strand of NC_141618.1, from coordinate 54,514,987 downwards.
GGAATACGTTCCAACTTTCCATGTCGACTCGATTGAGTGGGCAACGTATAAAATGAGTCATAGAAATATGTTCTACTTCTTGCGAGATCACTTGGTGCACGGCCTTCATATTGAAGTTCCCCCACCTCACCATGTACGACATTCAAGAATCCCATTAAGCATTGTGCAGGCTCCCACTCCTGGAGATTGGATGGGTACAAATCTATGCAAGATAGAAAAATGTATATCATTCACCTTATTTGCAACATTGGAATACAAAACACAAGCACTTACAATGTGGTCTGTGTCTTGGAAGTCCTTCCAATGGTCCCAGTTGATCTCTTTTTGCATGAATACATGCTGGATTAACACTTCTTTGACAGTTTTCCCTCCTAGTGCCATCTTGAAGTCAAGGATCCTTCCTTTCCAATGTTTTGCCAAGTCTTCAGATGCCTTTCGCTTCACTCAGTATTGGCCACGACTTCCTGGCTGCATAGTGACCCAAGAGTACTTCCTGTATACTTGGGGAATCCATTTTTTGTTCTCATCTTTTATGTTATACAACACAACAGATGAGATACTACTCCTTGCTCGTTTCAATCCACTTTCGGTTGCCATGAGAGATTAGCAGACGTATGAGAAAGAAGAAGGAGCAAAAAGTTAATGACTGAGCCAACCACTTTAGTGGATCAAGGAAGGAACAAGAAATGAGGGACGGTGTGTCCTTTTGGGCACCAAAGATGTTTCGAGTTTCAAAAGTGAAACCAAGTTGAGGGAATAACCAGAAGATTGGGTATCTATCTGTTCCAAGCATTCAAAATCATTAGTTCTAGAGGTGGTGAAAATAATTTTTTAATGTTCCACGTCTTAACATAGGAATGTGGAAAACAATCTTTTATTGTGTTAGGTGCTAACAAAAAAACGGTTTAACATATTTTAAGAGGAGGTGATGGTTTTTTTATTATTTCGTGAAGATAAGCGTTTCTCCACATTTTAGGTGGGTTTGTACAGAGGTCCCACCACCAGTGAATATCGTTGCCAAGATTTCATGTCACTCAATCCAGGCTGTCTATTATTTTATGATTATTGAAATAGCCCTCTTTTGAGTCCAGAATTTTCCTAATGTACTTTCCATGTGAGGAACGAGGAAGTGGACCGACAAAATCCAATCGCCACCTCTCAAATGGATCCTATGTAGTGATGGGATTTAAAGGTCTAGGAACCAATTGCTTGCATCCATATGCCTGGCATACCTCACAACTTCGACACCATTCAAGGACATCTTTATTGAGTCGAGGCCAACAATACCCCGTGTTGAGAATCTTTCGAGTAGTGCTAGCTGAAGCAAAGTGACCTGAACATTCATGACATAGCTCCAAAATCCTTTTAGATTCTTCCAAGCTCACTACCTCCTAAGGACCTTATCTTTATCTTGCTTGTATAGAACATCTCCAAGAATTGTATAAGGATAAGCCTTCCTTGTGAGCCTTTGCTTTTGTTGATGGCTCAATCCATGAGGAAAATGCCCTTCTTCTAGGTAGTATTAAACATCTTGGAGCTCTAGCCGGAGTATCTATCAATGCAAGAGTAGCTTCTCTAAAAGAAGCCAAAGCTTTAGTAGCCAATTCATCAGCCTTTTGATTTTCCTTTCTTTGAACATGTACAAACTTGCAAAATTCAAAAGCTTCTTTTAACTCCATTGCCCTTTTATAAAGATCTTGTAGATTAGGACTTCGTGCCTTATATACTCCATTCATTTGCCTGATGACCAGTTGAGAATCCCCTTTAACATCTACCTCTTTCACTCCTTTTTTCAAGCAATCTTCTAATCCACAAATCAATGCATTATACTCAGCCACATTATTTGATATTGCCTCAGGAAATTGCCTATCTCTGGCCCATAACTCTTTTCCTTCTGGATCAAATAGGATTATCCCCCCAGTCCCACATTTGGTAGAAGGGCTAAAGGCTCCATCAAAATGCAATTTGAAAGCAGTTGGTGGTGTCTCCAACTCCTCACATAATTCTTCTTTCACATTTGTTTATTCTTCTTCTTTCTTACTTGTAAGCAAATCTGCAAGAGAAGCTCTAGTGGTGCTTTCTGTAATAAAAGTGAAAGAGAACTCCTGAAGCTCACAAATCCACTTAGCAAACTTTTCAGTAGGATTGGGTTTGCAAACCAAAAATTGTAAAGCTGGCTGAGATGTAAGGAAGAAAAAAGGACGAGGTAGCAAATATGACCTAAACTTCTTCACTACAAAGACCAAAGATAAACCTCCTTTCTCCATTTCACCATACCTTTCCTCAGCATTTGTGAGTTGCCGGCTTGCATAGTAAATTGGTTTCATGCGTCCTTGCTCACACTTTTGAAGTGAAGGAACATGTGGCAAGCTATCTCTATGAATGGAAAGGAAAGAATGCAAGACAATGGAAATAAAATGAAATGGAAGTAGACAATAGTATTGAACCAAAATACTCACATGTAGATAGCTTGATGTTGACTGATGTAACAAAACTAGAAAGTACAATGCCTTTATAGAATAGGCACATACACTCTAGGTGTCACATGTATATGGGATAAGTCCCATAGTGACACATGGCACTCTAGGATATAAAGTAGTCTAGTACTACTCTAGAACACTAGAAAACACTCACTTTGGCTTCATGTTCCAACACCCCCCCATGAAGGCAAGGTGAGAGATTACTAGAATGGAGCCAAGAACAGGACATGACATGATGAATCTACTAATCTGTACATCCCAAATAGCTCAAAGGCTCAAAAGAGAAGCATGGCTACCTGACCCAACAAAACGGTCTAGGGAGTGCACCAACATCCTGGAACTCGGCCAGGCCTGATAACGAAATCCATCAATGCCAATAATAGGACTCCCATAGTACATCCCCCCCTGGCTTCATAACATGAAGTGGTAGGAAGCCACACACAAATAAAGTAAAAGAGAATAACATCATTTTAGGAGGACTATCCAAGGCTGAGATCCTTTATTGACTCAACACACATGATTTATTCGCATATATTTTAGGGGGACTCCCAAGGCAGAGTACCTTCGACACACTCAAAAAACAAAGTCAAGATCATCCGGTGCATAGACCTCTTCATCAAGAGAGAGATCTTGGATGTGAGCAGTGAGAGCATGACTTGGAGTAGAGGTGTCTGCATCGTCTTCGTCTTCGTTGGATATAGTCCCAACCAAGTTGGCACGGTCTTTAGATTGTTGTTTGGCCAGCTTCTAGAAGCAACGACCTTCGGTGTGACCAAGCTTTCCACAGTAAGTGCACTTGAAAGGTTTGAAGTTACCTTTCCCTTTAGGAAACCTCCCTTCAGAAAATAGTGCATTGGTGTCAAGAGTATCACTATGCCTTCTTTCATGATCAAGAAGCATAGCAACCATGTCATGGTAGCTCATGCTTGCCACTCTTAATGCTGGTATGATCTCCCGATACTTAGGAATTTCTTCAATGCTCGTGAGGAGCACCGCGACCTGGTCATCATCCCCAACTGGGGCCTTCAACGTAGCAAGTTGAGTGATGAGAGACTCCATATGATTCAGATGGGTGAGAAGAGAGTCCTCATGCTTCATCTGGAGTTTGAAGAATTCTTGACGGAGAAAGACCTTAGAATTGATTACCTTATTGCCAAAGAGACCTTCAAACTTCTCCCATAATTCTTGAGAAGTGGAATCAAAGTCGAGATGATGAATAACTTCATCACCCAAACCCAAACCAATGAGAGAAAGGGCTTTGTTGTTTAAATTCTCCCAGTGTAGAATTTTCTTCTCATTCGATTGTGGCTTTTTATCCTTGCCACAAACAACATTCCACACCCCGTCTTTCATAAGGATAAGATGCAACTTTGTTTGCCATGTCGGAAAGTTCTTACCTGTGAACTTTTCAATAAAGGCACTTGACTTCGAGGATTCCATGGCAATCAACTTGCAAGTAGCAAAATCAGAGGTGGACCTTGTGAACGCCAATACCTCGTGTAGGTAATGAAGCAAGGTGCCATGAGCTAGATCCAGGGGCAGCCACAAATTGGAGCAAGATAATCCATGAACAAAGAAGACATCACGAGCAGTTGGAGTAGATGCAGCAGGGCAGTGGCCTATTGGAGATAAAGCAGGGCAACGTCACGGGCTGTTGGAGAATGTTGAACAGGAATATGCGGGGTAGCACTCCGTAGAATGCAGACAGGATCAGCAAAGATATGGGCAAAAGATCACATAGGAAGGCAAACTGCACGCTGTTATGCAGCCAAGAGATGTGCCACAAGGAGGAAGAACATGGTGCTCGATGAAGACAGTAGGTGCATGCAAGAAATGGGCAGAATTCAGCAGCTTCTCCACACAGATAGTAAACAGCTGCAACTTCTTCTCGTAGGCAGCTTCTCCATGATAAAATTTAGTAGCTGAAAATTGTGAAGATGATCGTGCTGAGGATGGGCAGCATTTGTGTGCGTTGAAGACAGCAGGGTGCACGCATGAAATAGGTAGAATTCAGCGGCTGCTCCAAACAATCTGCTGCAGCAAGAAATGGCGAGCTCACGATATGGAGATGAAGGTGGACAGCGATGCGTGCTTGAGCTGATGATCAATGGCAGCAAGTTCCATGGAAGCTGGGAGGCAAGTAGAGTGGAGAAGGGAGGAAGAAGGAGACGATGATGAGGTTAAGGAAGGGGAGCATTTAGAGAAAGAGAGAGAGGGCGTGGCTTCCTTTTCCGGCCTCCCTCTCCTCAATCTCTAAGAGCAATGTGGCTCTGATACCACATGAAGGAACATGTGGCAAGCTATCTCTATGAATGGAAAGGAAAGAATGCAAGACAATGGAAATAAAATGAAATGGAAGTAAACAATAGTATTGAACCAAAATACTCACATGTAGATAGCTTGATGTTGACTGAGCAAAGATGTTGTTTTTAATGAGATGAGAAGCTAGTATAATCCAGTAAATGTGATTGATGATATAGATGCATAAAATGGTAATGCTGCATAGAATTCACAACAGCAATCACAAAATATTAGTGGACCTAGAGTGTCCTCTAGTAGTGGTTCACATTCTTCACCATGGACAGGTAGATTGAGATCAAGAGAATCTCCTCAAAGCAATACAGCCGTGCCTTTGTGTTTACAGAAAACATATTTTCAAACGTGGTCCAAGCTGCATGTGAACTTTCTGCATTTCTGATATGCCCCAGCATAGTGTTGTCAATGACTGTAGAGAGCCAATACATCACCTTCTTGTCTTTTGCATTCCACTCTTTCCATGCCTTTAGTTCATCTGCAGTTGTAGGTTCACTCAGCTCCGGCTCCTTTTCTTCACTTGAAACAAACTCATAGAGACCTTTCCCAATGAGGAAGTTTGTCACACGGAACCTCCAAGACGGGTAGTTTTTCTTATCCATCTTCTCAATCATAGGGTTTCCACTATCATCTGCCATTATGCCAAAACCTGATACCAAACAGCAAGCAAGTCTTTTGAAGCCTTTTAGTAGAAGTGCACAGCAACACACCAGACAGTCTTTGTCACTAACTGTTCAAAAAATACATGCAAACCACAACTTGTTTGCAGAAATACTTTGTGTTTGCTTCGTGACAAACACCTCAGAACTTACAAATTCGAAATCTGTAACCTGTGCACACGACCGAAATCACAGCATACCCTGAAACTATTGTCCGCAACCTTGCAAGTCTGAAATGGGGGCCGAAACGGCCTCAAATGGCAAAAATCATGATGGCAAACCCTATTGGGTTGTCCTGCGGAATATACACCACTCTGCTTGCACACCAAATCTCACTGCGATATGAGATTTTTACTCTGCCCTGCTTCAGGTACCTTCGCAAGCACTATCCAAGAGAAATAGGGAAGAATGGGAGAGCTTTTTACCCGTTGCTTGCTTGCTCGAATCCTTGCTTCTTCTCCTTCACTTCAACCTTCAAAAACAGCCTCTCTCAGTGGTGAGGTTCTGATACCATGTCAAGAATCACGTGGTGAGGGGACTTGCTCAAGCTGCTGCATCAAACAAGCGCAGTACACACAAGGAGAAGCTCACTCAAGGACACACAAAGAGAGATGGAAGCCAAAACGTTTTCTTGCTAGTTTCTTCTTCTTCCTCCTCACACTTTACATCATACACAAAGTGTAGATAAGATACAACTTAAAGGGAAGTGACCTACTAGGTCAAACAATGCATAACTGACTATACTAGCTGACTGGCGCTATAACTATGTCAGCTGTAGATAGGTGTAGCAAACCAAATATAATAAGTGATGAGTCAGTGGTCATGTGACAATCATGATGACCACCGACATGCCAAGTGTAGTCGTGCGGATCCACCTAAACAAGCGGTCCACCATGAATATCCGCACGTGTTGAGCTTGCCATGTCAACACTGATATGTCCGGTTCCATTCCCTTAGTTGTGAGGCGAGGCCCTTAGAAGCAGCCGTCGGTGCAAAATTGAACTTCGAGAAGTTGTACACTACATTGGGATCTTGCTTGCGCAAGTCCTACTTCCTCTTCCACTTGTGGCTGCTGTTATATTTGGAAATAGAGTGTTCGGTGGTGGTGCAGCATCCTCGTTGTCGATCAATGGATTTAGCATCTATTGGAGCAGATCGTGGGTACTTGCCTGGCCCTATGTATGTTTGGACATGTCGGGTTGATGAGGAGATGGTGGTGGATGAGTGGGCAAAATTGGGGATGAAGATGTAGCTAGAGCTGAGGCAGATGGAGGGGTTGAGGTTGGGAAGATATATGCAGGGATATATTTTATGGGATAGGTATGGAGGGCGGTGGGTGTAGAGGTTTGGTGATGGGTAGTGGGCTCTGATGTGTCTGCTTGTGGTGGCTGCAATGCTGCAAAAATGGCACATTTGGCCTGTTGCTCCTCAATCGTTACATTCTCAGGGTAAGCTATATGAGATGTATCATAGTTATTTGAGTAACTAGTATACATTGTACTAATGCATTCATATACCCTATTGTACAGTATTATGATGCCCATGGGATTATACTGCACAACATTCCCCTTCACCAAAAATTGGTACGTTGTCCTCGCCTCGATCCACCCCTATGTCTGTAACCAAAATTGATTGAAAAATCTGAGCTTGCGGATATGGATAGTCCGACAAGTCAGCTGGCTTTGAGAGCTCCATGATGGGCTCAGAGGCAACAAAATTGTCAGATTCCTGAATGCAACGGCACCAGGCTCGAAAGTTAAGTACCATGGGATGTATGGGAAGCTGATAAATCTCAGTTTAATCTTGCAAGGCAAGATCTCCTCGAAAAGATGTCATAGCCAAAATTGGATGAGTAGGGTATGTATATTTTTCTAGGAGAAGGATGAATTGATTTAGATGGAGGGGTTGTGTCAGATCGATGGTGTATTGGACGGAGCAAGAGGTTAGTGGATTATAATAGTAAGTTAGCATCTAGTCGACCGTTCGGCTTTCGAGGGCTAATTTTACTAAGTTCGATGAAGCTTCCATCACGAGCCTATGCTCGGTATCCAGTTGATCATCCGGTGAGATTGGAATTTTTGAAACTTCTTCCAACTCACGGACTTGCTACGTTCTTTCTCTTAGTAAAGTTTCTGCTTCCTGAAGTGCCTTCTCCAATTCCATTGTCCTTCGATGTAAGCTCATGTTTGTCTGATACGCTTCTTGTATATGCTCTTGAGTGATATGTTCTTTCTCCTTTATGAGTTTGTCATTATGCTCCTTGATTTTTTGCAGCTCTTCGTCCTTAGCTTTTATCTATCTTTGATGTTGCTCTAGGATTTGTTGTAGGCTCTATTCTGCTTCCTGTACCCATTGCTGCAATGACATCTCTCTTTGTCGAGCTTCTTCCAGGGCTTTCTTAATCTCTTCTTGGCCCTTCAGTTGACCTTCGAGTTGTTGGATGTAACTTTGTTTCCGTTCGAAGATTTGCAAACCTTGGGTTTGGAAGTGAATAAGAGTTTTGAGGAACTCTCTTTCCCGCCGGTCTGGAACATCTTCATTCCTTGCTTTGTAGCTCTGGTACACCTCATCATCCTTATAGTTCTCTGAGGTGGTGGATGCTACCACTTGTAACGCCTTGAAGGCATTGTCTTCTTGATGTGTCTCCTCCGTCCTCGCCTTCATTTGTTGCATTAATGTTGATGCCAGCAGCAAACTCGTTAGCCGAGTGGTATCAAATGTTTGTGGCTCATTTTGTTCCTGCGGCATCTCTACTCAGGCATGTCCTAAAAAATATCCTATTCATGGACCTTTTCCTTGCCTTTGTCTTGTTTGGCTCGTCACCTCTCCTCGGCCTCTTTCTCCTTATGATGCTCTTCTGTAATCTTCTTCCACTTCTCTACGGCTTCTTCTTCCTCCTTCTGGCGTTGTTCTTCGGGCTGTAGTGGCTGTTCCCTTTTCTGGCTCCTCGTGGTCCTTTGTGTAGCAACCTCCACCTTTGGTTTCTTTAACTCTGGCTGTAGCACCAATTCCTGGACTTCTTGCCCTGTTGCGATCGGCAAAACCGAACGTGGTTTTGTCGAGCCTCCATGCATGGGGTGCTAGATAGTGTTATTGTGCTGGGCACAGACTTTATCAAGTTTTTGAAAGAAGTAGTCTGCCCAGTTTGTCGTGTGTTGCTGGGGCTTATGCAGGCGCATGAGGTGATTGGCGGGGATTATATTGTGATGGTCGGAGGGCTCGACCCTGGTGAGTAGCCTAAACACTATCCTGCCTTCTGTAGGTGTGGTGATATATCAATAAACCTGACCCCTCCGTGCTGCTTGTGGCTTTCATAGTTTGTAGCACCCTCCAGCTTGTTCCCCAGCTTCATGAGATCGACATATGGCTCTGCAACGACGTCCAAGGTGAATGCGTTTCGGACCGCATCGATGCTAAGAGTCAATGTCTTCTCTTGCCCATCCGCGGAGGTGATCTTCGTGGCCTTAGTGTTCCTGTTGTAATTCTTTACGGACTGGATGACATAGTCCATGTTCAAATGGCATGGCAATTTGTACCTCATTTTGCCTAGGCCGCAAGCTTGTAGGTGCGGAATTACCTCCTTGTCGTTCAATTCCTGGTAGCATTCTGATGTGTGGTAACATATCTTGAATCTGGCAGTGGTGTTGTACACATAGGTAGAGTGCACTACCATGCCTCCCAGCTACTCTACCCACTCCTAGCCTAAGGGCGAGTGAGTTGTAATCGTGATATTGTGCTCTAGACTAGGGCTTGAAGCGCTAGTCTCAGAGCTTGCCTTCCTTTTCCTCGGGGTCATGCTGGCTGTTGAGGGTTCCTCCAACTCCTGTGGTGCCCTCTGAGTCATCTTTCCTTTCTTTCTGTGCCCCTACACTGCCTCCTGTGTGGATAATCTTAGGGCTCCTTCAAGTTCCTTGGCCTCTTCGGCCTCCAGTTGTCCTGGTAGGTGGGAGTGGGTCCTGGACTGCTGGTCCTAGACTGGCTACTGGTGAATTCAGCATCCTCTTCATCGAGGTCCTTGAAATGCCTCCTGATCATTTCCTCGATGTCCGAAGACATGATTAGGGGGGGTTTGGAGAGAATTTGGGGGCTAGTTGAGGTGGTTGATGATGCAATTAAATTTTTGGAATTTTCTGGCAGCATTCAGTTAGAAACCGTAATGCAGCGCCTGACAGTTTTACCTTATATAGATTTATTGCAGCGCCCCCTGAAAGTGATACATGTAGAAGATGTTATGCAATGAGTGGTCCTTCACCTGTTCTTAGACACTGACCATCACCTCACAATGTGTAGTTGGCCCTTCCCTTGGTCATTTTCCCACTTGTTGATGCATTAACCTGTTATTGCAGCATGCCTTGTAAAGTGGCACCAGTGGCCTATTTTTGTGCACCAACATACTGAATGTGATGTAACATTTATGTTTGAGCATGTGATGTGTATACCTTACTTACTTGGATCACTTTTCACCACACGCTGCATTAACCTGTTATTGCAGTGTCCCTTGTTTTTGAGTGATGCAAGCTTTTGGTGATTGACCCATAGTTGCTCTGGCATTGTAGAGGTCCATTCTGGGTCTTTGTACATCTCATACATGTTTTGGTTGATTTTTGGCTCAGTCCCGATGCATTGCTGGGTTATTGCAGCGTCCTGATTTAGGCCTCTTACTGAGTTGATTTTGAGCAACTATTGTGATGGGCCTTCATTGTGGACTTCACTAAGTTGCAAGAACATGTGAATTTAAGTTTTGGTTGACCTTGATTATTGCAGTGCACTGCAATAACCTTGGTCCCTGCAGCTTGCAACCTATTCCTTGCTTATGTGCTTGACCCCTTTTGACTTCTACTGATGTGTATACATTCCAACTGCTTGTGATAGGACAGATGTGTGTGTAGGAATGTGCTGACCCTAGTAAGTGCTTAAGCTATTTGATGAAGGTGTTGTGCCCCTAGCACCTACTTTGATGACTTGACTTGGACTGGGCTTGACCTTCGCATTGTGAGTGGTTGTGCATAAGATGGTCCTGCCCTTGTGCAGTTGTTTTCAGCTAAGGACCCTAGAGTGTTGGCTTTATAAAATGGTGCCCTAGCTTAGGTTAGACCTATCTACTGAACTTTTGATATACATCACTTGGTTTATGGTAATGCGTTGAAAACCCAAGTGGCATACCTTTTAGCTGACATCGTTACTGCTTGTGGAATTTGGACTTGCGATGTCGTAGCGAGAATTGATTGTGCAAGGTCCTTGAGCATTGTCTTGGTATCTTGGAGAATATGTGCTTCATGATACCCTTTGCTCCTTGCACCGTCATGTGGCAAGACAAGTTCTTGTGGTTCTACTTCCTTTGCAGAAGTAGGTCCTTGTGGTTCTGTCTTTGCTTCCACGTGTTGAGGCTTCTTGTTGAGGTAGTTTTACCCACGGTAGGTTCTTGTGTAACTAGCTTAGGTCTAACTACCCATGCGGTTGTCGATGTCCTTGGCACAAAAGTTATAGATATTGATGATGACGCAATGTTTGTAACATCTACCACTTTGCCTTTTCCTTTGTCTTTGAGAGCAGGTTCTTGTGGTTCTACCCTTTGAGGTGTGGCTTTTGGCGTTACCCTCTTCCAGGTAGGTTCTTGTGGTTCTGCTCTTTTGTGTGGTACATGTGTTGGTGGTGATGGGCATGGCTTACTTGTAGTGCTTTTATTTTTACATACCCATACCATCTTCGTTGTCTTTGACATCCTTGGCTGCTTCTTGTTTCGACGTGATGTGCTCACAACAGCTGCCTTTGTTTGCTTGGGTACCCATATCTGATCATTGCCTTGGTAAAAACCTTGGCCTTTTAATATTGGGACTGGTACCCAGCGTTGATGCGTTTTTCTTTGATGTTGTGCTCTCTTAGCTCGGCATTGTCGGGGTTTTGATTGCAAAGGAAATGTTGGCTTTTGATAGTGAGGTTGACGTGGTAGCCATACATCTGTCTCGCCCTTGAAATAGCCTTGAGCTTGGAGCAACCTCTTAGGAATCCACCTTGTTACTGATGATATCTTCATGTTGTGTGAACAAGGCATAGTCCCTTAGCGGGGCTATGTGTGTGGAGGGTGTGTTGCGGAGGTTGTGGGTGTGGGTTGTGGAGATGAAGAGGCTTCTATGGGTGAGGTGTTTTGAGTCAGGATTTGTTTACCTTTACCCTTCTTAGTGGTTGAATCACTTCTCTTTGGAGTTGGCAGTTGCATCGATCGGCCTTCATGAAGCAACGACACTTGAGCGGCATTGCCCTTGTACACCATCCTGGCTTGTTTCTTGTGCCAATCAATCTGACAGTTGGTTAGGTAACACCACGAACATCCAAGGATCACATGCTCTTCCATGGTACCTGTAGGCATCACATAAAAGCGCACCTGCAATACATGTTTAGCAATACTTACATCTAATGTTACATATCCTATGGGCTTCGTCCGTGTGCCATTGATAGCTCTAACTATCGCATTGGTTGGAACCATGCTCCCCTTTGGCAATGTTTGCCAAGCCTCAAATGATATAAAATTGTGGCTTGCGCCTGTGTCTATCAATGATTCCAAGCCAAACGTGGCTTCATCCGTGATTTTTAGTGTTAGGGGAATCCTTGCCGGTTCCACTTGTGGTTCATCATCCCCTAGGTCTTCATCTTCCAAGGTGTCTTTGTATAAGGTCATCCTTCTGGATTTCTCTTTCAGCTCCCTTTCTTTAGCTTCTTGGCGAGCTTGCAGCTATGCCAGTTTCTCTTCTTTCTTTCTTCGTTGATTGCTATGGATGGTTTGTAAGGCGTGCAAGGTCAAGGGTCCGTAGAATCTTTTGAGCTTGCTACCATTAATGTATCCTTCCATCACCACTCCATCGAGTGTGGCAATCCTTACTGCACCTTGTGGTGTAATCTCTACCACTTGGTAGGGTCCCATACCCTGATATTTCAATTTGCACTTGGTGTTCCTTACACCGTACATGAGACATAAGTCTCCCTCCTTGAGGTCCTTATTCTTAAGGTTACGGTCAAACCACTTCTTTTGAGGTCCTTATTCTTAAGGTTACGGTCAAACCACTTCTTTCTTTGCATGGAGTTGAGTCTCTTCAAGTTGCTCTAGATCCACGAGTCTTTCTATTAAGGCCTCCTCTGTTAACCTTTCTCGAACTGCCACCCTTAGACTTGGCACTAGAAATTCCATAGGCATGACTACCTCCAATCCAAATGCAAGACTAAAAGATGTACAATGCGTTGCCACCTTGTATGCAGTTCTATAAGCCCATAAGGCTGCTGTGAGTTTGTGCTCTTAGTCACCCCGACTAGCTTGGACTGTTTTGGTCAAGATTTTGCATAAGGTTTTGTTTGTGCTCTCGGCCTAACCATTGGCCTGTGGATAATAAGCTGATGACTTCCTATGGATAATCATGAACTCCGTCGTCAACTGTGCAATTACTTCATTGAGGAAATGTGTGCCACGGTCGCTAATTAATTCCAAGGGACATCCATAACGAGATATCACTTGCTCATATAAGAACTTAGCTATTGACCTGGCAACGGACTTACCAGTGGCTCTCGCCTCCACCCACTTTGTGAAGTAATCTGTAGCCACTATTATGTACCTAGCTTGGTTGTTAATTGCAGCCAGACTAATGGGGCCAACGAAGTCAATTCCCCATTTTTCAAATGGTTGTGTTGCTAGATTTATGGACAGTGGCATTCTGTCCTAGTTTCATGGCTTGGTTGCTCTTTGGCAAGGATCGCACCTCTTAACAAATTCCACTGCATCATTGAATAAAGTAGGCCACCAAAGACCTGCTTGAAGTACCTTACGTGCTGTGGTTTCTACTGCAAAGTGTCCTCCTACTATTCCGGAGTGAGCCTCGTCTAAGATGGGAATGAACTCATCTTCTCTAATGCACTTGCGCATCACTCCATCTTTTCCCTGCTTGTATAATTGACCCACAATTAATTGATAAGGAGCAGCATCCCTAATCAATCTTCTCGCTTTAGCCATGTCTATAGGTGTGTCACTGGGCAATCCATTGGCTAAATAATGACATATTTCCTCCGCCCATTCTGGAACCAAATCCACTAGAAACAAGGGTGCATTTGGTAGATCGTCGTCCACAGCTATCGGTTTCTCTCCATTGGGAATTCGTGACATATGGTCGGCGAGGACGTGCGTCCTCCCCTTCCTAACTGCGACCGTGAAGTCAAACTCCATCAAGATCAACAGCCACCGTGTAATCCTTCTTGTCATGTAGGGTTTATTCACCAAGTACAGAAGTGCTTGGTGATCCACAAAAAATACAAATTTGTTTGCCAATAGGTAATGCCTGAATTTCTTCATTGCATACACCATTGACAAACCTTCTCTCTCTGTAGTTGTGTAGTTTCTTTCAGCATCGTTCAACTGGCGACTTGCGAAATAAATTGGATGGTCAAGTTTATGGTCACCTGGTTGCGCTAGCACACATCCTATCGCAAAATTTGATGCGTCAATATGAGCATGGAATATTACATCCCAATTTGGTGATCGTAGGATTGGTGCTGATGCTAGAGCTCTTTTTAAGGCATCGTATGCCTTCTGACATTCATCTATCCACGTAAAGTCACTTAACAAGCGGTACAGTGGTTGAGCTAGATCCACATACATGTAGATGAATCGTCTATAATACCATGTGTGTCCCATGAATCGTTGAACACCTTTGAAATTCGTTGGTCGGGGTAGTTCCAAGATCAGCTTAATCTTATTGAAATCGATGGATATTCCATTTCTGGAAACCACATGTCCTAAGATGACACCATGCTTAACCCAAAATTGGCATTTTAGTGGGTTTAGTGAAATCCTGTATAATCTACAATGTTCAAAAACTAATCGTAAATATTTCAAATGTTCCAGCCATCTTGAGTAAATACATAAGTCGTCTAGAAAGATCTCTAGCTAAATATGCAGGTACTCTTTGAAGGCCATACTCATTAGTCTTTGAAATGTTGCTGAGGCATTCGTAGCAAAGGCTGTCTAATGTTGATCCTTGGGATCAATGGACACTTGGTTGTATCCAGAGAATCCGTCCAAAAAACTATATGCTTCATGGCCTGCCACTCTTTCGAGCACATGCTCTGTGAATGGTAAAGGGTAATGATCCCTTACTGTGGTGGCATTGACTTTTTTAAGGTCAATGCATACTCGTATTCCATTCTTTTTCGTTACAATCACGATGGGGGATACCCATTCTGTGTGCTCGATTTCGTATATGAATCTTGCATTCAGGAGTTTGTCAATCTCCTCTTTCACTATCGTCTCGTACTTAGGATTCATATCATAAGGACTTTGTTGCACTGGCTTTGCATCATCTCTTATGGGGATCGTGTGTTGCACCACTTCTGGCGGCACACCCTTCATGTCTTCGTAAGACCAAGCAAAACAATCCTTGTACTCTCTCAGTAAAGTGATCAAGTCACTTTCTTCCTCTTATTGAGGTCCACTTACACAAAGACGGGTTTAGGCATCTCTCCAGGCCCAACCAGGTTGACTTCCTTGACTTTCGTAGGCCCTTCGTAAACTCCATCTTCATACATGTCTGCTATGCATTTTGCTTTCTCACAAAATATGTCTCGGTTTTGGATAGTGTAGGACTTGAAGTGTCCCGGGACATCCTTGTGATCTTCTTCCTCCAGCGATCTCTTAGAAGCCTGTTCTAATAAAGATGGTCGAGACTTCTTATCATTTACTGGGGCACCCTTCTTTACTGGTCTAGGTGGTGATTCACCTTGCTCCTTAGGTGAGGGTTCAATAGATCCCTTGGGTTTTCTAACCTTCTGCGTTCTTTTCTCACTTCTATCATCTTTCTGTTTTCGCACTTCTGAAGACGACTGTTCTATCTTCAGGGATCCTACTAGAATCAGGATGTCTTCCATTCTCCTTCCCCAATCTTCAGTAAACTCGTGATCAGCCATGGTTGCTTGGACATACCTTAGCCATTGAAGGTCGGAGTCCACATGTGCTACCTCGTCGTCACCCATTTTAACTGTGGTGTAAGAAGGAGTTGGTACTACGCTTCTTCGCTTAACATGCTATAAGTTTGGCTTCACTGGTAGTGCATTGTTAAGCCTCTTCTCGTGTTTAACCAGGTTGATCATGCAGAGTGGGACTATTGTTCCCTCGGAGCCGCTCTCATCCTTCACCATGTGAGTTCCTCTTTTCTCTGGTATATCTATGGTTGCAAGTAAATGTATCCAATTATGTGAGTACTCAGGTTCAGGTAGAGACGCATACCACGTTTCATCCGCATCACCTCCCACTATCTTCTCATTTTTCGCTTCAAACTGATTAATAGTTGTTATCCTAGCGACTGTTTCTGATTCGGCAGCAAACAATTGTCGCCAAGTGGATGAGACTTCCACGTTGTTAAGTCCACTTTGGTCATTGAAGTGTCCTTCCTGAGATAGAGCGTGTTGGATGACCAATCATGCACTACTCCTACTGTTCTCAGGAATGGCCTTCCTAGAATTATGTCATACGAGTCAATTGGATTCTTAAAGTCCATGACCACAAACCAGACGTGATAGGTGATACCAAAGGTTTTGACCTTTAAGTCCTTTACCACCCCCACTGGCCTTGTAGTGGTTCCGTTAGCCAACTTGACTACTAACGAAGTTTTCTCCATGTGCGGGCTTCACCATTTTTCCCAACATTGCTTCGTCATTATGCTCACTCTAGCACCACCATCAAGGATGGCTTCCACCTTCCTTTGATGATAAGATATTGGAATGACAGCATTGGAGTCATCACTCTCAAAATATTAGCCTAACTTGTTGATAGGCACCATTGGCGTGTCCTCTCCTGAGTTCGACTCCTCTTTGGTCCAATTCTCCTCATGAGCTTCCATCATTGAGTCGAGGTGTCCGTTCATCCAGTCTGACAAGTCATGCCATAATGTCGGGTTTCCCTTTAGCAATGAAGCTATAGGCATCTTGACTTCCATGGATAAGAATGCAGCAAGTCTTGCGACATCCCTAGGTCCACCTGGCACTGTAATGCCATCAGACTGTCTTTCCATATGATCATTAAGGTTGTGTAGACCCTCACGTTGCAATCTTTCCATACCCAAATCCTCCTCAAACATACGATCCATTAGCAGAGATCCATCATTTGTCATTCGGTCTTCGTTCATTTCTGCTATAATGGAAGGTACTTTGACTGGTGCTCTATGTGTTGGGTAAGGTTGGTGCTTTGGAAACTTAATGTCAGCCGACACTCTAGATTCCTCCTTCGTCGCTTGACATTCTTCTACCAGAGCCTTAGCCTTCACTAAATTTTCCTTTTCCTGGATAGGATTAGGATATTCGTGAAATCCACTTGGTGTATTTGGTCTGGGCTCTACTATTCCTTCTTCACTTAGACCTTCCTTTCCGTTGCCTCTTTGACTAGATTTGCGTTCCAAGCTTCCCGTGGTCTCTAAGGTTGCTACCCGTGTCCTCATCGGAACCACTTTGCACTATCACTTTATCCTTGCCCTTACCCACTTTGATCGCTTGCTTTTTGGTTGGGTTATTCTGGGGTTTCGGATTCTGTGATGTTCCAGCTTGACCCTCTCTTTCTCTTTTGCGCAACTCTCGCGTGATCGCCTTGGCTTGCATGCGAGTAATCGCATTCAAGGACACTTGAGCAATGCGTCCGCGTTCAATCCCTAACAGATTAAGGCTTGTCGTCCTTGGGTTTGAAGCATTGACAGGTGCTCTTCGCATCGAACAATCTTTATGCAGGTGGTCTATACCACAGCCACTACACAATGGAACATTGGCAGCAACTATAGTCATAACTGGCGGTGCATTGTTATGCCTGTACGGACAATCCTTGTAATAATGAGGTCCTGTGCATCCATAGCATTGGACTGGTTGTCCCGCTTGCACCTTTTGTGGGCACTCATTCGCCTTGTGTGGTCCATTGCACTTGTAGCATTGGATTGGTGGTCTGGCGTTTGTGTTGCTCATATCCCTAGCCTTGGCATTCATTGGTGCTGTTTGGTACACAAGGATATGTTGATCACCTTGAAGAATGTAATGACTGAGGTAACTCATGTATTCGTCATCCTCTTGCGTGGTTATCAGTTGTTCAGCGTAGGTCTCCGTGATCTGTGGATCAGGTTCCATCCAACCTTGGGACAATTCTTCCACCATCACTTGATTCATAGGCATAATTCGTGGTGGAGGTGGTTGAGGTCCTAGGATTGGCGGCGGCAATGGCACATTTTGTGGTTGATATGGTATAGATCTAACATTACTAGCTCTAGGGGAAAATTGGTTCGATTGTACTAGTGGAGCTGGCAACGCTAGTTATTGCAGCTTTGGTTGGTATGTTTGTGTCTGTGCTGGCGGCAACACTTTGGGGTACCTACACTGTGATGTTTCGTGGTTCCCCCATCTATTGCAGTGTCCACACCATAAAGTTGGTGGTCTCACTCTTAATCTTGGACATTCGTTCGAGGGATGGTTCCCTGAGCATACACTGCACCATACCATGTCTCTTCTTGGGTATAAGTGCGTATTCCCTTGGTTATCTCAATGAGCTGCGTTCTTCGATTGAGGATTCAGCCTTGTGACTATTAAGTCTGCAAGCACATCTATGTTCAAGTCCCTGGCTTCCTTGGATTGCTCCTTGGAAACCCTGGATTAACTCGTGTTAGGATCCTTGGATCCCACAATCGAGGGTACAAATGTATTAGTGGTTTCATCACCCTCTCTCATGTTATCGCCTAACCTGATCGCTTCCTTACTGCATGTCTCGAAGGATGTTATGTTCAGCACTGTAAGCTAATCATGCAATTTTGAACTTCTCAACCCCAATAAAAATCGAGGTAAGAGTTGTTCATCATTGAGCCTTTTATGAGGCTCACACCTTGCGTTCAAATGTTTGATCTTAGTGATGTAATCATGCAAGGAGTCTTTTCCCTGTTTCACTTGATTCAATTGGTTGACAAGGCTCCACTTCGGACCTTTTGGAGAATACTCCAAAATGAACGACCGTCTTAACGTATCCCACGTATTCTTTTCTTCGTCCTTAAGCGCCCGATACCATGTGCCTACCTTGCCATCCAATTGGATTCCAAAGGCTCCAATCTTGTCGCCATCGGCCAAAGGCTGCACATATCTGCTCAAATCGCTCTACATAGGTGATTGGATCCCCTTCCCCATGGAACTTTGTGGTTAATTTGGCAATGGCGATGGATCTATTCCTAGACCCATGATTATCCCTAACTGTAGGAAATGCCGCTGGCGCTGGCGCCCTCCTTCCTATAGCTTGGACTAACGTTCTAAGCGCATCATCCGACAATACTATCTAATGAATAGGAGGTGGCTGTTGGTATGGCATCTGTGGTGGAATTGGGTATGTATGATTTGGTTATGGATGATTGTAGGCTTGTTGGGATTGGACAGGTCTCGAGTACTGTCTAATGTGAGGATCCACAAAATATGAGGTGCTTGGTATTTCATGTGGTGGACTCACCGTTGGACGAGTTTGCGTGAATGTTGGTCCTACCGACACTGGATTAAACCTAGGTGTCGGCCCTTGATAAGCCATGGTCGTGGTTGGTGGTCGTGCCATTGGAGGTCTATTTTGGAAGTATGGCACTGGTCTCGGTGGTTGAGGCATTCTCTCAATATTTTCCTCTGTCTGTTGTGTGTTCATAAATGATCTATAACTCCCTTGAGGATCAAATGGTCCTGCTTCCGAATCCAATCGAAAGGCTGGTCCACCCTCAGCGTGTAAGTTCTGAGAATGTAGATCATGTGCAAAGGGTGGTGTCATCACCCTTGCTGTCTGTCCTGTAACGTCAGGAAATCCTGAGGTCACCATATTCGTGCGAGCCAACATATTCATGTCATCTATTTTATTAAACAGTTGAACTCGTGGGTCAAACCTTCCAAAGAAATTCGTAATGCCTTCGTAAATCCTACTGGAGGTTGACTGCGTTGGGGACTAAGTCCCTGTGTTTTGAGCAGTGGATACTTGAATTTCACTTGGATTGGCCATGTTATCCTCCATGCTCATAGTCTCGTCTGTGCTTGATTCGTATTCAAACAATGGTCCTAGCATAGATGAGGTGCTATTTAGTGAAGATCTCTCCCTAGCAATTAGACTTGAGCCCAAAATGGCCTCTAAGTCTACGTTCGAAGCACTATCTTCTGGAACAACTTCAGGTCCTAAGGTACGTCCAGACCTAAGGTGCATGTATGTAATTGAGGTTTAGGTTGTATTGGAATTCTGCTGTCAATGTGTTCAGGCTGCCACTGTCAAACTATGCAGATTTGGTGCAGAAAGTTAATGCAGTGCATTGCAATAATTATTGCAGCGCCCTGAAGGTTTTGGGCCTTACACTCTGTCTAAATGATCAGTGCACTTGTGCTCTGGGAATGCCTACTCTTCCTGTGTCTGGTGCAACTTCCTGATGCATTAATTTAATGCAGCGTGCTGCAATAATTATTGCAACGCCCTGGCTACTCTAAGTACTAGCACTCAGCTGACTGATCAGTTCACCTTCTCCTAGGCAATGTTGAAGTTTTTCAGTGAGCATGCAAAGTTCACAGTCTTCTGATGCACTAAATTAATGCAACGACCTAGCTTGTCTGACTCTGGTAGTGTACTGATTGATCAATTCAGTTTTTGCTTGGAAATGTTAGATAAAATGATTTTGTTTCAGGTAACTGTTGATGGTACTTTAATGTAGCGTGCTGCAATAATTAATGCAGCGCCCCTGATTTTTTGGCTTTGTTGACTCTCTACTTTGGCTCTGACCTTGACCACTTCCTGAAAACACTTACAACCTCTAAGAACAAGTCAGTAAACAAACTCACGCTGCAATAATTATTGCAGCGCCGATGCAATAACAGGCTATCTGATAGGTTGGTGATTGATTAAGTGCTAAAGATTCGAGTTCAATGTATCAAGACTAGTTTTGGAAAAAGTCAACTCTTTGGTAATGCAGCGCCGGTGCATTAATGGCTGGCAGGTCGGTGCATTAAATTTCTGATAGGTTACGTGCTAACAGGTAGGTGACAGCTATCAGTGACTGTTGGGAGCTTATTGCAGTGCCCTGAATTAATGCAGCGCCCTAGAACTTTATTGCAGCACCCATGAATCCGACCTCAATTTTGACATTTTGACTCATTTTTTTGTGTTTTTTCTTATCTGTTTCTTGTGCACAGTGATGTGTGGGTGCTCTTCTAACTACTTGAAGCTAAAAAACACAAAAAACAACAACCTAAAAACTCAAAATGAAAAATGGTGGTTTTTGACCTCACAACCACTTCTTGGGTCAAATCTTGCCTAAAAGCTGACTATGATAGGTCGTTTTTGATGTACTAAAGCTACTTTTTACAGATCTAGACTCAAAACAACCAAAAACAACAAAACAAAAACTCATTTTTCATTTTTCAGCCCACAGGCCACTCTTCCTTCCCTACTCACCTTTGCAACTAACTAACGGTTTAGAAAGGGTAAATACGAGGAAAACAACAATAAGAAACCAAAGCATGTTGCCTACCTCCTCGGCAACGGTGCCAAAAGTTGTTAAGCCTTCTCGACGGAGACTCACGTGTCGTGGGGATCTTGCAACGAGCCGCTCGGAGAGCTCAACCTCCTCGCCACTTCCTTGTGAGAGCTGGTCACTCGTGTTGCTGCGATGTTGTCACGGGCATCGTCCTTGATTCCTACTCGTGCTACTACGCGATCGTAAGGGGGAGAGGAAAGAGAATGAGAGGAGAAGAACCGTGAGCGTGGTGAAGGGGAAATGATTGTATGCGTAGCAACAAATGAAAGAGAGATGGAGATGAAGAAGCAAGTCACAACACAATGGGAGGAAGCCTTGTTCTCTATTTCACTCTTCCAAACAAGCAAGAATGAAGACCAAGTCAAATGACTTGCCTTTTATACATAGACCTTTTGAAGGGAGGCTCAACCCTAAAATTGCCCTAAGGCCTTTATCTCCTATTTGACTCCTTCTTGTGGCCCACGGCCTAGATAAATAGATTACAAATGTATGGACTATGTTACTTGCATAACATCAATTCTATAGTGTAGTTTTGAGCATCACAAATCGCTCTTTGGCAAGTCCTTTAGCTTGATCCTAGCTACTTATCAATGCAAATCTATGCCCATGGCAACTTTGGAGTAGGGATTAGTGAGGACTCAATTTTTAAAGCCAAAAATCAAGATTTTCTTAATTTTGCAATTCTTGGATTATTTGGTTTGTCCTCCATCTTCATGGAACCTTAGGGCACCAACTCCCTTTCATAAGAATACATACCAAAATATTGAGTATAAGATGAATCTACAAATATGCCATCAATAAAAATTAGTGGAATTAGCATAATTGTATTCTAAAAAAGAAGAGCTTCAAATATGTCTTTACATCTTGAACTTTGGATAACATTGTTAGCCCTCTCTACTCTGAAGACTAACTCAAAACGCACTACTGCGACAGATTTACATGCGTAATCGTACTTCAGAACTGCGTATGAAAATTCATAGAGTAGAACAGTGATCGACAGAATCATTCATGATAAAACAATAAGGCAGATGTAATAGAATCTCTGTATAACATTTCTCCGAGCAGTACAACACCGTACTCTCTGATACATAGCACTGATCCTTGCTCCGATCCTCATCAATGAGCCTCAATTGATCTCTCTGAATGATCGCTCTCTTCTCTCTTATCTAACCGGCACACATAACTCCTTCACGGTTGCCGTGCCTATTCAGTTCTCCGCCTGCCCCTAGAACTTCCGTCTTTTCATATCTCATTAATAAACTAGATACAACGTATTAATAATAATCTAAGGACTAATGATCTAAGGACTCCCCCCCTAGCTCCTCTTTACTGTTGCTGCTTTTGCCCCTAACACTTGGCACTCCCGGGGAATCGGATTCTGGATCCGCATCCGAACCCACCGGTTCTCCGCTACGGTTCATCCTCGACGTCGCCACCGTCATCGTCCGCCGCCGCCGCTGCTGCCGCTGCCACCGGAACTGCTGGAACTGCTGGAGCCGCCGGCGCCGGTACGGGTACTGCCGGAGCCTGCCGGAGCCGCTTGCGCCGGTCGAAGTAAAGGTAGCTGCTGCGGGTTGAGAGCATGGGCATCCACAAAAATTTGGAGCTGTCCATAGAAAGGTGGTGCCGCCGCCCCCGCCTGCTGAGCTACTGCCGCCATCCGATGAATATAGCGGCATGCCGTCCGCAGGTCAACCAACATAGCTGCTCTCTCAACATGACTCGTTCTCCGCAGCTGTTGTAGCTCCTCTGCATGCAGTCGGGTCTTTTCAGATAAAGCGAGTTCGAGATCGGTTACCCGCATAGTGCGATCTGCTTTCTTCGCCACACTATCCAGTCGTTTCATTACCCGCCCCAATTCCTTGGTTTGGGCACCTGTTGAGGGGTCTGGCGTAGTAGCTCGGAGCTGCAGCAAATCGGCCATGAGGCTCTTCACCTCAACTTCATGTTGCTGGTGCTCTTCTTTCCGGGCGAGCTTGAGTGCCAACAGCTGAGATCTTGCATCGTCACACTGCTGTTGCACCACCGCGACGTGTTCTTTCAGCTGCAAAAAGTGCCTTGCGTCCAAGGATTCCCCGTCCGCTGGCTCCGGAAAAGCTGCCACAAAAGCGGCTGCTGCGTCTGCTCGGGGTCGTGGCATCATCGCGGTCTCGGGTCTTTTTCCTCTGGCCTTCGCTCTTCGGAGGGCTTCTTCCAGCTCGGCGATCCGTTTGACATAGCCTTCGGCAGAATCCACCGGTCCCGCCGCTGTCTGCTTCCCGAGATTATTTGCCGATGTAGAACTTCCACCCTCCGGTTGTGCCGCAGTTTCCGTCACCGGTGCTGGTGGTAAAAAAGCTGTTCCTGCGCCCCCTCCCGCCGGATCATCCTCATCCCTCCGGGCCAACCGTCGGTCGAGAGGCCTGCAAGCCCGCTCCAGCTCTACTCGCAATTGATGTTGATGATCAAGAAAAATACCCTGCATCTCTGCG
The DNA here is from genome assembly GCF_047967505.1 of Dipteris shenzhenensis. NCBI lineage: Eukaryota > Viridiplantae > Streptophyta > Polypodiopsida > Gleicheniales > Dipteridaceae > Dipteris > Dipteris shenzhenensis. The sequence goes on along the minus strand of NC_141618.1, from coordinate 54,491,528 downwards.
ACGAAGGCTTCCGATAAATCCAACAAAAGTGCCTCGTCCAGCATGCGTGTAGAGCTAGAGGGTTGCCGGTACGCCATCACTTCCGCTTCCAACAACTGCACCCTGGCGGTCGCAGTTGTAGCCTTCTCCGTCAATTGTTCCGTCAGCCGCAGGTGTTCATGAGTTTGGGCGACAATCGCCGTCCTTGCTTCCTCCATATCCTGCTGTCGCCGTGCATCCACCTGTTGGAGTCGTACCAACTGCTCCTGCAGCTGTTGATTGCGTTCGAGCAGCCTGGCATTTTCCTGGCGCAACCTCGCCTCATTCTCCTCCAGCTGCCCCTTCTGAAAACATTGGAGCAAGCGCTCCGCCAACCGTCGTGCCGTGACCAGATCATAGGTCTCCACCGGCGGAGATAGCTGCAGCTCACCACTCCCCCTTGGGACTACACGGGCTTCCTCCTAACCTGCCTGTCTCCCCGAACTGTCCTCCCGAGTGTGGACTGAGCTTTCCCCTTGCAAGGCCTCCGCTTCCGGGCGGGTTTTCTTCAACATGCCTCCTTCCGGCGCGAGAGCCAACTTTCGTTTCAATAAACTGGCCATGCGGCTCGATGTTGCTGAGACCGCTGGCCTACTCCTCTGGCTACCCTGTGGAACTTCTGCCGGAACCGCTGGCCTACTCCGCTGGCTTCCCTGTGGAACTTCTGCCGGAACCGCTGGCCTACTCCGCTGGCTGCCCTGTGGAACTTCGGCCGGAACCACCACCGCAGGTACTACCGCCGGAACCTCCACCGCAGGTACTACCGGAGTCACCTGGTTCCTTGGCATCAGCGTCAGAACTCCCTCCGTTGTTGATCGCGCTGGTTCCACCTCCTTGGACTCCTTGTCCGAACCCTCGTCTGTGGACTCCTCCACCTCCACATACGATCCTGGGATGACCGGTTCCGCATCTGGTCCGAACAAAAAGAATAAGACCTGCCCCATCCGGGATGTTGCCGTGGGCTTCAAGAGCTTCTTGGCCACCTCCAGAATTCTGTCCGCCAGCAGCTTCGCCCAGGGAACCGGTTTCCCTTGCTCCGCCCTCTGGAAATAGGTAAACTGGGTCTGTCCCAGTAACTCTGCTTTCACCTTCTGCCAGAGTGCCTCTGCAGTGCCTCTGCAATAAACTTGTAGCATATCTTCGTCGAAGCATCCAGCTTCTTCATATTATACTCCCCCTTGCAACCTGCGCCGAGAGCTGCCTCCATGGCACTGCTGGTAAGCTTCGTGACTTTGCAGGGGCCATCCACCGGCAAGTGCAAACGGGCCGCTACCAGCTCCTTGCATAAGGTGAAAGTTTTGCCATACACCACGACCTTGCGCCCGCGTGCAAGCTGCGCCAAGATATCTTGCGCCAATGGATGAACTGGTGTCGTAGCCCATGGCAAACCCGCGAACTCCACCAGACGAGCTCGTGTCAGCCAAGACTGCACAGCCTCATCCCCAACAGGTAACGGATTGATCAGATGGAAGACCACCATAGCGGCGAAAAGCTGGGATGCAAGGGAGAAGAGTTCTGGAAAACAAAGAGTTGAAAATAAGCCCCCTTTTGCTTCCAAAGTGCCTTTTGGATGCCCTGGTGAACTCCTTGTTTGCATGCAACGATCAAGTGTCCCATCATTCTGATAACAGCCCCACTTCGAAGATTCAGTAGATTGCATGGCGGCGTCCGCGCCCCGCAACACGAAGCTTTGCTCCCACCGTTTCTCGGAATAAAGTGAGTGAGACCACACGTGCGCATTAATAGCCCCCATCATCGGTTTCTCCACCGAAATGGCTACAAATGCATTTGAAATGATCTTCACAGGTGGTTTCTCCGGAAATGGGTAAGGTGGCATGGGCCCTGTATATGGTCGGAGACGAAATCCATTTACCGGCTTCTGCAACAGCTCCCCCTGTAGTGTTCCTAATCGGAACGTGCCGTCACCATAACGCTCCACCACCCAATACGGACCTCCCCACCGTAACTTCAGCTTACCCGGATGCGGACCCATCCGAGTATTAAACAATAGCACGGCATCTCTCCGTTTGAAGGTCTTCTTCTTTGAATGACGGTCCACCCAGACCTTCCGTCTGTCCTGGACTACCTGTGCAAGATACGCACTGTAGAACCGCTCCTCACCCAGCCGATCCAGCTGTTCAATCCTCCGGTCTACGGACTCGTCCCAGCCCAATTTCTCTGCCGCTGCAATCCGCAGACTCGGTACTAGGAATTCCATGGGGACCACTGCTTCAACTCCGTAAACCAACTTGAATGGCGTGAACCCCGTCGCAACCTTATAGGAAGTCCGGAACGCCCATAATGCGGAGTAAAGTTTTTCATCCCAATCTGTCCGATTTTCATTGACCAGCTTTTTCAGAATGACTAGCAACACCTTATTCGAGGACTCTGCCTGTCCGTTTGCCTGAGGGTAATACACTGTGGACTTCTTATGAATGATTAGGTGCCGGGTAACCAGTTCCCGTAACACCGCATTAAGAAAATGCCCACCTTGATCCGTGACGAGCTCAACGGACATCCGTACCGTGTCATAATGGCTTCATAAAGGAATCTGGCCACAGCCTTTGCCGAATTATCCTTCAGTGCTCTGGCCTCCACCCATTTGGTACAGTAATCCATTGCCACCAGGATATACCGGTTACCTGTCCTCCGCGCCGGCGGCAAAAACGGACCTACAAAGTCCAGCCCCCACTTCATGAACGGTTCGAGGGCCAGTATGGGATTGTGCGGCATCCGGTCCCGACCTGATGGCTGGCCCAACCTCTGGCACACATCGCATCTTTTGACGAACCTATGCGCATCCCCCATTAATGTTGGCCACCACAGACCTCCTTGGAGTACCTTTCGTCCGGTGACTTCTCCTGCGAAGTGTCCACCGCTGATTCCTTGGTGAGCCTCTTCCAGGATGACCTCCTGCTCATGTGGGTACACACACCGTCGCAACACACCATCCAGCCCCTTTTTATACAATTGGTCAGCAATGATCCGGAAGTCTCTGCTCTTGAGCGCGAGCCGTTTCCGCTGGTCTCGCGACATTCCGTCGCGCATCTGGCCCGTGTCGACAAAGTGAAACATGTCGTCGTACCACGTCTTTGGAGCTACCGGTACCACCGCCTCCAGTTCGAACAGCTGGGCATCCGGAAAATCGTCTTCCACACCCATCGGGTCTTCGCCAGATTCCAACCGCGAAAGGTAATCCGCTACGGCATGTGTACTTCCTGGTCGATGGACCACCGTGAAGTCGAACTCCTGTAAAAGCAGCATCCACCGGGCCAACTTTCCAGTGAGCTCGGGCTTGTGTACCAAATACAACAAGGCGGAATGATCCACATGAAACGTGAACCGATTCCCCAACAGGTAGTGACGAAACTTGGTTACGGAATAAATCATCCCCAATGCTTCCCGCTCCGTAGTAGAGTAATTTCGTTCGGCTTTTGACAACCTGCGACTTGCATAATACACCGGTCGGAACCACTTGCTTGTCGCTTCCTGCATGAGGACACTACCAATAGCCACGTCCGAGGCATCCACGAAGACATGAAACATCTTCGCCCAATCTGGCGGCTGAACCACCGGTGCTGTCGCCAACATCAGTTTGAGCCGTCGAAAAGCTAAGTCACAAGCAGAAGACCAGACTAACGGTACTTTGTAGAGTTGGTCATACAGTGGTGTCGCCACATCCGCCAGATACCGCAGCATGCGGCTGTGCCATTTAACCTGCCCTAGGAATCTCCCGAGCTGCTTACCGTTGCCAGGAACCTTTGCCTGCCGAATCGCTTCGACCTTCGCCGGATCCACCGCAATGCCTTCCGCCGAGACAATGCAACCTAGCAGCATACCGCTGCCCACGGCGAATGCACATTTCATAGGGTTCAGACACAACCGTGCCTCCCTACACCGGGTTAAGCATTTCTTCAGATGCTCAAGGTGCTGCTCGCGACTCCCAAAAACACTGAAATCGTCCAGAAATACCTGCATAAAGATTAGTAAATAATCATGAAATATCTCTTGGACCATGCGTTGAAATGTTGCCGGAGCATTCTTTAGCCCAAATGCCATCACCAGGAAAACAAATGCTCCCCACTCCGTGATGAAGGCTGTTTTCTCTCGATCTTCTGGTGCCATCTGCACCTGGTTATACCCACTGAAGCCATCCAGAAAAGAATACATCTCGTGACCTGCCACTGTATCCAGCATAGTATCATTAAACGGCAATGGAAACGGATCCGTGATTGTCGCCGCATTAAGCTTTCTGTAGTCAACACAGACCCGCAACTTCAAATTCTTTTTCGGAACAATCACGATTGGCGAAAGCCACGTTGCACGGTCAACCGGACAGATAAACCCGACCTTTAGCAACCTGTCCAGCTCCTCCTTCACCCTCTGGGCATAGTGCGGATTCATTCTATACCGTTGTTGCCGAACCGGTATCGCATCCTTCTGCAGATTGATCCTGTGCTGATAGAATTTGGGATCGATGCCGAGCAAATCTGTGTAGTCCCAGGCGAACACGTCTTTGAAGGATTTCAGCAATGTCTCCAATTTTCCCCGAAATCCTTTGTCGAGCTTTGCACTGACACGAACGTTCTTTGGCTCCCCCTCCGTTCCGAGGTTAAGATCCAGCAGCTCGTCTTCTTTGACCCTCCGCGAGCGACGGAGTTCCTGCTCGAAAACTCTTTCCGCCTCCGCCACTCCCGCTTCGTCCGGCATGTCTCCTGTGCCTTCCGGTAGACTCCCTTCGACTGGTTCTTCCGTGGAACTGGATGACTCCTGCGTAGCCGAGGGAAGCTGATGCTGATATTGCTTTAAAACGGCAACCACATCTACCTCGAACAAGCTTACCAGCTCCGTATTCCTACTGAAGTAGTCATCCTCCTCTTCGACCCCCATTCCGTCCATCATATGGATACCTTCCGCCATCATCGGTCGGAATGGCGTCCTCAGCCCTTGTTTGGTATGTACCGAGAGCTTCAGCTTCTTTTTTCCTTTCCGAATGGTGATGCGGTCGGATTGCCAGTCTTGTTTCACACGGGCCTGCCGCAACCACGGTCTTCCAAGCAATAACGGGTATGACCCGCTAATATCCTCCATCCGGAGAATCACCGCAGCGATTTCGAACTTTACGCCGCAAACCTCCATTTTCAATCCACGGAGCAATCCTAACGGCTGCACTCTCCGTTGGTCCGCCATCCGAACGGCGAAGGGTGCGGATTCCCATTTTGTGATACCCAACGGCACCAGCATTTGTTCGGACAGGATGTTGACGCCAGACCCGCCGTCCAGCAACACCCCTCCCACACGGCTGTTCTCCAGCGTTACGGAAATTACCGGGACCGCTTCATCAAAAACAGGAGGCTGTTCTTCCGCGTCAGGCTTTGCAGATTCGTCAGGCGACACTTCCATTGTTACCGCTTCCATCTCCGACTCCATCGCCCTGACTGGTTCCGTCAATTGTTTGATGAGAGAATTCCGGAAGTTGGGTACCAATGCTAACAATTGCTCCATTGTCATGTGTATTTGCTGTTTCCGCAAATCTTGCCATAAATCATATGGTTCAACACCCTCCTTGCCGGTCATCAGGCTGTCCTTCTGACTGGTAGGTAGACAAGTCGCTTCTGGCTGGTCTCCTTGCAGGCGCCTTGCCACCGTCGCACCATTCTCCGTCACCGAGACTGCCTTTTCCGCGCTAGGCCTAGGTAACACCGTTGGGGTTTTCTGGACCCATTCACCGACCGTCGACCGCACCTGTTGTTGTGCCTGCCAATCCAACGCCGGGGGTCGCCCCTTCTCTTGCGGGGCCTTGTAGTCCCGCACCTTTTCCTGGGATCGTGTGACCACGAGCACATCTCCGCTCGCACTTCCTCCCACTTTGCCTTCAACAGAGACACCCGCCGGTACTTCCGGTACTTCTTCGGACTGCGGACTAGGCTCCTTGCTATCCTGTTGCGGACTGTCATCATCGCATTCGATAATCAGAACCGCGTTCACTGCTGGTGCGGACTTGCCTTCTCCGGATCCCCGGGTTGCTTCCCTTTCCGCCTTGTGGCGCTTGAATAATTCGCAATCTACCTTTCGATGTCCGGGTTGATTGCAATAAAAACATAGGAACGTCCGTTCCCCTGCTGGTTCATCTGCACCTGTTCCAGCCGTTCTCGGCCGCCAAGGTCTTTTCGCCGGTGCGGCTAGTACCGCGGCTGGTGCTGCGGCTGGTGCCGCAACCACCGCCGCCACCGCTGGTGTCGGGGCTATTCGTGCGTTATAGCGGCAGATCTCCGTGGTATGCGTCGCTGTTTGGCAAATCGCACACCACCGCTCATTCAAACCGCATTCCTCTGCTAAGTGTCCTGCATTCCGGCACCGATTACACCAAGTATCCTTGCGAACTTTTGAAGAGGACCCTATTCCACTATCCCGGCTTTTGGCTCCGGCAGCAGATCCTTCCGGAAATAACTTCCCTGCCGCTTTTCCAGCCTTCCGCCTCATGGAACGTTTGTCCTCCTCCTCATCCGACTGATCCGACTCCTCCTCAGTATCAGTATCGGAGTCTCCCTCAGCCTCCTCATACTTCACTTTTCCTTTCCTTCCCTTGGAAGTAAACAGGACTTGTTCCGCCCTCACCGCTGCTTGGACGACTTCTTCCAATGAAAGAGCTTCCAGATCCAACGATGCCAGGGACCTTTTCAATCCTTTATTCAGCCCCTCCATGAAGTAAGCATTTTGGATGGGGACTGCTGGAGTAGTTGCTGCATCGAGGCGGCAGATCAACGACCGAAACCTAGCCGCATACGCCTCCACTTCTTGGTTCTTCTGTTCCAGTTTCCCCAGTTTGGCCAGGACATGAACACGGGTCTTGTCCTCCCGAAACCGGAGCAAAAAGGCATCCCGCAGTAGATCAAACGTGGCAAAATGGGTAGCTCCATATTGCGCGATCCATACTGCCGCCTGCTTCTGCAGTGTCGGGATGAAAGTTGCCATCTTCATAAGATCTGTCGCCTGCACTGGTGGAGCCGTATTCACCATCCATGCCATCTCAAATGACAGTATATGTGCATCCGCATCCTCCTTATCCCGTCCCGAAAACTTGGGGTACTTCACCGTCATCCTGGATACCAGTGGTGGAATAGCCGCGCTGCTTACCGCCGGAACTCCACCCCCGCCTCCGCCTCCACCGCCTCCACCTCCCCTACCGGGATCTGGTGACGGACCTGGGGCTCCGCTTCCTGCAGGCACACCACCCTCCCGTCTCCTGGGACTCGGTGGTGGGGAATTCCGCAACGGTGACGCTTCGTCTTCCGGAGGAGTACCTGTTAAATCGAACGGGCTACTGCGTCCGGAGGATTCGCCTTCCTCCTGAACACCGGAAACGACTGGACCTTCCTCTCCTGGGATCAGCGGAGGTGTGTCAGAGCGGCTACTACTCTCACTATCCGTGAAGAAGCCGAAGAGAAGATCACGTTGAGCCACATATCTGTCATGCCGTTCCTCGCGGGTTGTACGTGCCGATACTGGAGTTGCAGGCTCCCGAGGCCGTTCCGGAGAGCGCGATGTTCCCCCTGGCTCACTCCCAGCGTCATTCATGCGCTAGGCCTCGCACCGAGGAATCAGAGTGTTACAGATGGGGAGCATCCAACCTCTCTGGGGGAATCCACCGCGACGAACATGGAAATCTTCCGTGGTCGCCAAAGTGTTAGCCCTCTCTACTCTGAAGACTAACTCGAAACGCACTACTGCGACAGATTTACATGCGTAATCGTACTTCAGAACTGCGTATGAAAATTCATAGAGTAGAACAGTGATCGACAGAATCATTCATGATAAAACAATAAGGCAGATGTAATAGAATCTCTGTATAACATTTCTCCGAGCAGTACAACACCGTACTCTCTGATACATAGCACTGATCCTTGCTCCGATCCTCATCAATGAGCCTCAATTGATCTCTCTGAATGATCGCTCTCTTCTCTCTTATCTAACCGGCACACATAACTCCTTCACGGTTGCCGTGCCTATTCAGTTCTCCGCCTGCCCCTAGAACTTCCGTCTTTTCATATCTCATTAATAAACTAGATACAACGTATTAATAATAATCTAAGGACTAATGATCTAAGGACTCCCCCCCTAGCTCCTCTTTACTGTTGCTGCTTTTGCCCCTAACAAACATATGAAAAAGGATTTCAAAGGAGGTTGGTTTTCATATTTTAGTGTAATTTTGGTTTTACCCGCCACATGTAAAAGACCCTCCCTTGGGTCTCACATATTATGAAAAATATGTACAAATCTTAACATCTTGCATATTTTTCAAAGTATATTCCTTTTCATATTTTTCCCTTGCAATTTTATAAATGTTACAAAGAAATACATGCATATTTTGTATGGAACCTGTTCCGCAATACCCTAAAATTTGGATGATGCTAGATACTTATTAAGCTGCCACCCCAAGCCTGGGCCCT